>NC_090376.1:71088088-71422463 GCF_036365525.1 Heterodontus francisci
ATGGTCTGCTTCTGCTCCTATCTCTTGTGTTCTTGTACTCTAGCAGCAATGGTGGAGCTAAAGGGCAGCCATTGCCACCATGGGCCTACGCCTTGGACAATGGAGCCTCCGTAACGGAAGGTATCACCCCTTCCCTCTCCAGTTGGTGGGCAACTGAACCACTGCCGTTCCCGCTGCTGGGAGCATCCCCTGGTGGCAGAAACACATCAGGCTTCCCTCCCAATGCCTTTTCCTGCCATTTTACCACCCCTTCCACCTCCAGCCTGTCTCCAATGGGCTGTTATAATTCTGGCCATTGGGTCATTATGGCACAGATTGAGGCCATTTGGCCCATCAAATCTATGCCAGCAGTCTGTAGAGCAAGCCAGTCAGTTCCATTCCCCCACTCTATCCCTTTAGCCCTGCAAGTTTATTTCTCTCGAGTGCCAGTCCAATTTCCTTTTGAAATCATTCATTGTCTCTGCTTCCATCAAACTTGTAAAATTATAAGGTTACTAAAAAGTTACTAACCAGAATACTAATTGTTGAAGTCTAGCTATTATAAACTACAACTGACTTATTGGGCTGGATTTTATAAGTGCGCCACCGCAAAAATGGCGGCTCATTTATGTAGCCGGGGTGGGCTGCCCCCCGATCATGTGGAGGAGGCGGGCTGTCCGTCCCTGGCAATGGCGCCATTTTTAAAGGGTTGTCAGCCCTACCGGCTTATTTAAATATTTAAAGATACATGGAATAAAATTAAATAAATACATGGCAGCACAGTGGTGCAGTGGTTAGCACCGCAGCCTCGCAGCTTCAGCGACTCAGGTTTAATTCTGGGTACTGCCTGTGCGGAGTTTGCAAGTTGTCCCTGTGACCGCGTGGGTTTTCGCCAGGTGCTCTGGTTTCCTCCCACAGCCAAAGACTTGCAGGTTGATAGGTCAATTGGCCATTATAAATTGCCCCTAGTACAGGTAGGTGGTAGGGGAATATAGGGACAGGTGGGGATGTGGTAGGAATATGGGATTAAAGTAGGATTAGTATTAAAATAATGGGTGGTTGATGGTCGGCACAGACTCGGTGGGCTGAAGGGCCTGTTTCAGTGCTGTATCTCTAAATAAATAAACATGTATTTTGCCCCTCTTCCACCACCCCCCCCCATAACAATTAAATTTGCCATTTCCCCCAAAAACACTTACTTTTACCATCTGACCTTCCCCCCTCCGAACGGCACAAAGTTTAAACTACAACCCTTTCCACCATTCCCTACATCCATGACGTTAATGTGAGCCTGTTCCCCACCCCCATTCTGATAAATTTACCTCCTTCCCCCTCCCCACCAGTGTTGCGCCTCATTTTCCCAGACCGGGATCTGAAGGTGCAGGAGAGCCGGCCATTGGACCAAAGATCGCAGCAGGCCAGCAAGAGGCGATATAAGTATATTTAAATTAATTAATTTAATTGATTGGAATATTAAAATTGCAGTGCCATCGCCCATTGGCGGGTAGGCTGCCATGTTGCCTTGCCACCACCGGGAGGATCGGGCCGGGCCCTGCCAGCGTCGTGATCCATGGCGGGCCTCATCTGGGGCCATCTTCAAGCCTCCCACCACCACGGATCCTGACGTCAAGGGCTCCCTAAAACCCAGCCCATTATCATTAACTAACATTTAGCTTTATTAGAACCCTTCTTTTTAGCATGGCAAAGTAGGAAAGCTTAGAAATAGGGCACAGTATAGACAAGATATCAAGGTAGAGGGATTCTGGGAGATTATGTCAAGTTTTACAATGCTTACTTGCAGCAAAAAGGTGAGATCTTGAGAGCAGACGATGACAACAGCTTCTGTAAGAACAAATGTAGATTTGTCTCTCAATAAGATAAGAAACCATGGAAAGTAAAAACAATGGCATTACTTACGTAAATTGGAAGGATTAGCAACAACCACAAAATGGTCCTTGGTTGGTTCAGAACACAAGAACTCAAGAACACAAGAAGTAGGAGCAGGAGTAGGCCATTCAGCCCCTCAAGCCTGCCCCGCCATTCAATAAGATCATGGCTGATCTGTCCCAGGCCTCAACTCCTCTTTCGGGCCTGCTCTGCATAACCCTCGACTCCCCGAGATTTCAAAAATCTATCTACCTCCTCCTTAAATACATTTAGTGACCGAGCCTCCACAACTCTGAGGTAGAGAATTCCAGAGACTCACCATCCAGTGAGAGAAGAAATTCCTTTGCATCTCAGTTTTAAATGTGTGACCCCTTATTCTGTCACTATGTCCCCTAGTTCGAGATTCCCCCACCAGTGGAAACATATTCTCAACATCTACCCTATCGAGCCCCCTTAGAATCTTATAGGTTTCAATAAGATCATCTCTCATTCTTCTAAACTCCAATGAATAAAGGCCTAACCTGTTTAGCCGTTCTTGATAAGACAACCCCTTCATCCCAGGAATCAGCCTAGTGAACCTTTTCTGAACAGCCTCCAATGCTAGTATGTCCTTCCTTAAATACGGGGACCAAAACTGTACGCAGTACCCAGGTGTGGCCTCACCAACACCCTGTACAGTTGTAATAAGACTTCCCTATTTTTAAACTCTAACTCCCTAGCAATAAAGGACAAAATTCCATTTGCTTTCCTAATTACTTGCTGCACATGCATGCTAACGTTTTGTGTTTCCTGCACAAGAACACCCAGATCCCTCTGTATTGCAGTATTTTGTAGTGTTTCTCCATCTAAGTAATAATCTGCCTTTTTATTCTTCCTACCAAAGTGGATTACCTCACATTTTCCCACATTGAACTCCATCAGCCAAGTTTTTGCCCACTCACTTAACCTATCTATATCCCTTTGCAGATTCTTTGTGTCCTCATCACAACATGCCTTCCCACCTATTTTTGTATCGTCAGCAAATTTCGATACACTACACTGTGTCCCTTCCTCCAAGTCATTAATATAGATAGTAAATAGATGAGGCCCTAGGACCTATCCTTGTGGCAAACCCACTAGTTACGGCTATCCAACCTGAAAAAGACCCATTGATCCCGACTCTGCCTTCTGTGTGTTAGCCAATCCTCAATCCATGACAACACATTACCCCCCAATACCCTGAGCTCCTATTTTGTGCAATAACCTTTTATGTGGCACCTTATCGAACGCCTTCTGAAAATCCAAATACACTACCTACTACTGTTCCCCTTTATCCACTCTGTTTGTTATATCCTCAAAGAACTCTAACAAATTTGTCAAACATGATTTCCCTTTCATAAAATCATGTTGACTCTGTCTGATTGCATTATGTTTTCTAAATGTCCTGCTATTTCTTCCTTAATAATGGACTCTAGCATTTTCCCAATGACAGATGTTAAGTTAACTGGTCTATAGTTCCCTGCTTTCTGTCTCCCTCCTTTCTTGAATAGCGGTGTCACATTAGCGGTTTTCCAATCCACTGGTACCGTACTGGAATCCAGTGAGTTTTGGTATATTATGACGAATGCCTCTACTATCTCTGCAGCCACTTCTTTTGAAACCCTTGGATGCCGGCCATCAGGTCCTGGCAACTTGTCTGTTCTTAATCCCATCAGTTTGTCAAGCACCTTTTCCCTTGCGATAGAGATTGTTACAAGTTCCTCCCTCCCATTTACACCTTGCCCCTCTCTTCTCCTTGGGATGTTTATAGTGTCCTCCACCATGAAGAGCGATGCAAAATATTGGTTTAAATTATCTGCCATTTCCCTGATCCCTGTTATTAATACCCCAGCCTCATCCTCCAAGGGTCCCACACTTACTTTAGCTACTCTCTTCCTTTTTATATACCCGTAGAAGCTCTTGCTGTTTGTTTTTATATTTCTTGCCAATTTACTCTCATAATCAATTTTCTCTCTTTTTATTAATTTTTTAGTCATCCACTGCTGGTTTCTAAAAAATTCCCAATCCTCTGGCCTACCACTAGCTTTTGCCGCTTCACACGCCTTTGTTTTTGGTTTGATACTCTCCTTAACTTCCTTTGTTATCCACAGGTGGTTCATTGTTCTCTTCGAGTCCTTCCTTCTGACCGGAATAAGCGTTTGCTGAGTGTTATGAAATATCTGATTAAAAGTCTGCCACTGCTCATCTACTGACTAACCCTGTAGTCTATTTTTCCAGCCCGTTTTAGACAACTGTTTCTTCATACCTCTGTAATTACCCTTGTTTAAGTTGAAGACACTGGTTTGAGCCCCAAGTTGCTCACCATCAAATTGAATTTGAAATTCTACCATGTTATGATTGCTTCCCCCGAGAGGATCCTTAACTACGAGATCTCTTATTAATCCTACCTCATTACACATTACCAAGTCTAAAATAGCCTGTTCCTGGGTAGGTTCTGCAACATATAGTTCTAAGAAACAATCCCTGATGCACTCTACAAATTCGTCTTCCATGCTACCCTCGCCAATTTGATTTGTCCAGTCTATAAGCAGATTAAAACCACCCATGATAATTGCAGTGCCCTTCTTACACGCCTCCATTATTTCCTGATTAATATTTTGTCCTACACAGAGGCAACTCCTCAGGGGTCTATAGACCACTCCCACCCATGATTTCTTCCCCTTGCTATTCCTTATTTCCACCCAAACTGATTCTACATCATGATCTATTACACCTGTATCATCACTCACAACTGCACTGATCCCTTCCTTTAATAGCAAAGCTACTCCACCTCCTTTTCCTTTCTGCCTATTCTTCCAGAACGTCGAATATCCTTGAACATTGAGATTCCAGTCCTGGTCATCCTGCAACCACGTCTCTGTAATAGCTATCAAATCATATTCATTTATTTCTATCTGTGCCGTCAGCTCATCTATCTTGTTACAAATGCTACTTGCATTCAGATGAAGAGCTTTGACTTATTACCATTTTTATCCACTCTGGTTCTAATTTCTCCTGTACTCTTATGTTTGTATTCTCTGAACCTACCTGTCACACTCTGATTAATGTATGCTCCTTCACTACCCTGCACCTCTGCTCTCTCGTTACTTTTTGACTTTTTAAACTTCCCTTCAATTGAACCCTCTCCCCCACTATTTAGTTTAAAGCCTTATCTACAACCCCCTAGTTATACGATTCGCCAGGACTCTGGTCCCAGCATGGTTCAAGTGCAGCCCAACCCAACGGAACAGTTTTCTCTTTCTTTAGTATTGGTGCCAGTGTCCCATTAATCCGAACCCATTTCTCCCACACCAATCTTTGAGCCACACATTTACCTCTCTAATCTTATTTACCCTATGCCAATTTGCACATGGCTCAGGTAGTAATTCGGAGATTATTACCTTTGTGGTTCCGCTTTTTAATTTAGCCCTGAGCTGCTCAAAGTCCCTCAGCAGAACCTCTTTCCTAGTCCTACCTATGTCGTTGGTACCTACGTGGAACATGACAACTGGATCCTTTCCCTCCAACTCCAAGTTCCTCTCTAGCCCAGAAGAGATGTTCTTAACCTTGACACCAGGTAGGCAACATAGCCTTCAGGACTCTTTATCTTTGCTCCAGAGAACAGTATCTATTTCCCTAACTATGCTATCCCCTATTACTACTACATTTCTCTCTTCACCTCCCACTTGAATGGCACCCTGAACCACGGTGCTGTGGTCAGTTCACTCATCCTCCCTGCAGTCTGTGCCATCATCCACATCATAAGGTTCTTGGATAAGGGCACTGGCTGAGGCTCCTCCAAAGCTAAATTCTGGATCCCCATACCTGCCTCACTCACAGTCACACCCTCCTGTCCATGACCACGGTCCAAATTGGATGTAATTAATCTAAGGGGTGTGACTGTCTCCTGAAACACAGTGTCCAGGTAACTCTCCCCCTCCCTGATGTGTCGCAGTGTCCACAGCTCTGTCTCCAGCTCATCAACTCTGAGCCGAAGTTCCTCAAGCAGCCAACACTTGCTGCAGATGTGGTCACCATGGATCGCACCGGTCTCCACCAGCTCCCACATACTACAGCTGTAACACATCGCCTGCCCAGCCATCTCTATTCTATTTAATTAATTAATTTAGATCTCAGTATTTAAAAAAAAATTTAAGTGTACTCTTAACCCGTAATGACGTCTCCTGATTTAAATCACTTGGCCAAAACAAAAAAGAGACACAAAACAAATACCCACCAATCACTTACCAGCTCTCCTGTGACATCACACTTTGATTTTTGCTGGTCAAGCAGGTCCACAGAACTGAACAGAGCTCTCTCACCGCTGCCGCTTCTGGTCTCGGGTCTCGGCTCTCTGCTTTTTATACCTCAGCTCCTCTCACTGCCGCCGCTGCCACTTCATTAAGAAAGTCAACGTTTAATACAAGACTAATCACTGATTGGGGAAAGGGAGGGTTAATTGGAAAGCAGCCAGGATAAAGGTGTTGTGTCTGTGCCTCTATATGGCTAAGAGAACTTTTCGAACATAAGAAACTATAAGGGAGAGAGAGAAAAAAGCTTGAAGCTTGAAGACCAAAAGCTGCAACTGAAACCAGTCATGCGCTCCAGCCATCCCGTTTCTTATACGGGTAGTATCTGTTTTAGACCTGTTAATCACTGCCTGAGTTTGTGACTATAGTTATCGGAAAACTTCATAAACTTATCCTTACCTTTATCTCAATAAAGTTGATTCACAACAAGCTTTGCTGCCAAGTCTGTTCCCATCCTAGAAGGGGGCATAAACCCTAACCATCTTATCTAATCTTACATCTGGTGACCATGGCAGGTCGTGGCATGTTGCCAACTTTTTTTGAGAGAAAGAGTTTGTGTGTCCGGCCAATGCGTGTCTTGGGAGGGAAAACCCATTGGGCAGTGTGGAGATCTTAACAGACCCACCAGTGATCAAAGGCACTTATATGAGAATATCAAGAGTATAAATAAAGTTATGTCGTCTAACAACGTTAAAGGGGTCTTCAAGCAGAAATACAAGGAAGTTATAGAGTTCATTCAAGATAAGATAGGCCAGAAGAAGTTAAAGATAGAGAAGGCAAAAAAACCTTCTGGCATACAGCACTCAGTGGATCCAAGAGGCCTCTACTCTAAGAGATAAAGAGATTGAGCAACTGAACCAGTGGGTTTGAGATTTGGAGCTGTGCCACAAGCATACGAGCGCTCTTTTGCGACAGTAGCATATCTCTAACCTGAACACTAGCGCAGCTGTGACTGACGCTCAGGAAAATAAAAGTCAGTTGAAACAACAGAAGGAGGAGAATGAGAGTTGTTTTTTAAATTTGGAACTGCAGGGAAGATTGGGGAGACATTGGGCATTCCTGTCTGTAGTAACCATGGGAGGCATTGTCCCAGCCTCCTATGAGGACGATAATGGAATTGTAGATTGGGGGGAGCCAGAGCAGGAAAGTGATAGGTATCAAATTGAGGAAAGAGGGACAACTTAAGTAAGAAAATTTTAGTGAAAGTTAAAGTGAGTAAAAGCAAGTTACTGGGCTGAAATTTATACTTCCCTAAACAATGGCGGTCCACCCATGCGGGCTGCACGTCATGGAGCTGCTGCAATATCAATTGCGGTGACTCATTTAAATAGCCGGGGAGGATGCCCACCCTGATGACGTGGAGGGGGCCGGCTGTCCGTCCCTGACAATGGTGTCAGCTGCCTTTGTGCACCAATATCACACAGGGACAGGTGGCGGGAGTGAGAAGGTAATTTATTCTTTTATTTTAATTATTTTACATATTTAAATTTGGCTCCCGTCCCCAAGCGGTGGAGTGGCCGCCACGAGGCCTCGCCATCGCCAATATCAGGCCTGGCCGTCCCGGCATCGATGCCCGTGGGGGGGCTCTGCAAAAGGCATTTTCTGCCCCTCCCCCACCATGAGCCCCAACATCAGGGGGGTCTGTAAAATTCACCCTACTGTGTCTTTTGTTCAAGTCTGTATGAATGTTGGAAGCTTCCATGAATGAATGTCCTTATCTGTGCAGCTTGTGTTCTGTACAGCTAACCGTCATTAACCCTTTGAAATCTGGCTTTAATGTTGAATGTATGAGTCAGTTACTTGTTCTATTTATTCACGTGTATATTTTTGTGGGAACCTTGAGTCATATTTTGGTTGTGACCTATTTGAACCTGTGTGTTCCTTGCAGGGTCCCGCCACCCAGTGTCGCTGTGACTGGGTGTAGTTGTAGGCTCCCATCGCCCTGTGTCGCTGTGACTGGGTGTAGTTGCAGGGTCCCATCGCCCAATGTCGCTGTGACTGGGTGTAGTTGCAGGGTCCGTCCGCCTCGTGTCGCTGCTGTTGCCAGGTGCAGTTGCAGACTCCCACCACCCAGTGTTGCTGTGACTGGGTGTAGTTGCAGGGTCCCGCCTACCAGTGTCATTGTGACTGGGTGTAGTTTCAGGGTCCCGCCTACCGGTGTCGCTGTGACTGGGTGTAGTTTCAGGGTCCCACCGCCTGGTGTTGCTGTGACTGGGTGTAGTTTCAGGGTCCCACCGCCCAGTGTTGCTGTGACTGGGTGTAGTTGCAGGGTCCCGCCTGCTGGTGTCGCTGCGACTGGGTGTATTTGCAGGGTCCCGCCTGCCGGTGGCCCTGCGACTGGGTGTAGTTGCAAGCAACACCCAATTTTAAAACAGGTGTAAAGATTGCCTCGATTAACGTACTTAGCGATAAATCCACTACGTGATGCGTTTCGACCTTGGACTTCCTGCTGTTTCTGCAGGAATCTGGAATCCTGCACCTCAGCACATACAGGCAATAGTCGCGATGGTGGTGCCACGGGCCATCGATCTGGTCCTGGATAAATGATTCACGTTCCTCCGGACTGGCTATTCTGCTGCAGGGAGGCAATCACGACCTGTGAAGTTGAGGTGGTGGGCAGTTGCTTCTCATAGTGGTTCAATGCAGCGAGCGACTAACCGTCGTCCAGCAGCTCCCACTGCTGCTGGCGACTTCCAGGCCGGTCATTCTTGGTGGCGACTTCAACTGCTTCATTGATGCAGCTGAATGATCCAGCAGCAATGACAGAAAACTGGACATTATGTCCACAATCCTAATGGAAACAGTAAAAGATGCCAAGCCACACGACGTCTTCAGCAAACCTGCAGACAGAGCGCAGTGTAGATACACCTGGTCAAGATTGGATGGGTCTGCCCGTTCCAGGATTGACTTCCTGTTTGTGTCCCCTGCATTCACGGTCAGATCCACAGACGTCAAGCCGGTGTTCTTCTCTGACCACTGCCTCCTACTGGCCAACTGTCACAGGACGACCAGCGGGATGGCAGGGTAACATGGAAGCTCAATGCTACACTGCTAACCCCAGAGAATGTTGGGGAACTCAAAAAGGATTACAAAGGTTGGAGAACCATGAAACCCCTCTTTGAGACTCTGGCATATTGGTGGGAAGCGATCAAGGTGAACATCAAGAGGTTCTTTATCCTCAAAGGTGTTCAGAGGACAAGAGAGAAACAGAGGGAAATGTCTCGACTCCAGAAAAGAATGCAAAATTGGCTCCGGTTGCAGTCGATGGGGGTCGAGATCAAGGAGGATCTCCAAGAGGTGAAGAACCAGTAGGCCTCGCTCTTTGCCACGGAGGCCTCCAAGGTCATGTTGTGGTCCAGAGTCCGCCCCGTTGAGCAGGATGAAATGTGCTTGCGTTACTTATTCCAAAAGGTACACAGAGAGAGTTCTGTGTTCAGCATCCTGAAGGAAGAGGATGGCTCGGTACGTCTTTGCAGTCTGACAAACTAAGGATTAGTAAATCCTTTTATGCTGGGCTGTATGACGTGAAGCCCACGGACAGCACGGCCTCCCAGTCCTTCCTGTCATCTATCATGCTGCATGTCAGGAAAGGCATCATCACCTTTATCTACAAGCGGAAGGGGGAGAGGACGGAGATTGGAAATTGGCGGCCCATCTCACTGCTTTGCTTAATGTTGACTACAAGATTCTGTCCAAAGTCATCGCCAGTCGGATCAAGTCTGCTCTGGAGTTGGTGATTCACTCTGATCAGACCTGTACTGTACCCGACAGGAAGATCTCTGATAGTCTCGCGCTACTCAGGGAGACGATCGCCTATGTGCGGGACAGTGGGGTGGACACCTGCCTCATCAGCCTGGACCAGGAGAAGGCTTTTGACAGGATATCGCACACATAAATGATGGACGTGCTCTCCAAAATGGGGTTTGGGGATGGAATCCGCAATTGGATCAAACTGCTCTATACAAACATCAGGAGCACAGTCTCAATCAATGGGTGGGAATCAGAAAAGTTTCCCAATCAAATCTGGAGTCAGACAAGACTGTCCTCTCTCTCCTGCCTTGTTTGTCTGCTGTATTGAACCTTTTGCTGAGTCAGTTAGGAAGGATGTGGGCATAAGAGGGATGACAATCCCAGGCAGTGGAGGCACTCAGGTCAAAACCTCCCTGTACATGGACGAGGTCGCCGTCTTCTGCTCGAATCTGCTATCTATTCGAATACTGATGAGCATCGGCGACAAGTTTGAACTGGTCTTGGGAGCCAAAGTAAATCGCAGCTAGAGCTAGGCCATGTTCTTTGGGAACTGGATCGACCAATAACTTGTCCCCTTCACCGTCAGGTCAGACTACCTGAAGGTGCTAGGGATATGGTTCAGAAGGGCTGGGGCGTGCGCCAGAACCTGGAAGGAGCGAGTAGCCAAGGTACATCATAAACTGAGCATGTGGGAGCAGCGATCTCTCTCCATTGTGGGTAAGAACCTGGTCATCAGGTGCGAGGCAATCACATTGTTGCTGTACGTGGCGCAGATCAAGCCCATACCCCAGTCCTGTGCTGTGGCGGTCACCCGAGCCATTTTCTGCTTTATCTGGAGATGCAAAATGGGTCCAGAGGGACACGATGTTCAAACCTCTGGATAAAGGTGAGAAAAACGAACCCAACGTTGCCCTCATCCTGATGACCACCTTCGTGTGTGGCTGCGTCAAGCTGTGTGTAGACCTCCAGTACGCAAACTCCAAGTGTCACTACGTGCTGAGGTTCTATCTGTCCCCGGTGTTGCGAAGGATAGGTCCACCCAAATTGCCGTGGAACACTCCATCCAGTTGGACCGTGCCACACCACCTATCCTTAGTGGAAAAGTTTGTGCAGAAAACACCTTTGACCACTAATCCATCAGGCAGTGGTCTGCACAGAATGTCCTCAAGGCCCTACAGGAAAAGGAGATGGTGGATCCTGTCGGATGGTTCCCCGAGCAGACTGCTAAAGTCATTTGGCAGAATGCCTCATCACCAGAACTTTCAAACAAGCACCAAGATGTAGCTTGGCTGGTGGTGAGAAGAGCCCTCCCCGTCAGATCCCTCCTGCATGCCCGGAGTCTCAACCCCTCTGCACACTGCCCTCGAGGTGGCTGTGGTGGGCAAGAGACGGTTGCCCACCTCCTTCTGGAATGTGTCTTTGCAAAGCAGGTGTGGAAAGAGATGCAGTGGTTTTTGTCGAAGTTCATCCCAAGCAGCTCTGTAACACAGGAGTCTGTGCTCTATGAGCTGTTCCCAGGGACGCACACCGAGATAAACATCAACTGCTGCTGGAGGACCATCAATTCAGTGAAAGACGTTCTTTGGTCTGCCCGAAACTTGCTGGTCTTCCAGCACAAAGAGTTGTCCACGACCGAGTGTTGCAGACTGGCACATTCCAAGTTCCAGGACTATGTGCTGAGGGACGCACGAAAGCTTTGGACAGCCGCAGCGAAGGCTCAATGGGGAAAGACCATTGTGTAAGGTATCCCCAGCAAAGTGAATTGAGGGGCTGGATCCATGGGAAACCCCACGGGCTGTATCCAGAAAATATGGGTTAGCTGCAAAATGTACATGGCATGTAAAATGAAACGGAAGGGTTGTTAGGCAACTCACACCTGTATTGAAGGAAACTTTGCACTCTTTGTATTGTTAACTTGGTGCTGTTTTGAACTATTTTGTAATGTATTTTTAACAGATTTTTATGAATAAAATATATTTTGGAAAAAAAAAGACTGGGTGTAGTTGCAACATACCACTGCCCAGTGTCGCTGTGACTCAGTGAAGTTGCAGGGTCCCGCCGCCCAGTATCGCTGTGACCGGGTGTACTTGCAGGGTCCTGCCTGCCAGTGTCACTGTGACTGGGTGCAGTCGGAGGGTGTCCTCCCGAGGTGTCGCTGTGACTGGGTGTTGTTGCAGTGTCCCGCCTCCTGGTGTCGCTGTGACTGGGTGTAGTTGCAGGGTCCGGCCGCCTGGTGTGTCTGTGACTGGCTGTAGTTGCAGGTGCTGCCGCACGGTGTTGCTGTGACTGGGTGCAGTTGCAGGATCCCACCGCCCGGTGTCGCTGTGACTGGATGTAGTTGCAGGGTCCGGCCGCCCTGTGTGTCTGTGACTGGCTGTAGTTGCAGGTGCTGCCGCACGGTGTTGCTGTGACTGGGTGTAGTTGCAGGATCCCGCCGCCCAGTGTCCCTGTGACTGGGTGTAGTTGCAGGGTCCGGCCGCCCTGTGTGGCTGTGACTTTTTGTAGTTGCAGGTGCTGCCGCACAGTGTTGCTGTGACTGTGTGTAGTTGCAGGTGCCACTGCCTGGTGTCGCTGTGACTGGGTTTAGTTTCAGGTGCTGCCACCCGGTGTCACTTTGACAGGGTGTAGTTGCAGGGTCCCACCGCCCGGTATTTCTGTGACTGGATGTAGTTGCAGGGTCCCGCTGCCCGGTGTCGCTGTGATTGGGTGTAGTTGCAGGATCCCACCGCCCGGTGTCGCTGAGATTGGGTGTAGTTGCAGGGTCCCGCTGCCCGATGTCGCTGTGACTGGATGTAGTTGCAGGTTCCCTCCGCCCGGTGTCGCTGTGATTGGGTGTAGTTGCAGGGTCCCGCCGCCTTGTGTCGCTGTGACTGGTTGTAGTTGCAGGTTCCCTCCGCCCGGTGTCGCTGTGACTGGGTGTAGTTGCAGGACCCGCCGCCCGGTCTCCCTGTGACTGGGTGTAGTTGCAGGGTCCGGCCGCCTGGTGTGTCTGTGACTGGTTGTAGTTGCAGGTGCTGTCGCACGGTGTTGCTGTGACTGGATGTAGTTGCAGGGTCCTGCCGCCCAGTGTCCCTGTGACTGGGTGTAGTTGCAGGGTCCGGCCGCCCTGTGTGGCTGTGACTGGTTGTCGTTGCAGGTGCTGCCGCACAGTGTTGCTGTGACTGTGTGTAGTTGCAGGTGCCACCGCCTGGTGTCGCTGTGACTGGGTTTAGTTTCAGGTGCTGCCACCCGGTGTCACTTTGACAGGGTGTAGTTGCAGGGTCCCACCGCCCGGTATTGCTGTGACTGGATGTAGTTGCAGGTTCCCTCCGCCCGGTGTCGCTGTGACTGGGTGTAGTTGCAGTGTCCCGCCGCCTGGTGTCACTGTGACTGGTTGTAGTTGCAGGTTCCCAAAGCCTGGTGTCGCTGTGACTGGGTGTAGTTGCAGGTCCCGCCGCCCGGTCTCCCTGTGACTGGGTGTAGTTGCAGTGTCCGGCCGCCTGGTGTGTCTGTGACTGGTTGTAGTTGCAGGTGCTGCCGCACGGTGTTGCTGTGACTGTGTGTAGTTGCAGGTGCCACCGCCTGGTGTCGCTGTGACTGGGTTTAGTTGCAGGTTTCCTCTGCCCGGTGTCGCTGTGACTGGGTGTAGTTGCAGCTTCCAGCACCCAGTGTCGCTATGACTGGGAGTAGTTGCAGTGTCCCGCCGCCCAATGTTGCTGTGACTGTGTGTTTTGCAGTATCCTGCCGCACGGTGTTGTTGTGACTGGGTGTAGTTGCAGGGTCCCGCCACCCAGTGTCACTGTGAGTGTGTGTAGTACCAGGGACCCGCCGGCTGGTGTCGCAGTGACTGGGTGTAGTTGCAGGGTCCTGCCTGCCAGTGTCACTGTGACTGGGTGTAGTCGGAGGGTGTCGTTGCGCGGTGTCGCTGTGACTGGGTGTACTTGGAGGTCCCACCGTCCAGTATCGCTGTGACTGGGTGTAGTTGCAGGTCCCACCTGCCAGTGTCACTGTGTCTGGGTGTAGTTGTAGCGTCCCGCCGCCCGGTGTCGCTGTGACTGGGTGAGTTGCTGCGTCTGGCCGCCTGGTGTCCCTGTGACTGGGTGTAGTTGCAGGTTCCCGAAGCCCGGTGTCGCTGTGACTGGGTGTAGTTGCAGGGTCCCGTCACCTGGTGTCGTTGTGACTGCATGTAGTTGCAGGGTCCCGTCACCTGGTGTCGCTGTGACTGCGTGTAGTTGGACGTCCCGCCGCCCAGTGTCAGTGTGACTGGGTCTAGTTGCCAGTCCTGCCGCCCGGTGTCGCTGTGACTGGGTGTAGTTGCAGGGTCCTGCCTGCCAGTGTCACTGTGACTGGGTGTGGTAGTATGGTCCCGCTGCCCGGTGTCGCTGTGACTGGGTGTAGTCGGAGGGTGTCGCCGCGCGGTGTCGCTGTGACTGGGTGTACTTGGAGGTCCCACCGTCCAGTATCGCTGTGACTGGGTGTAGTTGCAGGGTATCGCCTGCCAGTGTCACTGTGTCTGGGTGTAGTTGTAGCGTCCCGCCGCCCGGTGTCGCTGTGACTGGGTGAGTTGCTGCGTCTGTCCGCTTGGTGACCCTGTGACTGGGTGGAGTTGCAGGTTCCCGCCGCCTGGTGTGGCTGTGACTGGATGTAGTTGCAGGTTCCCGTAGCCCGGTGTCACTGTGACTGGGTGTAGTTGCAGGGTCCCGTCACCTGGTGTCGCCGTGACCGCGTGTAGTTGCCAGTCCCGCCGCCCGGTGGGACTGGGTGTAGTTGCAGTGTCCCGCCTCCTGGTGTCGCTGTGACTGGGTGTAGTTGCAGGGTCCGGCCGCCTGGTGTGTCTGTGACTGGCTGTAGTTGCAGGTGCTGCCGCACGGTGTTGCTGTGACTGGGTGTAGTTGCAGGATCCCACCGCCCGGTGTCGCTGTGACTGGATGTAGTTGCAGGGTCCGGCCGCCCTGTGTGTCTGTGACTGGCTGTAGTTGCAGGTGCTGCCGCACGGTGTTGCTGTGACTGGGTGTAGTTGCAGGATCCCGCCGCCCAGTGTCCCTGTGACTGGGTGTAGTTGCAGGGTCCGGCCGCCCTGTGTGGCTGTGACTTTTTGTAGTTGCAGGTGCTGCCGCACAGTGTTGCTGTGACTGTGTGTAGTTGCAGGTGCCACTGCCTGGTGTCGCTGTGACTGGGTTTAGTTTCAGGTGCTGCCACCCGGTGTCACTTTGACAGGGTGTAGTTGCAGGGTCCCACCGCCCGGTATTTCTGTGACTGGATGTAGTTGCAGGGTCCCGCTGCCCGGTGTCGCTGTGATTGGGTGTAGTTGCAGGATCCCACCGCCCGGTGTCGCTGAGATTGGGTGTAGTTGCAGGGTCCCGCTGCCCGATGTCGCTGTGACTGGATGTAGTTGCAGGTTCCCTCCGCCCGGTGTCGCTGTGATTGGGTGTAGTTGCAGGGTCCCGCTGCCTTGTGTCGCTGTGACTGGTTGTAGTTGCAGGTTCCCTCCGCCCGGTGTCGCTGTGACTGGGTGTAGTTGCAGGACCCGCCGCCCGGTCTCCCTGTGACTGGGTGTAGTTGCAGGGTCCGGCCGCCTGGTGTGTCTGTGACTGGTTGTAGTTGCAGGTGCTGTCGCACGGTGTTGCTGTGACTGGATGTAGTTGCAGGGTCCTGCCGCCCAGTGTCCCTGTGACTGGGTGTAGTTGCAGGGTCCGGCCGCCCTGTGTGGCTGTGACTGGTTGTCGTTGCAGGTGCTGCCGCACAGTGTTGCTGTGACTGTGTGTAGTTGCAGGTGCCACCGCCTGGTGTCGCTGTGACTGGGTTTAGTTTCAGGTGCTGCCACCCGGTGTCACTTTGACAGGGTGTAGTTGCAGGGTCCCACCGCCCGGTATTGCTGTGACTGGATGTAGTTGCAGGTTCCCTCCGCCCGGTGTCGCTGTGACTGGGTGTAGTTGCAGTGTCCCGCCGCCTGGTGTCACTGTGACTGGTTGTAGTTGCAGGTTCCCAAAGCCTGGTGTCGCTGTGACTGGGTGTAGTTGCAGGTCCCGCCGCCCGGTCTCCCTGTGACTGGGTGTAGTTGCAGTGTCCGGCCGCCTGGTGTGTCTGTGACTGGTTGTAGTTGCAGGTGCTGCCGCACGGTGTTGCTGTGACTGTGTGTAGTTGCAGGTGCCACCACCTGGTGTCGCTGTGACTGGGTTTAGTTGCAGGTTTCCTCTGCCCGGTGTCGCTGTGACTGGGTGTAGTTGCAGCTCCCAGCACCCAGTGTCGCTATGACTGGGAGTAGTTGCAGTGTCCCGCCGCCCAATGTTGCTGTGACTGTGTGTTTTGCAGTATCCTGCCGCACGGTGTTGTTGTGACTGGGTGTAGTTGCAGGGTCCCGCCACCCAGTGTCACTGTGAGTGTGTGTAGTACCAGGGACCCGCCGGCTGGTGTCGCAGTGACTGGGTGTAGTTGCAGGGTCCTGCCTGCCAGTGTCACTGTGACTGGGTGTAGTCGGAGGGTGTCGTTGCGCGGTGTCGCTGTGACTGGGTGTACTTGGAGGTCCCACCGTCCAGTATCGCTGTGACTGGGTGTAGTTGCAGGTCCCACCTGCCAGTGTCACTGTGTCTGGGTGTAGTTGTAGCGTCCCGCCGCCCGGTGTCGCTGTGACTGGGTGAGTTGCTGTGTCTGGCCGCCTGGTGTCCCTGTGACTGGGTGTAGTTGCAGGTTCCCGAAGCCCGGTGTCGCTGTGACTGGGTGTAGTTGCAGGGTCCCGTCACCTGGTGTCGTTGTGACTGCATGTAGTTGCAGGGTCCCATCACCTGGTGTCGCTGTGACTGCGTGTAGTTGGACGTCCCGCCGCCCAGTGTCAGTGTGACTGGGTCTAGTTGCCAGTCCCGCCGCCCGGTGTCGCTGTGACTGGGTGTAGTTGCAGGGTCCTGCCTGCCAGTGTCACTGTGACTGGGTGTGGTAGTATGGTCCCGCTGCCCGGTGTCGCTGTGACTGGGTGTAGTCGGAGGGTGTCGCCGCGCGGTGTCGCTGTGACTGGGTGTACTTGGAGGTCCCACCGTCCAGTATCGCTGTGACTGGGTGTAGTTGCAGGGTATCGCCTGCCAGTGTCACTGTGTCTGGGTGTAGTTGTAGCGTCCCGCCGCCCGGTGTCGCTGTGACTGGGTGAGTTGCTGCGTCTGTCCGCTTGGTGACCCTGTGACTGGGTGGAGTTGCAGGTTCCCGCCGCCTGGTGTGGCTGTGACTGGATGTAGTTGCAGGTTCCCGTAGCCCGGTGTCACTGTGACTGGGTGTAGTTGCAGGGTCCCGTCACCTGGTGTCGCCGTGACCGCGTGTAGTTGCCAGTCCCGCCGCCCGGTGGGACTGGATGTAGTTGCAGGGTATCGCCTGCCAGCGTCACTGTGTCCTAGGAGGTGACGTCAACTGCATCATCGATGCAGCTGGACGATCTGGCAGAGATGACAGCATACTGGGCGTTATGTCCGGATTCCTAATAGAAACAGTTAAAGATGCCAAACTGCACGACGTCTTCAGCAAGCCTGCAGATGGAGCGCAGCGTAGATACACCTGGTCAAGAACGGGCGGGTCTTCCCATTCCAGGATTGACTTACTGTTTGTGTCCCGTGCTGTCACGCTCAGACCCACCGACGTCAAGCCAGTGTTCTTCTCCGACCAATGCCTCTTACTGGCTGACTGTCACTTACAGGACGTCCAGCAGGTTGGCAGGAGGATATGGAAGCTCAATGCTACACTGCTAACCCCAGAGAACGTTGAGGAACTCAAAAGGGATTACAAAGGTTGGAGGACCGTGAAACCCCTCTTTGAGTCTCCAGTTCACTGGTGGGAGGCAATCAAGGAGAACATCAAGAGGTTCTTTATTTTCAGAGGGCGAGAGAGAGACAGAGAGAAATGTCCCGACTCCAGAAAAGTATGCAAAATCTGCTCCGGCCGCAGTCGATGGGGGTCGAGGTCAAGGAGGACCTCCATGAGGTGAAGAGCCAGCAGGCCTCGCTCTTCGCCACGGAGGCCTCCAAGATCATCTTCCGGTCCAGAGTCCGCTCCATTGAGCAGGATGAGACGTGCTCGCGTTACTTCTTCCAAAAGGTACACAGAGAGAGCTCTCTGATCAGCAGCCTGAAGGAAGAAGATGGCTCGGTAACATCTTCGCAGTCCGACATACTAAGGATCAGCAAATCCTTTTATGCTGGGCTGTATGACGTGAAGCCCACGGACAGCAGAACCTCCCAGTCCTTCCTGTCATCCATCATGCTGCATGTCAGAATACATGAGGAAAGGCATCATCACCCTTATCTACAAGCAGAAGGGGGAGAGGGCAGAAATCAGAAATTGGCGGCCCATCTCACTGCTTAATGCTGACTACAAGATTCTGTCCAAAGTCATCGCCAGTCGGATCAAGTCTGCTCTAGAGTTGGTGATTCACCCTGATCAGACCTGTATTATACCCGGCAGGAAGATCTCTGATAGTCTCGCGCTACTCAGGGATACGATCGCCCACGTACGGGACAGGAGGGTGGACACCTGCCTCATCAGCCTGGACCAGGAGAAGGCTTTTGACAGGATATCGCACACCTACATGATGGACGTGCTTTCCAAAATGGGGTTTGGGGAGGGAATCTGCAATTGGATCAAACTGCTCCACACAAACATCAGTAGCGCAGTCTCAATCAATGGGTGGGAATCAGAAAGTTTCCCGATCCAATCTGGAGTGAGACAGGGCTGTCCTCTTACCCCTGTCTTGTTTGCTGTATTGAACCCTTTGCTGAGTCTATTAGGAAGGATGCGAGCATAAGAGGGGTGACAATCCCAGGCAGCGGAGGCACTCAGGTTAAAACCTCCCTGTACATGGATGATGTCGCCGTTTTCTGCTCAGACCCGCAGTCGGTGCGCTGACTGATGAGCATCTGCGACATGTTCGAACTGGCCTCGGGAGCCAAAGTTAACCACAGCAAGAGTGAGGTCATGTTCTTTGGGAACTGGGCTGACTGATCCTTTGTCCCCTTCACCGTTAGGTCAGACTGCCTGAAGGTGCTGGGGATATGGTTCGGAAGGGCCGGGGCGTGCGCCAAAACCTGGAAGGAGCGAGTAGTCAGGGTACAACACAAGCTGAGCATGTGGGGGCAGCGATCTCTCTCTATTATGGCTAAGAACCTGGTCATCAGGTGCGAGGCGCTCACGTTGTTGCTGTACGTGGTGCAGGTCTGGCCCATACCCCACTCCTGCGCTGTGGCGGTCACCCGAGCCATTTTCCGCTTCATCTAGGGATCCAAAATTGACCGGGTCCGGAGGGACACGCTGTTCAAACCTCTGGATAAGAGCGGAAAAAATGTACCCAACATCGTCCTCATCCTGACGACCACCTTCGTGTGCGGCTGCATCAAGCTGTGTGTAGACCTCCAGTACTCAAACTCCAAGTGTCACTACGTGCTGAGGTTCTATCTGTCCCCGGTGTTGCGAAGGATGGGCCTGGTCACATTGCCGCGGAACGCTCCATCCAGTTGGACCGTGCCGTACCACCTATCCTTTGTGGAAAAGTTTCTGCTGAAAAACACCTTTGAGCACCAATCCATCAGGCAGTGGTCTGCACGGAATGTCCTCAAGGCCCTACAGGAAAAGGAGATGGTGGATCCTGTCGATGGTTCCACGAGCAGACTGCCAAAGTCATTTGGCGGAATGCCTCATCACCAGAACTTTCAAACAAGCACCAAGATGTAGCTTGGCTGGTGGTGAGAAAAGCCCTCCCCGTCAGATCCTTCCTGCACATCCGAAGTCTCACCCCCTCCGCACAATGCCCTCGAGGTGGCTGTAAGTGGGGAAGAGACGGTTGCCCACCTCCTTCTGGAATGTGTCTTTGCAAAGCAGGTGTGGAAAGAGATGCAGTGGTTTTTGTCGAGGTTCATCCCAAGCAGCTCTGTAACACAGGAGACTGTGCTCTATGGGCTGTTCCCAGGGATGCACACCGAGATAAACATCAACTGCTGCTGGAGGACTATCAATTCAGTGAAAGACGCCCTTTGGTCTGCCCGAAACCTGCTGGTCTTCCAGCGCAAAGAGTTGTCCACGACCGAATGTTGCAGACTGGCACAGTCCAAGGTCCGGGACTACGTGCTGTGGGATGCACTAAAGCTTGGGGCGGCCGCAGCAAAGGCTCAATGGGGAAAGACCACCGTGTAAGGTCCCCCCACCAAGCTCTACTGAGGGGCTGGATCCATGGAAAACCCCTCGAACTGTATCTGGAAAATTTTTGTCTGCTGTAAAATGTATATGGCATGAAAAATAAAATGGAAGGGTTGTGAGGCAACTCACTCCTGTATTAAAGGAAACTGATCTCCTTTGCACTGATTGTATTTTTTGACTTGGTGCTCTTTGGAACTGTTTTGTAATGTATTTTTTACAGATTGTTACGGATAAAGTATATTTCGGAAATAAAAAGGGACTGGGTGCAGTTGCAGGGTCTACCCCCCCCCCCCCCCCCCCGTGTCACTGTGACTGGGTGTAATTGCAGGTGCTGCCGCCCGATGTCGATGTGACTGGGTGTAGTTGCAGGTTCCCTCCGCCCAGTGTCGCTGTGACTGGTTGTAGTTGCAGGGTCCTGCCGCCCAGTGTCGCTGTGACTGGTTGTAGTTGCAGGGTCCGACCGCCCAGTGTCGCTGTGACTGTGTGTAGTTGCAGGGTCCCGCCGTCCGGTGTCGCTGTGACTGGATGTAGTTGCAGGGTCCCGCCGCCCGGTGTCGCTGTGACTGTGTGTAGTTGCAGGGTCCCGCCGTCCGGTGTCGCTGTGACTGGATGTAGTTGCAGGGTCCCGCCGCCCGGTGTCGCTGTGACTGCATGTAGTTGCTGGATCCCGCCGCCCGGTGTCGCTGTGGCTGGGCGGCCGCAGACGGAGCGGCTCGGACAGACGGGGCGGGGTGGAGCGGGAATGGAGAGAGAGCGGAGCTGGAGGCCGCTGTGAGAGACAGAGGCCGGTGGCCCGGTTACAGTGAGCGGTGGTGTTAGCAGCTGAGGAAAGCCGGTAACGGAGGCCGGGATGAGTGTAAGACCGTGAGAGGTGTGTTTTCCGTTTACGTGACCGCCGTCGGCGGCTCGGACACTGAAGGAACCCGGCTGCCCGGCCCGCGCTCCTAATCTGCGCTCACCGGGGCTCAGGCAACAGTGTCGGCGCCTTCCCAGAGGCGCTGCCCCAGGGGAGAGGGCAGAGCCCGGATCGCACGGAGCCGGAGCTCCTGGTTTGACCTGCGGACCGTCTCCGCTCTCCTCGGATCCCCTTCCCCGGGCGGGCGGGTACTCTCGGCCGCTGGTTCAACTCCACACGATCCCCGTGGCCGCTGCCTGACTGACCCTGGGGAGAGCGGATCTGGGCCGGACGGGAACACAGACAACAACAGACTGAGCCCTGAGGGTTGTGGAGGAGACATTGCACTCAACCCGCAAAGGGGGTGGGTGGGTGGGCGGGGGGTTCTTGGCCCTCAACCTGCAAGGGGCGGTTGGGGGCGGGCTTTCCCCTAAACCCGCCAGGAACCCTTCTCCAAAATCTGAGCGTTTTTCCAATAACGTTTGCGCAATGTCTTAAAAGTCGACGATATTCAACGTTAAGATAATACAGATTATGTGGTGTCTTTATTTCTCTGTAAGGTATGAATGAAGATTTTGGTTAGACTTTATTTGCCTGTTTCCTTACTGTTTTTAAGTGTTGATGTTATTTCTTCCTGCCTTTAATCCTTAGGAGGAATAGATGTGCAGAGTATTTCTTAAATGGTAGGAGGTTGGAAAGTGTAGATGTACAAAGGGACCTGAGTATCCTTGTCAATAAGTCACTGAAAGCTAACATGCAGGTGCAGCAAGCAATTAGGAAGGTTAATGGTATGTTAGCCTTTATCGCAAGAGGATTTAAGTACAGGAGTAGTGAAGTCTTGCTTCAATTGTATAGAACCGTGATTAAACCGCATCTGGAGTACTGTGTGCAGTTTTGGTCCCCTTACCGTAGGAAGGATATTATTACCATAGAGGCAGTGCAACGAAGGTTCACCAGACTTGTTCCGGGATGCCGGGACTGTCCTATGAAGAGAGATTGGGGAAACTTGCCCTGTATTCTTGAGAGTTTCGAAGAATGAGAGGTGATCTCATTGAGACCTACAAAATACTTAAAAGTGCAAGACAGGGTAGAAGCAGGTAATATGTTTCGCCTGGTTGGGGAATCCAGAACCAGGGCACACAATTTCAAAATAAGGGGAAGCCACTTAGGACCAAGATGAGGAGAAATTTCGAAGCTAAGTCATTGAGTATGTTTAATGCAGAGATTGACAGATTTCTGAATTACAATGACATAAAGGGATATGGGGATAGTGTGGGAAAAAGGCATTGAAGTGGATGATTAGCCATGATCGTATTGAATGGTGGAGCAGGCTCGATGGGCTGAATGGCCTAATCCTACTCCTACGTTCCTGTGTTTTTGTTAATTTTGGCCCCATTGTCAACATCTGTCTATTTGAGACATGCATTGTTAGATACCAGTCCCAACAACATTAGTTATTAGTTTTTTTCCTCAAATATATATTCGGAATTTATGATTTATATATCTGAACATGTCACATTTGTTATAAAAATAGAGCCAGCTACCAAGTTTGTACAAAATATTCTTTGCAGTATGTATTGATGCCCTCCTGTATGGGAGTGTAAAGCTCTTTTTAAACTGCGTGAGCGTTAATAATGAAAGTACTTGGACTGGGAAATCCCTTACGTATTTCGATAGGTGGACTCGCTGGGGAGCTCTGGTCCATCCAAGTCCTGTACTCTGATCAATTTCAGAGTGGTGCTGCTTTAATCTGGAACTTCACATCCAAAGTTATGATTCTTAATCATGTTATGGTGAAGATCACTTCAGAGATCTGTTGATCAAGATTGTAGTATCTTATTGAAACATACAAGATTCTAAGGGGGATTGACAGGGTAATGCTGAGGATGTTTCCATTCATGGGGGAAATCTAGAATGGGACATAGTTTCAGAATAAGGTGTCACCCATTTAAGATGATGAGGAATTTCTTCTCTCGTAGGTCATGACTGTTGGGAATTTCCTTCCCGTGAGAGCTGTGGAGGCTGTCATTGAAAACATTCAAGGCTGCGATGGGCAGAATTTTGAATTATAGTGGAATCAAAGGTTAAGGGGGCAGGCAGGAAAGTGGAGTTGAGGTCAGATTAGCTATGATCTTATTGAATGGCAGAGCAGGCTCAAGGGCCCGCATGGCCTACTCCTGCTCCTATTTGTTATTATAGTGTGCTGTGCTTCATAGTCTCATGTCAGTGTACCATGTTGGAAGACAGTACTGATTCAATTCTTTCCATTCCCTTTTTCCATTATTTTTCATTCTAGACTCCCACTTTCAGCTGTGCTGCTGGAGGGAGATACCAAGTGAAAGGGCATGCTTTTCTTTGAGGGAGGCAAAATTGCATAGGGCACATCCACTGGGCTGCTTGCAAGCTTTATGGTAGTGAGCTAAGAGTGGCATTGGAGATAAGAGGTTGCCTCTGTGCTGCTTTGGGCACTGGTGGTATTTGGGCAGAGGAAAAGGGGAAGGAAGAGTAATGGACCTTCAGATTTTTCCAATTCTTCCTTGTCTGCTGTTTTTCTCTTCCTGAATATATCCATGAAAAATACACTTTGTCTTTCCTGAAGAGATAGAGCTTTAGCTGTTTGGTTTTATTTTGATGATCCCTTCTCTGGGGTTAGACTCAATTTGAGAATTCAGGTGATTTCTGTCTCGCCTCTAAAGTGGAATTATCTTTGTCCAGACACTTTTCATTGAAGGCAAGCCAGTGCTGCCCAATTAAAGTTCAGTTTGGTCTAGTGTGTTTTTAATTGGCCAACATTTCTTTTTAAATTAATGCCTACAGACAAATGACTATGAGAGAGATAAAACACAGGGCTATGTTTAAATACGTAACTAATTCTGGAGTAATCTGAGGCATACTCATGTCCTTGGATCCTCTGCTCAACTTGGCATTCTCTGCCAAGTGATGAAGGGCTGACAGTTTTTACAATGTCCATCATAGTCTCCTTGTTGTTGTTATCAAGCTATTTAGTGTTAATATAGCACTGAATTGATAGTGTAAGATGAAATATTGCCCATCTTTTTCTCGTTAGCTCCAGTTTTAATACTTGAAACCAACATTGTGAAAAAAACTAGGGTCATCCTAGTTCCCTGTGCAAATTCAAACCCATTTCAGCAGGCACTGCACTCTGAGCTTCCGAGACATCCACAGTACAGTGTAAGTATACAGGGCAAGGCAGGGAACGGAACAAAGTGCATTGTTCTTTGAGAACTAGCACAACATGGTATATGGCTTGGCTTCTTCCTTTGCTGTGAAATTCTTTGCTTCAATGTCTCAGCAACAACTTGAAATTATGCAGCACCAATAACATCAAATTATCCCACATGCTTCACGAAGGTAGAAAGGAACAGACACTGAGCCTTCATGCAAAATCAAAATACTGCACATGCTGGAAATCTGAAATAAAACAGAAAACGCTGGAAATACTCAGGTCAGCCTGCATCTGTGGAAAGAGAAACAGTTAATGTTTTAGATTAATGACCTTTTGTCAGAACTGGAAAGTCAGAGATGTTACAGGTTTTAAGCATGTGCAGAGGCAAGAAAGGAGGGAGGCAGCAAGGGAAGGTTTGTGATAGGCGAGAGAGATCAAATGGCAAAAGGCATGATGGTGCAAGACAAAAGACACCTTCATTCTTTTAGTCATTTAATCTCTCCTGCCTTCCACCCTATCACATACCTGCCCTTTTGTTCTTCCCGACCTCCCCTCTTTCCTTGCCTCTGTATGTGCTTAAAACCTGCTACATCTTGTACTTTTTCTAGTTCTAATGCAAGGTCATTGACCTGAAACATTAACTCTGTTCCTCTCCACAGGTGCTGCCTGACCTGCTGAGTACTTCCAGCACTTTTTGGCCTTAATGGGTGGGTTAGGTGACTGAAAGCTCGGCCAGTGGCAGAGACGTAAAGAGGGAAGGGTTTTAGGGAGGGGCTGAGATGATTGAAGACATTGCCATAAATGATGGTGTCTGTTGTGTGCATTACCTGCACATTGTCATGCACTGAAAGTCACTTGAGTCCTTTGTTCTGTCTCTGCTATGTCTCCTTTCTATTTTCAGCCTGCTATCTAGAAGCCCTCCTATTTTCTCCTCTCAGCTTTTGATTAAAGTGCTCAGTCACCCTGTGTCCTTAATCTCTGTACCTGTTTTTGCTGCAGCAACACCAACTTGCATTTATGTAGCACCTTTAACATCGTAAAATGTGCCGGGGTATGTCTTTCTCATGTTAGGCAGAACTGATGGTCTAAGGTTTGGAACCTAATTACCACTACAGAAAGTGAGACAGCTTGAAACAAAGGATATAAAGAGGGATTAAAAACAAGAAATGCTGGAAATACTCAGCAGGTCTGGCAGCATCTGTGGAGAGAGAAGCAGAGTTAACGTTTCAGATCAGTGACCCTTCATCAGAACTGGTTGAGTTCTGAAGAAGGGTCACTGACCTGAAACATTAACTCTGCTTCTCTCTCAACAGATGCTGCCAGACCTGCTGAGTATTTCCAGAATTTCTTGTTTTTGTTTCAGATTTCCAGCATCTGCAGTATTTTGCTTTTATTTTGATACAAAGAGGGATCTGAACCAGCAGTTAAGTGTGAATCCAGACTTGGTTTTCGGGCACTCCTGATAGAACAGCCTCATAGTATTTGGTTGAAAAGAGTAATCAAGTGCATCTATTTTCAGGGTTAGAGTTCAGTGTTAGATTTTTCAGATACTTCAGATTTGAAAACATGCAATTTAGTTGGAATTAATCCACACACTGATCTTGTTATTTATGGCTTTGTGCAACTTGGCCTGGTCCTACCTTATAAGCATCATATACAATAAGCTACTTTTGATGGATGTTATGAAGTTCAAAATGGAGGGGGGGGGAGAGCAATGGTAATTATGGTCTGTTAATCTTGTTTTATAGAGAATGTGATGGTTTTGTTTTGTTGTCAAAAAGTTGTATTTAACTTTTGGGGTATTTAGCAAATAATTACTGATGGTATTGGGGGAGGGAAATCAATTGCAAAAACTTAGATGTAGAAATTTATATTCAGTGATTACATGTGGGCTTATGGCCTTATTATGGATTGATTAAACACATCTGCCTTGGCAAAATGAAAGGAAGCCAAGTGTTTGTGTATTGATGGGTAACCCTTGGCAGGCACACACTTCCTGTAATCCATCAATGTATTGATTGTAAATAGCGACAAGATTGTGATTTGAGGGCAGCCACAAATAATAAACATAAATAACATCTTTATTTAATTGCACAACCTAAAAAGGAAACAATTGTCCTTATATTCTAATGCATATGCACAGGGCAGCCATAAAGACAGGGCTAAATTGTGGCGAGTCGAAGAGACTTAGTAGTTGGCAGGAAAAAAGACAGAGGCGCAAGGGGAGAGCCAACTGTGCAACAGCCCCAACAAACAAATTTCTCTGCAGCACCTGTGGAAGAGCCTGTCACTCCAGAATTGGCCTTTATAGCCACTCCAGGCGCTGCTTCACAAACCACTGACCACCTCCAGGCGCGTATCCATTGTCTCTCGAGATAAGGAGGCCCAAAAGAAAGAAAAGAAATGCACAGGTGAGGATGGTCAGAGTATAAAGTGGTTAAGAATGGAAGGATTTGCGAAGATAACTGATACTCAGCAATCTCTTGCAAATCACAGCTATTAATGTATTTTGTGTTATACAAGCATGAATTATCTGCCATTTCTCAGGAGCAGTTAGAAATTTGTGGTATTTTTCCATTCAAGCCAGGGAAGGGATAGGATAGACTTTTGCTGTGATTGAGAGGGGTGGAGTGGTTAAGTTATTGCAGTATGAAGAGTAGGGATGGGAGTTAGAGGATGTTACAGGGAGAGATGCATAAGTGCCAGCTTATTTAAAGATTTGTGGAGCACTGGAGACCCCACTTGCATGCAATGGTAAGACCTGATTAAAAGGTAATATGATATAATGTGAACAATAGACATTAAATGTGAAGACTAAATTGAAACACTTCCACGCAAGTTACTTAACCATTTCACACATTGTTAGGACTGAGGTGGGATGAGTGCACTGTTTAATCTAGTCCCACTTCTCCACAGGTCACAACAAATATTTTAAAATGTTCCCACTTACTAATACAATCATATACTCTATTTTTCCTAGAATAGAAAACCTAGCAAAATGAAAGGAAGCCAAGTGTTTGTGTATTGATGGGTAACCCTTGGCAGGCACACACTTCCTGTAATCCATCAATGTATTGATTGTAAATAGAGACAAGATTGTGATTTGAGGGCAGCCACTTCATTTTAACCAGGTTTCTTTAATGAACAAAATTAACAGTTTATTATAGAACAAGTCTTAACTAGTAATGAAGTAAAGCAAAAACACACAGATTGAAATTTTTAAAGTTCCCCTTTTGCCTTAACCAAATTTTAAAGTCCCTTTTTTTTACCTTAGCTCCTCACACACACACACACACACACACACACACACACACACACACAGACATACACCAGTTAACCAGGAAAATAAAAGGGATTTTTTTAAATTCAGAGCTCTGTTACAGACAAAAAAGCATTTGGACTGAATACTTGCTCATTTTTGAAGAAACGGCAGATGAGATATGTTGTTCCAAAACTGGCATAAAGTCTAGCCTCCGAATATACGTAAACAGGTCATTAGGATCTTTTAGAACAGTTCTTTTCAAGTGGAGTTGAGAATTATTTTGGCAGGCTTTCTTCAAAGACAGGAGTCGAGATGAATTGACGCAGTGGACTTCTCAGGGTCTTTTAGAGATGCTGAAAATTAACTAGGTTGTGGTCTTCACTACTTCTTCAAGCTAACTTTATCAGCCACTCACTCCAGAAGATAAAATACACTCTGACTCTACAACTAGAAGTTTGTGAGTTTTCTGCTCTTTTAGGTGCGTGCTGCTGCTCCCTGGTCTTGTCTAATCAAGGGGCACGACTGACTTCTGTGCCCACATTTCCCATTACCAGGGTTTCTGTTCTATTTTTTAACTTGAGTCATTGTTACCAAATTAGTTCTTTCAGTGCCTTCTTGAAAAAAAACTGCTCCAACATTTATTCAATTTGGCTATGAATTCCTCAAAAAAATATTTTTTTAACAAAAATAACGATCACTTCCATAACAACATTAAACTGTGGTTTCACTTTTTCAGCAGTGGCGATCAGCCAGAATATTTGTTACAGGTTTCACTCCAATTTCTATTCAGCAAGCAGCATTGTTTCTGCTGCTGGCCTCAGTGGTGACTTCCTTTAACACTCACTTAGTTACTCTTCAGTTTCTTTAAACTCTGTGGGAGCAGTGGGAGGAAGTGGGTTGACAGGTTGGACTAGCCTGAGAACGTGCAACTGGCTGGTCTGAGATAGTATTGATCTTCTTCTTTGGGCCTCCTTGTCTCGGGACACAATGGGTAGGTGCCTGGAGGTGGTCAGTGGTTTGTGAAGCAGCGCCTGGAGTGGCTATAAAGGCCAATTCTAGAGTGACAGACTCTTCCACAGGTGCTGCAGATAGAATCGGTTGTTGGGGCTGTTACACAGTTGGCTCCCTACTTGCACTTCTGTCTTTTTTCCTGCCAACTGCTAAGTCTCTTCGACTCGCCATGCTTTAGCCCCGCCTTTATGGTTGCCCGCCAGCTCTGGCGATCACTGGCAACTGACGCCCACGACTTGTCACAGGACTTCATGTCGCGTTTGCAGACGTCTTTAAAGCGGAGATATGGATGGCCGGTGGGTCTGGTACTAGTGACAAGCTCGCTGTACAATGTGTCCTTGGGGATCCTGCCATCTTCCATGCAACTCACATGGCCAAGCCATCTCAGGGGCCGCTGGCTTAGTAGAGTGTATATGCTGGGGATGTTGGCCGCCTCGAGGGCTTCTGTGTTGGAGATACGGTCCTGCCACCTGATGCCAAGGATTCTCCGGAGGTGGCGCAGTGGTTAGCACCGCAGCCTCACAGCTCTAGCGACCCGGGTTCAATTCTGGGTACTGCCTGTGTGGAGTTTGCAAGTTCTCCCTGTGTCTGCGTGGGTTTCCTCCGGGTGCTCCGGTTTCCTCCCACAAGCCAAAAGACTTGCAGGTTGGTAGGTAAATTGGCCATTATAAATTGCCCCTAGTATAGGTAGGTGGTAGGGAAATATAGAGACAGGTGGGGATGTGGTAGGAATATGGAATTAGTGTAGGTTTAGTATATATGTGTGGTTGATTGTCGGCACAGACTCGGTGGGCTGAAGGGCCTGTTTCAGTGCTGTATCTCTAAACTAAACTAAACTAAGATGGAATGAATTGAGACGTCACTCTTGGCTGACGTACGTTGTCCAAGCCTCACTGCCGTAGAGCAAGGTACTGAGGACACAGGCTTGATACAGTTGGACTTTTGTGTTCTGTGTCAGTGCGCCATTTTCCCACACTCTCTTGGCCAGTCTGGACATAGCAGAGGAAACCTTTCCCATGCGCTTGTTTAATTTTGCATCGAGAGACAGGTTACTGGTGATAGTTGAGCCTAGGTAGGTGAACTCGTGAACCACTTCCAGAGTGTGGTTACTGATAGTGATGGATGGGGCATTTCTGACGTCCTGTCCCATGATGTTTGTTTTCTTGAGGCTGATGGTTGGGCCAAATTCATTGCAGGCAGCCGCAAACCTGTCGATGAGTCTCTGCAGACACTCTTCAGTGTGAGCTGTTAATGCAGCATCGTCAGCAAAGAGGAGTTCCCTGATGAGGACTTTCCGTACTTTGGTCTTCACTTTTAGATGGGCAAGGTTGAACAACCTGCCACCCGATCTTGTGTGAAGAAAAATTCCTTCTTCTGAAGACTTGAAAGCATGTGAGAGCAGCAGGGAGAAGAAGATCCCGAACCGTGTAGGTGCGAGAACACAGCCCTGTTTCACACCACTCAGGATTGGAAAGGGGTCTGATGCTGAATTGTGCCTTTCATGTTGTCATGGAATGAGGTGATGATACTCAGTAGCTTTGGTGGGCAACCAATCTTTTCTAGTAGTCTGAAGAGACCACTTCTGCTGATGAGGTCAAAGGCTTTGGTGAGATCAATGAAAGCAACGTAGAGGGGCATCTGTTCACGGCATTTCTCCTGTAGCTGGCGAAGGGAGAACAGCACGTCAATGGTGCATCTCTTTGCTTGAAAGCCACACTGTGCCTCAGGATAGACATGCTCAGCCAGCTTCTGGAGCCTGTTTAAAGCGACACGAGCGAAGACTTTCCCCACTATGCTGAGCAGGGAGATTCCACAGTAGTTGTTGCAGTCACCTTGTTCTTATGGAGGGTGATGATATTGGCATCGTGCATGTCCTGTGGTACTGCAGCCTCGTCCCACGTCTACCCTGAGGCACAGTGTGGCTTTCGTGCAGAGAGATCGACCATTGACATGCTGTTCTCCCTTCGTCAGATACAGGAGAAATGCCGTGAACAACAGATGCCCCTCTACATTGCTTTCATTGATCTCACCAAAGCCTTTGACCTCGTCAGCAGACGTGGTCTCTTCAGACTACTAGAAAAGATTGGATGTCCACCAAAGCTACTAAGTATCATCACCTCATTCCATGACAATATGAAAGGCACAATTCAACATGGTGGCTCCTCATCAGAGCCCTTTCCTATCCTGAGTGGTGTGAAACAGGGCTGTGTTCTCGCACCCACACTTTTTGGGATTTTCTTCTCCCTGCTGCTTTCACATGCGTTCAAGTCCTCTGAAGAAGGAATTTTCCTCCACACAAGATCAGGGGGCAGGTTGTTCAACCTTGCCCGTCTAAGAGCGAAGTCCAAAGTACGGAAAGTCCTCATCAGGGAACTCCTCTTTGCTGACGATGCTGCTTTAACATCTCACACTGAAGAGTGCCTGCAGAGTCTCATCGACAGGTTTGCGGCTGCCTGCAATGAATTTGGCCTAACCATCAGCCTCAAGAAAACGAACATCATGGGGCAGGACGTCAGAAATGCTCCATCCATCAATATTGGCGACCACGCTCTGGAAGTGGTTCAAGAGTTCACCTACCTAGGCTCAACTATCACCAGTAACCTGTCTCTAGATGCAGAAATCAACAAGCGCATGGGAAAGGCTTCCACTGCTATGTCCAGACTGGCCAAGAGAGTGTGGGAAAATGGCGCACTGACACGGAACACAAAAGTCCGAGTGTATCGGGCCTGTGTCCTCAGTACCTTGCTCTATGGCAGCGAGGCCTGGACAACGTATGTTAGCCAAGAGCGACGTCTCAATTCATTCCATCTTCGCTGCCTCCGGAGAATACTTGGCATCAGGTGGCAGGACTATATCTCCAACACAGAAGTCCTTGAAGCGGCCAACACCCCCAGCTTATACACACTACTGAGTCAGCGGCGCTTGAGATGGCTTGGCCATGTGAGCCGCATGGAAGATGGCAGGATCCCCAAAGACACATTGTACAGCGAGCTCGCCACTGGTATCAGACCCACCGGCCGTCCATGTCTCCGCTATAAAGACGTCTGCAAACGCGACATGAAATCGTGTGACATTGATCACAAGTCGTGGGAGTCAGTTGCCAGCATTCGCCAGAGCTGGCGGGCAGCCATAAAGACAGGGCTAAATTGTGGCGAGTCGAAGAGACTTAGTAGTTGGCAGGAAAAAAGACAGAGGCGCAAGGGGAGAGCCAACTGTGCAACAGCCCCGACAAACAAATTTCTCTGCAGCACCTGTGGAAGAGCCTGTCACTCCAGAATTGGCCTTTATAGCCACTCCAGGCGCTGCTTCACAAACCACTGACCACCTCCAGGCGCGTATCCATTGTCTCTCGAGATAAGGAGGCCCAAAAGACTGCAGCCTCGTCCCAGCACAGGCAAAGCAGTTCGTGCAGTGCTGAAAGTATAGCAGGCTTGGCACTCTTGATGATTTCAGGGGTAATGCCGTCCTTCCCAGGGGCTTTTCCGCTGGCTAGAGAATCAATGGTCTGAGATAGTATTGATAATGTCAAACAAACCCCCCAGCTACCAAGACTGAGGCATCCATGATTTCGCCACATGAACGTTGAAACTTAAAATTGCAAGCCCCTGACTGGAAAGACATTTTTGTATAGTAACTAGCAGTGTTGGAACAAAAGGGACCCAGTCGTTGCTTCCCCAATACGCCGAAGAAGTGGTCAAACCAGTTTAGTCACATGACTAGCTGGCTGGAGTTTTTGAATTTGAACTTCCAACAAAGGATTTGAACTCAGACAAAGCAGTGTGTTCATGGAGTAAAGATCCCTCCTGGAACTGAAGCAAGAAGACCTCTCTCCTGCCTGCTTCCATCTCCTTCCCACAGAACTGAATCTTGTGAAAACACGTGAAACTCAGAGAGAAAAGTTTCCTACGTGAACAAGGTTTGAAGACTACTGGGCCCAACGAAAAGCAAGACTACTTACAAAAGGACTACAGTGAGCTCATGGCAGCATAACAAGATATTGCCTCAAAACCCCCTCTACTATATTTTCCTTTTTTCTGTTCCTATCTGCATGTGTACATCGTGTGTGTATTCTAGCGTGGGCATGTTGCATATCGGTAGGCTTGAACCGTATTAGTGTTTTAAGTTTTAATAAAATGTCATCTTTAAACCTCAGAAAGCCTGTTTGTGCATTTTTCTTGCCTTATAATTGAAAAGTTGTGATCAAGGATTCACAAAGGGGGAGTTCAAAACACAGTGTGTTTAAAATTAAACCCTGTTACACTAAGACCAGGTGAAGATAGTAACAGACCCCGAGACACATTTCTCACCTGGAGGTAACAATAACATAAGAAATAGGAGAAGGTGTAGACCATTTAGCCCCTCACACCTGCTCTAACATTCTGTATGATCATGGCTGATCTTCGACATCAGTTCCATTTTCTTGCCTGTTCCCCATATCCTTTGATTTCCTGAGAGACCAAAAATCAGCGATGGAGCATCCACAACCCTCTGGGGTAGACAATTCCAAAGATTCAAAACCCTCTGTGTGAAGAAATTTCTCCTCATTTTAGCCTTAAATGATCGACTCCTTATGCGGAGGCTCTAGATTCCCCAGCCAGGGGAAACCGCCTCTGTGTCTGCCCTGTCAAGCCCCTGCAGAACCTTGTGTGTTTCAGTGAGATCACCTCTCATTCTTCTAAACTTCAGAGAATATAAGCCCTCTCATCATAGGACAACCCTCTCCTCCCAGGAACCAGTGTTACGACCAGGTGAGAAAGGTGTCTAGGGGTCTCTTTCAGCCTTCACCTGGTTTTATTGTAACAGGGTTTAATTTTTAAACAGTGTTTTGAGCTCCCCCTTGGTGAATCCTTGTTCACTGCTTCCCAATTATAAGGCAAAGAAATGAGCACATACAGGCTGCCTTAGGTTTAAAGAAGAAAAGTGAAATTTATTAAAACTTAAACTCTAATTCTGTTAAATCCTACGGATACACGCCGTGCCGAGCGCTAGTGTGATATGCACATACAAATAGACAGAAAAGAGCAGAAGAAAAAATAAAGTAGAGAGGTTTGAGGCAATATCAGAAGAGTTTCTTGTTACTGTGCTTTGAGCTCACTGTAGTCCTTTTGTAGGTAGTCTTGCTTTTCGTTGGGGCCTAGTATTCTTCTTAAACCTTGATCATTGTAGGAGATTTTCTCTTTTGAGTTTCATGGGTCTTCAGTTCTGTGAGAAAGAGATGGGAGCAGACAGGAGAGAGGTCTTTTCAGTCCAGGAGCAAACAACTTTCTGAGTTTTAAAACTCTTTGGCAAGTTCAAATTCAAAAATTTCCAACTGTCAGTTAGTCATGTGACTAAACTGGTCTGACCAGGTCTTCTGTGTATTGGGGAAACAGGGACTGGTTCCTTTGTTCCAACACTGTCTGCTAGTATGCAAAAAAGGTCTTTCTGGCAAGGGGCCTGGCAATTCCTTGTGATATGCCCCCTTTTCTTCCCAGCCACAACTTTAAGTTTTAATGTTTATGTGGAGAAATAATGTGTGCCTCATTCTTGGCAGGTGGGGGCCTGCATGACACCAGTCTAGTGAACCTTTGCTGTACCGCCTCCAAAACAAGTATATTCTTTTTTAGATATGGAGACCAGAACTGCGCACACAGCTCCAGTTGTGGTCTCACCAAAGCCCTATATAATTGTAGCAAGACTTCCTTATTCTTATACTCCAATCCCCTTGAAATAAAAGCCAACATGCCATTTGCCTTTCTAATTTCTTGCTGCACCTGCAGAGATAGTTGGCTGCACTGGTTCTATGTTCCTTGTATGAGTACACCCAAGTCCCTCTGAACACCAACATTTCAGAGTTTCAAGTCTTTTTTAAAAAAAAATATTCTGCTATTCCAGTCTTACTGTCAAAGTGAATAACTTCACACTCTCCCACATCTTCCATTTGCCACCTTGTTGCCCACTCATTTAGCCTGTTCATATCCCTTTGTTGCCTCTTTGTGCCCTCCTCACAGCTTACATTTCCACTTAACTTTGTATTGTCAGCAAACTAGATACATCACTCTCAGTGTATGGTCTAGATTGTTAATAGCTAAGGCCCCAGCACTGATCCTTGCAGCAGTCCACTAATTACAGACTGCCAACTTGAAAATGCCCCATTTATCCCTCCTCTGTGCTTGCTGTTCATTAACCAATCCTCCACTCATGTTAATATATTTAGCGCCAACTCATGAGCCCTTATCTTGTGCATTAACCTTTTCTGTGGCACCTTATCAAATGCGTTTCAGAAATCCAAATCTACTACATCTACTAATTCCCCTTTATCTAACACTAGTAGTTACATCCTTAAAAAGATCCAATAAATTTGTCAAACACAATTTCCCTTTCGTAAAAATTTGTCTGATCGTACAATATTTTTCGAAGTGAATTATTAAGACTTCCTTAATAGATTCCAGCATTTTCCTGATGACTGATGCCAGGCTAACTGGCCTGTAGTTTCCATTTTCTCTCTCCTTCCTTTCTTGAATAGTAAAGTTACATTTGCTAACTTCCAATCCACTGAGAACATTCTAGAATCTAGGGAGTTTTGGAAAATCAACCAGTGCAACCAACTATCTCTGCAGCTACCTCTTTTCGAAGCCTTGGATGTAGGCCATCAGGTTCTGGGAATTTGCCAGCTTTTAGTCCCTAAAGTTACTCCAATAGCTTTTCTCAGCTGATATTAATTACCTTAAGTTCCTCACTCTTATTAGCCCCTTGATCTCTTTCTATTTCTGGTATGTAATTTGAGTCTTCTGTTGTGAAGGCAGACAAAATTGTTCAACATCTCTGCCATTTCCTCATTCCCCATCATGATTTCTTCTGTCTCTGCCGCGAAGGGACCAACTTTTACTTTAGCTGCTTTCCTTTTTATATACATGTAAAAACTCACAATCTGTTTTTATATTCTTGGCTAGTTTACTCTATTTTTCCCCTTTTTAATCAGCATTTTGGATGCCCATTGCTGGTTTTTAAAACACTCCCAGTCCTCAGGCTTACCACTATTATTTGCAACATTATAAGCTTTTAATCTAAAACTATCCTTAACTGCCCCAGTAAGCCACAGATGGAGCTTTCTTGCTGAGTTTGTTTTTTTAATGGAATGTATTTTTGTTGAATATTTTTAATTGTTTCTTTAAATGTTTTCTACTGTTTATTTACTGCTTTACCTTTTAGTCTATTTACCCTATGTAATTGGCTTAAGTTTAAAGATTCTTGTTTGGGACTGAAGCATGTTGCTTTCAAACTTAATATGGTATTCAATTATATTACTTTTTCCCCAGAGGATCTCTTACTATGAGATTACTAATTAAATCTGCCTCATTTTGCACACTACTAGATGTAAGATAGCTATATGACTAGTTGGTTCCACCACTTATTGCTCCAGGAAACTGTTGCAAAAGCATTCTACAAGGTTATCTTCCACACTACCTTTGCCAGTTTGATTTGTCCAGTTTATATGAAGATTAAAGTCCCTCAGGAGCAGGAGAACCTGGGAGTAAATGTGCACAAATCATTGAAGGTGGCAGGACAGGTTGAGAAAGCGGTTAATAAAGCACATTGGATCCTGGGCTTTACAAGTAGCGGCATAGAGTACGAAGGCAAGGAAGTTACGATAAACCTGTATAAAACACGAGTTTGACCTCAACTGGAATATTGTGTCCAGTTCTAGGCTTTAGGAAGGATGTGAAAGCATTAGAGTGGGTGTAGAAAAGATTCACAAGAATGGTTCCAGGGATGAGGAACTTAAGTCATTTAGACTGGAGCAGCTGAGGCTGTTCTCCTTGGAGAAGAGAAGCTAAAGAGGAGATTTGATAGAGGTGTTCAAAATCATGAGCGATTTGGACAGAGAAGATGGGAAGAAACTGTCCGCATTATTGGAAGGATCGCGAACCAGGGGGCACCAATTTAAGGTAATTGGCAAAAGAAGCAACGGTTACATGAGGAAATCTTTTTTAGACAACAAGTGGTTTGAATCTGGGTACACTGTCTGAGTCGGAGTCAGTCGCGAATTGGGCAGTTATCTGAAGAGAAAAAATTTGCAGGGCTGTGGTGAAAAGGCAGGGGAGTGGGACTAGGTGAGTTCTTGCAGAGAGCCGGCACAGACACAGTGTGCTGAATGGCCTCATCCTGTGCTGTAACCATTTTATGATACTATTACATTGCCCTTGTTACAAGCTCCAATTATTTCTTGATTAATGCTCTGTCCAACAGTATAACTACTGTTAGGGGCCTATAAACTACTCCCACCACCATTTTCTGACCCTTGATATTCCTCCACCCATATTGATTCTACTTCTTGATCTTGTGAGCCAGAATCCTTTCTCTCTAGTGTCCTTATATCATCCTTTGCTACCAGGGCTGCTGCTAGTCTTTTCAAAATTTTGTGTGCCATGGAATATTTATTTCCAACCTTGGTCACGTTGTAACCATGTCTCTGTAATGGCAATTAGACCTAAACCATTTATCTTTATTTGTACAACTAGTTCATCTACCTTATTACGAATGCTTTGTGCATTCAGATAAAGAGCCTTTAATTTTTTTTTTGACCATTCTTTTCATAGACTTTAATTGCTGATGCACTATTACATTAACACTGTCCCTTCCTGCCCTTCCTGTCCCACTCAGCTTGTCTTTTCCCAAATCCCTACATTGGTCTGTTGCCTTGACTTTTCTCTTTGGATTTCTAAATCTCCCTTCATCTGACTCCCTCCTCTTCCCCCCCCCCCCCCCAGCTTTCAGTTCAGAGCCAAATGCTGCTGGCTATGAATGTTTGTAAGCTGCAGGAATAATTAAAAAGCCATGTTTTAGAAAACAAAAGCTGCAATCGCTATCCCACAACCAAATATACAAATGCAGTTTGGATAAACTGGTGCAGCCACTCGGTATGGAATTTGTGTCGATTACTGCTTTATATCAGGATCCTCATATAAAGCAGTAATGGACACACGTAGTGCCTTTAGTGGTTGGATCAGCTTTCAATCAGGCCATTCCAATTCTGCCCCTACCCTGCGGCAGAAAAGCGGATGTGTTACTTCACCAATGTTAACTTTGCAGGAACCAACTATTTCCCTTGTGTTCATGGGGAAGGAGAGGAGGGGCAGGTCGGGAAGTGCTGAAGGAAGAGGCTTAGGAAGCATATTGCAAGCAGTTGGATGGGACTAGTGAAAGCGTGTGAAGAGGAAATATAGAGCAGGAGGCTTTGTAAAATCTTAAACAAGAAGAAACTTACTGTGGCAGATATTACCTTTGATGCTGATAGCAGACTTCCAAGTCTGTTTTGAACCAGAGGACACAGATTTAAGGTAATTGGCTAAAGAAACAATAGCAATAGGAGGAAAAATGTTTTCACACAGCGAGTGGTTAGGATCAGGAATGCATTGCCTGAGAGTGTAGTGGAGGCAGGTTCAATCAAGGCATTCAAGAGATCGTTGGTTTGTCATCTGAAAGGGAAGAATGTGCAGGGCTATGGGGTGATGGACAGGGAGTGGCACTCGGTAAATTGCTCTTTCGGAGAGTCAGTGCAGCACAACGGGCCGAATGGCCGTCTCCTCTGCTGTACCAATTCTGTGAATGCAATGGATCCCATTAATGCAAAAAACTTTGATCACTGGTTTCTCAGAAAAGTGCACCTTCAGCTCGAAGAACTTAAAATGGAATTTGTTTTAAGGATCGAGCTTAGGAAGAGATACATCAGTCAATGATCCAAAAGCCAGGATGAAGAAGCTTTGTGTCCTGCAAGACCTGCAAACCTGTTGCACCTGCAGTCATAAAACTGCTCAGTCCTAGGGTTCTGTGACTAGCTTAATGCCGACAGACCTGACACCTTTGAGGTTATTGATGTGTTGGAGTTTATAATTCATGGTTGAGCAGCAACTGGCGTAAAGAGCTCTAAGTACCAAGGCAGTGATCGGCATTTTGGCTTTGATTTAGGTTACCTTTCCAGTCAAGAAACAAAGATGCTGATTGTACAGCAAGGGGATTCAATTACTGGAGGACACGAGTTCAAAGTGAAAGGGGCAAAGTTTAGGGGGGATATGCGTGGAAAGTTCTTTACGCAGAGGGTGGTGGGTGCCTGGAATGCGTTGCCAGCGGAGGTGGTAGATGCGGGCACGATGGCGTCTTTTAAGATGTATCTAGACAGATACATGAATGGGCAGGAAGAAAAGAGATACAGAACCTTAGAAAATAGGCGACATGTTTAGAGAGAGGATCTGGATCGGCGCAGGCTTGGAGGGCCGAAGGGCCTGTTCCTGTGCTGTAATTTTCTTTGTTCTTTGTTCTTAACAAGTCTACCTACTGTGCTGATGCGATAAATGCTGCAAGGGCAATCTTAATGAGGTTTAAAAGCAATGAAGCACTGGAATTGATTACAGGATGCAACATCGCTGATTATGATGTCCATGAAGTAGAGGACTGTGGGTGGAAGTAGGGAACAATATTGTAGAATCAACTGTTTTTGCAGGGAATATAGTGATAAACAAAGAACTGTTAAAATTCTGCAAAGTGGTACATTGTTGTCAGTAAAGCCGCCTTTTCTTTTTACCAGACCTCATTGTGTTTTTGGTTTAGTATCATAATATTGCAAAATTCTGCGCTATTGTCTTGTTGCTAAGATGTACAGAAAAGCTAAGCAGTCACAATAATGGTAGTTACAAGGAATGGGAACTATTGAATCTCTCTCGATAGGAAAACTTAAAGTAAATAATACAAAACCATATGAATTATGAAAAACAGATATTTTGGTATTTTTAAAATTATATTATACTCTTGAGGTTCCGATCTAAATCACTTCTTACTGTTTAATTCATTATTCAAATCCTTAGTGTATTCCTGCCTCATAATACACTTGCAAAAATTGCTCTCTATACACCAGTAGCTGAGTAATTGCATACATGCTATATATTTTGTAGCTACTATTCATAACTAAACTATTTCAAAATTTGAGCACCTAAATATGTAATAAACTAATAATACCTTGAGATACATAAGGCTATGAGAAGGTGTTCAAGGTGACAGTATATTCTTAGGTTTCAGAAGAGGTGTGAACTTTGAACATTTTCTATTCATTAGATAGATATATTTATTTTTAAGTAACAAATTGTCAGATTTACAGAGTGCTGCATCAGTTTGAAGCTTCCTACGATGCCTGTGCTATGAATGATGGACTTACCATTGAGTTTAGTTAACATAGTTGTTCAACCACGTGATGTAACTAAGGTAATGTGCAATTTTGGCAGTGTTGATTTTCTTGTTGCCTTTAATTGTGAGTAATTGTCTTATTACAATATATGTGAAGTTGAGCAGTTATATTTTAAAACCAATGATTTGAAATTAAATCTCAGAGAACCTACTATGAGCCGTGGAGGATGGAGGAAACGTGCCAGCGAAGGGGATGGCTGGAGCGAATGGGTATGTTCAGCACAAATTTACCCTAAACATTCTGTATTTTTATTTGTAAATTTATCATTTAATATTGTCCACCTGACAACAAGCATTGAATCAGGTTTTAGTCAAACAAACTGCAGTTCCACTTTTTTTGTCAACTTGACTCAGTTGCCTTTGAGTCAGAAGGTTGTCGATTAGAGTCCCACTCTTGGACTTTGAACACATAAGGCTAATACCCAAGCTCAGTGCTGAATGAGTGAGGCATTGTCAGAGGTACCATCCTGTGAATGAGATAGTAAATGCCACCTGCATGTTCTGATCATTTAGGTAGATATTTAAAATCCCACAGCACTGTTCAGAGAAGAGCAAGGAGATCTCTGGGTAACGTAGTGTACATTTCTCTTTCAGCCAACAGTAAAAGCAGATTGTTTTTCCTTTGCTAATTGACAGGATCTTGGTGTGTACTTTTACCTACATATTCAAAATTATTCATGGTATGAAATGCCTCGAGACATTTCTGAGAGTTGTGATAAGGATTGTGTATATAGAAATATTTTCCTTTTTATTCAAGGAGACTCCTGTTAAGTGTAGTGTCAAAATAAATCAGTGAAGCTGAAGGTTTATAAAGTCTTCTGAATTGCTTCCAGGATGGGTACATGGCAGCAAAGATGGACAAGCTAGAAAGACAATTCAAATCAGAGGCTCCTCTTCAACAAGAAAATGAAGGAACAGCATCTTGCATTTTCAGAGGTGTTGCAATTTATGTCAATGGTTACACAGGTATGTGGTGATTTAAAATCTGATTCGGAGACAGCTGTAATCTTTCAGAAAAATAGTAGCAATGTAATCAGTCCTCATGTCAGTGGGTTGAAAGTCAAGTAGGAATTCATGTAAATAGAATGTGATCGAATACATTTCAGTGAACATTTGCAAGAATGTTGGCAGGATAAATAAAACACTTGATGCTTGTGTAGTTGCCAGTACCTAGAATACTCTCTTGAGTCCTGATTTTCTCAACCTATACGTGATGTGTTGTGTTCAGAACCAACAGCTGATGAGCTGCGAAGGCTTATGATGCTGCATGGAGGCCAGTATCATCTGTACTATTCGAGGTCTAAAACCACTCACATTATTGCCACTAACCTTCCAAATGCAAAAATCAAAGAACTGAAGGAAGAAAAAGTGGTTCGGCCCAATTGGATTACAGACAGGTTAGTAAAAATGCAATATTTATTGTAATTCCCATTATGTTTAGGTGACGGGAAACAGTGCTAAGTGCGGTAAACCCCTGAGGTGTCAGATCCCCTCCAGGAAGTTGCCTCATAGCAGACATGAGTTTGAATCATCGCAGTATAACTCTGACCTAAATATACGTAATTGCATTAATTTATACCAAAAGTTAAGATTTTTGGCCTTTTTGTCACTGTGGAGAAATAGAAATCTAGCATTTGTTACCCTTTCTATAATCATCAACCTCCAAATTTTAAGTGTATTTTGTTAATATTACAAGTTTAGTTGTCCTAGTGTCATTGTACTTTGTCCTTAATTTGCTTTGACTTTGTCACCTGCAGTTCATGGTAGTAGGGTATCTGAATGACATTAGCATACCTGTGGCATGAGCTTCAGATTGAATTGACAGATTTACATATTATTTTGAAAAAAGCAGTATCAATTTGAGGGTTCCATCCAATAGCCCTCTTAAAAGAAAGCAGTATTCCAGTGTATTGTAGCACATTGGCTAAGATATTTTACCTAGCATATGCTAAATGGTCAGTGTATGTTTTGTTAAAAATTGAAACATTAAGAACTGCATAATTTATACTCAATTAAGGACAATTGGACATCAGTGGTATCTGAGTTCTTGTTTTGGTGCTGCATTACTTAACCTATCAGTTCATTTTCCAGAGCAATACCCCTCACAGCAAATTCTGTTAACCATTATCTGATTTGTATTATAATCTATAAATTATAATTTGTAAATTGTAGCTTTAACAAGTCTCTGTGCTTGTTGAATGTTGAGATGAGGAGAAACTTCTCACTCAGAGGGTTGTGAATTTATAGAATCCTCTACCCCAGAGGGTTGTGGATGCTCAGTCGTTGGGTATATTCAAGGCTGAGATCGATAGATCTTTGGACTCAAGGGGATCAGGTGAGAAAGTGGAATTGAGGTCAAGGATCAGCCATAATATTAAATGGCAGAGCAGGCTCAAGGGGACATATGGACTATTCTTGCTCCTATTTCTTATGTTTCTTATGACTGCCGGAGCAGTTTTTAATTGGTTAGTTGGGGTTTCATGTGTTCATTGTTGCTGCAGGAATATTTTGGTGTGTTAATGAAACAAAGTACCTGTTTGCACTTTTAAACTTCTGTTTCACTCCTGTTTTGTGTTTGTTAAACTGAGGAATGTCAGTGCTGGGAAATGGAAACACTTACTTCCCATTTTGATGCATAGTTTCAGCATCAAGTACTGCCAGGTTAGTTGTATATAGCATGGCTTGATGCAGAGTAAAGTCTTGTACTCTGGCACATTGTGCCTAAGTTTCTGTATCCTGCTCGGCAAACCTTAAGCAATTCCACATCAGCCTTAAAGCCTCTTGGTGGGAATGTTGTTTTATTCTCGGGCAATGAACTACATTGAAGTAGCCTGAAGAAAGTCGTAGTCTATCTTAGTATCAGTTGTTTTTACAACTAAATGGTTTACCTAGCCACTACAGAGGCATTAAGATCAACCAATTAGTCTGTGATTAGAGCAATGTATAAACCAGGCTGGGTGCGAGTGGCAGATTCTCTTCGCTGAAGGACTTTAGGGATTTCATGACAAGACAGCAGCTTTCATCATTTTTTTTCCTGATATGAGCCTACAAGTTAGGATTTAACGTGATCTCTGGGTTGCTAGTCCAGAGCTACCCAAATTAAAGAAAGACCCAGCCAAATTGTATTATCTATTAACTCCCCGGATGAGGCTAACCAAAGGAGGTGTCTTTAAATCAACAAAGTAACTGTTTAATTAATAAAAACTAAATTCTTAAACACTATGAAGATATAAACAACATTTAAAATGGAAAAAATTAGAGTCCTTGCAAATTTACAATCCATTGTTGCTTGAAGTCCTCACAGCTGTCCAACGGGGGAAAAAAGGTTCTTCGACAATAGAACAGTCCGTAGTCTAATTCCAGCAGTAAGTGATGCTTTCCTTCCTTCTGCGAATTTCAACAATTAACGACTTGCAAACACTTTTTAAATGAATCAATTTGTCTTTAGAATTTTTGAGGATAAAAGATTGTCGCAGTCTAACTTCCCTCCTTCAGTTTAAATTCCCAGAGATCTCTATTTTGGCTTGACTTTTTTTTTAGAATTTTGAGAGATAATTAAACAGACAAAATTCTCTTCCTTCAGTTTAAAGGCAGAGAGCTCTTCTTTCAGGTGCTAACACCAGCTGTCTGTCTGTGTTCTCTGTTAGAACAGACTGTCTTCAACTAAAAAGCCAGCTCAAAATTGAATTGTAACATTGTATATCCTGTCCTGGGTCCCTGAGTGGCTGTTGCCAGGTAACCAGGATGCATTCTCTGACGCTGGTCTCCATATGGTTGTATCTAACAGCAACCAAAATGCATTTTCTCTGACTCCTGCAATTTGCTGGTTCTTAAAGCAGTACTGATCATTTACAAGCCTTAAAGGCAAACTGCATATTCCCCGGCGAAAAAAAATGATAGGACCATGACAATATAGCGAATTTAACATAGTAAAACATCCCAAGACATTTCACAGAAGAGTTATCAAACACACCTTGCTACTCAGCCACTAACTAAGTTATTAAGGCCGCTGATCAAAAGCTTAATTGCTTAACTGGGAGCCGATGTAGGTCAGCGAACAGAGGGGTGATGGGTGAACAGGGCTTGGTGTGAGTTAGGACATCGGCAGCAGAGTTTACTAGGGTAGAACTTGGGGGGTCAGCCAAGTGTGCGTTGGAATAGTGAAGTCTAGAGGTAACAAAGGTCTAGTGGGTTTTATCAGTCAATGAACTGAGGTGAGGCAGCGTAAGGCTCTGTTATGGAGGTGGAAATAGGCAGTCTTGGTGATGGCACTGATATGTGATTGGATGCTCATCTTCGGGGTCATATATGACATCAAGGTTGCAACCAATTTGGTTCAGCTTCAGACAGTTGTCAGGAGGAGGGATGAAGTCAGTGGTTAGGGAATGTCGTTTGTGTTGGGGACCAAAGACAATGTGTTCAGGTTTCTCAGTGTTTAGTTGGAGGTACGTACTGCTCATCCGGTACTGGAGTTGGACAGATACACTGACAATTCAGAAACAGTGGAGGAGTTGAGAGATGTGGTGGTGAGGAGGAGCTGAGTGTTGTCAATATACATGAAACTGACGCTGCATTTTAGGATGATATCACCAAAGTGCAGCTTGAGGATGAGAACAAGGCAGGACCAAAGATGGATTCTTGGGGCCATTGTGAATGGAATTACAAGCACACTCCCACTCAGTTGGATGACAGAGGAGGAGGGTGGTGTGGCCAACCCCATCAAAAGCTACAGACAGGTCGGGAGGGATGAGTAGGGGTAGTTTATCTTTGTCCCAATCACGTAGGATGTAATTTGTGACCTTGATAACAGCCATTTCAGTACTGTAGCAGGGGAGGAAACCAGATTGGAGGGAGCCAAGCATGGAGTTCCAGCAAAGATGGGCATAGATTTGGGAGGCAACAACACATTTGAGGAAAGGAAGGTTGGAGATGTGGTAGTTTGCAATGACAGAGGAGTCAAGGGGGTTGATTCTTTGAGGAGGTGTGATAATGTCACATTTAAAGGGGTGTGGGGTTGTACCTGAGGTGAGAGAACTATTAGCAATATGTTGAAGCTTTTCATCTTGCATTCATCAGGACAGATGCAAGAGTGTCAAATTTTAAAGGGAGCAACAATTTATAGCCCGGCTTGCAATGTGGTTCTCTTAGCTTGCTAGAAGCTACATATGTTCATATGCAGGGACCTGTCCTCTACAGGCAAAAGGAACATGTCCAGGCATTGTGCCTTTTTTAAATTAAAAACATTGGGGGCAATAGTGTTCTGGTTCATTCTCTATGGCAATGCCTTGACCAATCACAGTTGACTTGCCAACCAATCAGCACCCTTTTCTCATGTAGTATAAATTGTTGCTCCCTTTGAAATTTGGCATTCTTGCGTCTGTCCTGATGAGTGCAAGACGAAAAGCTTCGACTGCATGTCTCTTTTTTCAGCAAAACTCAAGTTCTGTACGATTAAGCGATTATTAAAATATCCCCCAACATGGAAGCCAGGAAAAGAAGTTGGGTGGTCAGCAGTTTCGGGGTAATGGGTTTGTGGAAGCAGGTGTGTCTCATGAACAAGATGAGCTTTGAGAAGGCATGAGGAGAGATAGGAGAGAAGCTAAAGAAAGATGCAAGTTCAGGACTAAGGAAGGGAAGAACCTTAGAGAAAAGGTTTGGCTCAGTCGGCTAGGGGAAGGGGGTGAAACAGCAGAGGCAACTGATTGGATGGTCTCAATTTTAGTGACTAAGAAATCAGTGAGCTCCTCGCACTACTTTCATGATCAATGAAATGTAAATTTGAAAACAATATCACAAGATATTAGACATATGGATAATTTTACAAGATATTTGGAAATATGGCAATCATGCTAATTTGATTTCTGATTATCAGCCAAATATAAAAGTTTATAGAGTGACTGGCTGTAGGAATATCAATCATTGTCACTCCACTTATGTAAAAATAGCGCTTAAAGATCCTGGTACTTGGGATCAGTTTACTGTTAGTTTGATTTTGCACTCCAGCCCCATTATATTAACCGAACTTGTCAAACAGTATTCAAGTTTTGTTAGTTCAGTGTGTTTTAGAATTCCCAGATAAGGGCCCAAAGTGTTTCTGTAAAGTAATTAGTGATAAGTGTTATCAGATACAAGTATATACAATTATACATCTGGATACTGCTTAATGTTCAGTAAATTCTGTTATGCTGTTGTCAACAGAGCAGCTAATCACCAAAGTTAGCCCCTGACTGTAACTTGCAATTTTTAAAAAATTCATTTTTGGAATATGAGCGTGGCTGGCAAGACCAGCAGTTATTGTCCATCACTGTTGGCCCTTGAGAAGGTGGTGGTGAGCCCCCACCTTGAACCGCTGCAGTCCTTGTGGTGTTGGTACACCCACAGTGCCGTTAAAGTGTGAATTCCAGGATTTGGCCCAGTGAAAGTGAAGGATCAGCGATATTGTTCCAAGTCAGGATGGTGTGTGACTTGGATGGGAGCTTGCAGGTGGTTATGTTCCCATGCATCTGTTCCCCTTGTCCTTCTAGATGGGAGAGGTCGTGGGTTTGGAAGGTGTTGTCAAAGGAGCCATGGTAAGTTGCCACAGTGCATCTTGTAGATGGTACACACTGTTTCCACTGTGTTTCGGTGATGGAGAGTGTGAATATTGAAAGTGGTGGATGGGGTGCCGATCAAGCGGGCTGCTTTGATTTGGGTGGTGTCGGCTTCTTGAGTTGATAAAGTTGTATTCATCTAGGCAAGGGGCAGACGGGGTGTAGTGGTAATGTCGCTGGACTACTAATCAAGAGACCCAGGCTAATACTCTGGGGACACTGGTTCAAATCCCACGGGAACTGGTGGAATTTAAATTCAATTAATAATGAAAATCTGGAATTGAAAGCTAGTGGTGACCATGAAACTACACCGATTGTCGTAAAAATCCATCTGGTTCACTGATGTCCTTGAGGGAAGGAAATCTGCTGTCCTAACCTGGTCTGGGCTACATGTGACTCCAGATCCACAGCAATGTGGTTGACTCTTAACTGCCCTCTGAAATGGCCTGGTAAGCTATTCAGTTGTACAAAACCGTTACAGAAAAATTGAAAAGGAATAAAACTGGACAGAGCACCAGGCATCGACTTAGGCACCAGAAATGACAATAGCACACCCAGCCCTGTAGACCCTGCAGTGCCCTCCTTACTAACATCTGGGAGTTGCACCAAAATGAGGAGAGCTGTCACACAGACTAGTCAAGCAACAACCTGACGTAGTGATATTCACGGAAATATATCTTGCATCCAATGTCCCAGACACCACTATCACCATTCCTGGGTACATCTTGTCCCACCTGTAGGACAGACCCACCGGAGGTGGTGGCACAGTGGCATACAGTTGAGAGGGAGTTGTCCTGGGAGTCCTCAACATTGACTCTGGACCCCATGAAGTCTCATGGCATTAGGTCAAACATGGGCAAGGAAACCTCCTGCTGATTACCACCTACCGCCTGCCCTCAGCTGATGAATCAGTACTCCTCCATGTTGAACATCACTTGGAAGATGCAGTGAGGGTGGCAAGGGAGCAGAATATACTCTGCATGGGGAACTTCACTGTCCATCACCAAGAGTGGCTTGGTAGCACCACTACTGACTGAGCTGGCCAAGTCCTGAAGGACATATCTTCCAGCCTTGGCCTGCGGCAGGTGGTGAGAGAACCAACGAAGGAAAAGCCGACTCGACCTTATCCTCACCAATGTTGCAGATGCATCTGTCCGTGACAGTATTGGTAGGAGCGTCCACCACACAATCCTTGTGAAAACGAAGTCCCGTCTTCACACTGAGGATACTGTCCATTGTGTTGTATGGCACTACCATCATGCTATATTGGATAAATTCAGAACAGATCTGGCAGCTCAAAACTGGGTATACATGAGGTGCTGTGGACCATCAGCAGCAGAATTTTATTCAAATACAATCAGTAACCTCATGGCCTGGCATATCCCCCACTCTACCATTATCATCAAGCCAGGGGACCAACCCTGGTTCAATGAGGATTGTAGGAGAGCATGTCAGGAGCAGCACTAGGCATACCTAAAAATGAGGTGTCAACCTGGTGAAGCTACAACAGGACTGCGTGCGTGCCAAACAGCGGAAGCAGCATGCCATAGACAGAGCTAAGCAATCCCACAACCAACGGATCAGATCAAAGCTCTGCAGTCCCGCCACATCTATTTGTGAATGGTGGTGGACAATTAAACAACTAGCAGGAGGAAGAAGCTCCACAAATATTTCCATCCTCAATGATGGAGGAGCCCAATGCATTAGTACTAAAGAAAAGGCTGAAGCATCCTTCAGCCAGAAGTGCTGAGTGGATGATCCATCTCGGCCTCCTGCTGAGGTCCCCAGCATTACAGATGCCAGTCTTCAACCAATCCGATTCAGTCCACCTGATGTCGTGAAATGGTTGAAGGCACTGGATACTGCAAAGGCTATGGGTCCTGACAACATCCTGGCTATAATACTGAAGACTTGTGTTCCAGAACCATCTACACCCTTAGCCAAGCTGTTCCAGTAAAGCTACAACACCGGCATCTACCCAACAATATGGAAAATTTCCTAGGTATGTCCTAGCCACAAAAAGCAGGACAAATCCAATCCGGCCAATTGCCATCCCATCAGCCTGCTCGTGATCATCAGCAAAGTGATGAAAAGTGCCATCGACAGTGCAATCAAGCTCCATTTAAACTGCAGTAACCTGCTCGCTGACACTCAGTTTGGGTTCCGCCAGGGCCACTCAGCTCCTGACCTCAGTACAGCCTTGATCCAAACATGAGCAAAAGAGCTGAATTCAAGAGGTGAGAGTGATTGCCCTGGATATCAAGGTAGTACTTGACTGAGTGTGGCATCAAGGAGGCCTAGCCAAACTGAAGTCAATCGAAATCAAGGGGGAAACTCTCCACTGGTTGGAGTCATACCTAGCACAATCATCTCAGATGATTGGACATTGCTGCAGGAGTTCCTCAGGGTAGTGTCCTTGGCCCAACCATCTTCAGCTGCTTCATCAATGACCTTCCTTCAATCATAAGGTCAGAAGTGGGGATGTTCGCTGATTGTACGATGTTCAGTATCATTCGCACCTCCTCAGATACTGAAGCAGTCTGTGTCCATATGCAGCAAGACCTGGACAATATTCAGGTTTGGGCTGATAATTAGCAAGTATTGGGGCGGCACAGCGGCGCAGTGGTTAGCACCGCAGCCTCACAGCTCCAGCGACCCGGGTTCAATTCTGGGTACTGCCCGTGTGGAGTTTGCAAGTTCTCCCTGTGTCTGCGTGGGTTTCCTCCAGGTGCTCCGGTTTCCTCCCACATGCCAAAAGACTTGCAGGTTGATAGGTAAATTGGCCATTATAAATTGCCCCTAGTATAGGTAGGTGGTATGGAAATATAGGGACAGGTGGGGATGTGGTAGGAGTATGGAATTAGTGTAGGATTAGTATAAATGGGTGGTTGATGGTGGGCCGAAGGGCCTGTTTTAGTGCTGTATCTCTAACTAACTAACATTGCGTCACGCAAGTGCCAGACCATGACGATCTCTAATAAGAGAGAATCTAACCATCTCTCCTTGACATTCAGCAGCATTACCATCACTGAATCCCCCACTATCAACATCCTGGGGGTTATCATTCACCAGGAACTGAACTGGAGCAGCCACATAAATACTGTGGCTACAAAATCAGAGGCTGGGAATTCTGTGGCAAGTAACCCACCATCTACAAGGCACAAGTCAGGAGTGTGATGGGATATTCTCCACTTGTCATGCGCCTGCCCTTGTCCTATCTCTGCCCTCCTCACTGTTCACAATACTAACCAGTTTTGTGTCATCTGCAAATGTTGAAATAGTGCCCTGTACGCTCAGATATAGATCAAGAAAAGCAGTAGTACAAATACTGATCCCTAGGGAACCCCATTATATACCTTCCTCCAGTCTGAAAACAACACCACTCAGGAAGCTCAACACCATCCAGGACAAAGCAGCCCGATCGATCGGCACCCCATCACCACCTTAACCATTTACTTCCTCCACCACTGAAGCACAGTGGTAATCGTGTGTGGCATCTACAAGATGCACTGCAGCAACTTGCAATGCTTCCTTCGACAGTATCTTCCAAACCCGCGATCTCTTCCACCTAGAGGAACAAGGACAGCAGATGCATGGGAACACCACCACCTGTAAGTTTCCCTTCAAGTCACACACCATCCTGACTTGGAAATGTATCACCATTCCTTCACTGTCGCTTGATCAAAATCCTGGATCTCCCTCCCTCACAGCACTGTGGCTGTAACCAGACCAGATAGACTGCAGCAGTTCAAGAAGGCAGATCACCACCACCTTCTCAAGGGCAATTAGAGATGGTCGACAGATGCTGGCCTTGCCAGTGACCCCCACATCTGATGAAAGAATTAAGAAGTGGAAAGTATCCCATCACATTTCTGACACGTGCCTTGTAGATGGTGGACAGGCTCTGGGGAGTCAGGAGGTAAGTTGCTGCAGCGTTCCCAGCCTCTGACATGCTCTTGTAGCCACAGGATTTATATGGCTGGTCCAGTTAAGTTTTTGGTCAATGGTGATCGCCAGGATGATGATGGGGGATTCAGAGATGATAGTGCTGTACTAAAGTCATCTTTAGGCATATAAATAGTAAAAGGATGGTAAATGGAGGAGTGAGGACAATTAGGGACAAAAAAGATTTGTGTGTGGAGGCAGAGGGCATGGCTGAAGTACTAAGTGAGCACTTTGCATCTGTCTTTACCAAGGAAGAAGGTGCTTCCAAAATCATAGTGAAGGAAGAGGTGGTTGATTCACAGGATGGGCTAAAAGTTGATAAGGTTTTAGAAAGACTGGCTGTACTTAAAGTTGGTTATTCACCAGGACTGGATTGGATGCATCTGAGGATACTGAGGGAAGTCAGGGTGGAAATCAATGGCCATAATCTTACCATTCTTAGATACAGGTGTGGTGCCAGAGGACTGGAGAATTGCAAATGTTGCAGCCATGTTCAAAAAAGGTGAGGATAAACCCAGCAACTACAGGCCATTCAGTTTAACCTCAGTGGTGGAAAGCTTTTAGAAATGATAATCTGGGACAAAATTAACAGTCACTTGGACAAATGTGGATTAATTAAAGAAAACCAGCATGGATTTATTAAAGGCCAGTCGTATTTAACTAACTTGATTGAGTTTTTTGATGAGGTAGAGAGGGTTGATGAGGGTAAAGTGGTGTGCATGGTCTTCCAAAAGTGGCACATAACAGGGTTGTCAACAAAGTTAAAGCCCATGGAATAAAAGGGACAGTAGCAACATGGATATAAAGCTGACTGAGTGACATGAAACAGATGTGAAGATTGGTTTTCAGACAGGAGGAAGGTATATAATGGGGTTCCCTAAGGATCAGTATTAGTGCTATTGCTTTTCTTGATCTGTATTAATGATCTAGATTTTGGCATATAGGGCACTATTTCAACATTTGCACATGACTCAAAACAGTGAGAAGGGCAGAGATAGGACATAGGCTGGTGGAAGGGGCAGGCACATGACAGATGAAATTTAATGCAGAGAAATGTGAAGTGATACACATTGGGAGGAAGAAGGAGGAGAGGCAATATAAAATAAAGGATACAGTTCTAAACGGAGTGCAGGAGCACAGGGACCTGGGGGCTTTTGTGCAAAAAGCGTGGAAGGCAGCAGAGCAGGTTGAGAAAATGCTTAATAAAACCTGTGGGATCCTCGGCTTTATAAATAGAAGCATAGAGTACAGTAGCAAGGAGGTTATAGTGAAGCTTTAGAAAACACTGGTTTGGCCTCAACTGGTGTATTGTGCCCAATACTGAGCATCACTCTTTAGGAGGGATATGAAGGTATTGGAAAGGATGCAAAATTTTATAAGAATGGTTCCAGGGTTGAAGGACTACCATTACAAGGATAGATTAGAGAAGCTGGGCCTGTTCTAATTACAGAAGAGAAGGATGAGAGGAGATTTGGTCGAGGTGTTCAAAATCATGAGGGCAGAGTAGATAGGGAGAAACTATTCCCATTGGCAGAATGGTCGTGAACCAGAGGACAGTGATTTAAGGTGAATGGCAAAAGAACCAAAGGCAACATAAGGAAAAAAATTTGTGCGCAGTGAGTGGCTAGGATCTAGAATGCACTACCTAAGAGTGTGGTGGAGGCAGATTCAATCGTAGCTTTCAAAAGGATATTAGATAATTATCTGAAGAGAAAAGCTTTCAGGGCTATGGGGAAAAGGCAGGGCAGTGGGACTAGCTGAGTTGCTCTTGCAGAGAGCAGGCACAGATACAACAGGCCGAATGGCCACCTGAGTTGAGCCATTCTATGATTCTATGAATGTCATGGGGGAGATGGTTAGATTCTCGCTTGTTGGAGATGGTTGTTGCCTGGCATTTGTGTGGTGTGAATGTTACTTGCCACTTATCAGCCCAAGCCTGAATGTTGGTCCATGTCTTGCTGTATGCAAATACGGACTGCTTCAGTATCTGAGGAGTCGCAAATGGTACTGAACACTGCAGTCATCAGCAAACATCCCCACTTCTGATCTTGTTTGGAGGGAAGTTCACTGATGAAGCAGCTGAAGATGCTTGGGCCGAGGGCACTACCCTGAGGAACTCCAAGCAGAAGGGCCGCCCGCGCATCAACACTAGCAGAATTTCTAATCCACAGCTGTCACGCAAGTTTCTAAATTCACTTGAAAAAGCCCTCCAAAACACTCCCACAGGGGATGCAGAGACCAAGTGGGCCCACATTAGAGACGCCATCTATGACTCAGCAATGACCACCGATGGGAATTGTGTGAAGCGGAATGCAGACTGGTTTCAATCTGACATTGAAGAGCTGGAACCTGTCATAGCCGCTAAGCGCATTGCACTGCTGAACTACAAGAAATCCCCCAGCGAGTTAACATCCGTAGAACTTAAAGCAGCCAGAAGCGCTGCACAAAGAACAGCCAGGCGCTGCGCAAATGACTACTGGCAACACCTATGCAGTCATATTCAGCTGGCCTCTGACACAGGAAATATCAGAGGGATGTATGATGGCATTAAGAGAGCTTTTGGGCCAACCGTCAAGAAGATTGCCCCGCACAAATCTAAATCAGGGGACACAATCACTGACCAACGCAAGCAAATGGACCGCTGGGTGGAGCACTACCTAGAACTGTACTCCAGGGAAAATGTTGTCACTGAGACCGCCCTCAATGCAACCCTATCTCTGCCAGTCATGGATGAGCTGGACGTACAGCCAACAAAATCGGAACTCAGTGATGCCATTGATTCTCTAGCCAGCGGAAAAGCCCCGGGAAGGACGGCATTACCCCTGAAATCATCAAGAGTGGCAAGCCTGCTATACTTTCAGCTCTGCACGAACTGCTTTGCCTGTGCTGGGATGAAGGAGCAGTACCACAGGACATGCGCGATGCCAATATCATCACCCTCTATAAGAACAAGGGTGACCGTGGTGACTGCAACAACTACCGTGGAATCTCCCTGTTCAGCATAGTGGGGAAAGTCTTCCTCGTGTCGCTTTAAACAAGCTCCAGAAGCTGGCTGAGCGCGTCTATCCTAAGGCACAGTGTGGCATTCGAGCAGAGAGATCAACCATTGACATGCTGTTATCCCTTCGCCAGCTACAGGAGAAATGCCATGAACAACAGATGCCCCTCTACGTTGCTTTCATTGATCTCACCAAAGCCTTTGACCTCGTCAGCAGAAGTGGTCTCTTCAGACTACTAGAAAAGATTGGATGCCCACCAAAGCTACTAAGTATCATCATCTCATTCCATGACAATATGAAAGGCACAATTCAGCATAGCAGCGCCTCATCAGACCCCTTTCCAATCCTGAGCGGCGTGAAACAGGGCTGTGTTCTTGCACCTACACTGTTTGGGATCATCTTCTCCTTGCTGCTCTCACATGCATTTAAGTCCTCAGAAGAAGGAATTTTCCTCCACACAAGATCAGGTGGCAGGTTGTTCAACCTTGCCCATCTAAAAGTGAAGACCAAAGTACGGAAAGTCCTCATCAGGGAACTCCTCTTTGCTGACAATGCTGCATTAACATCTCACACTGAAGAGTGTCTGCAGGGACTCATCGGCAGGTTTGCGGCTGCCTGCAATGAATTTGGCCTAACCATCAGCCTCAAGAAAACGAACATCATGGGACAGGACGTCAGAAATGCCCCATCTATCAATATCGGCGACCACGCTCTGGAAGTGGTTCAAGAGTTCACCTACCTAGGCTCAACTATCACCAGTAACCTGTCTCTCGATGCAGAATTAAACAAGCGCATGGGAAAGGATTCCTCTGCTATGTCCAGACTGGCCAAGAGAGTGTGGGAAAATGGCGCACTGACACAGAACAGAAAAGTCCAAGTGTATCAAACCTGTGTCCTCAGTACCTTGCTCTACGGCAGCGAGGTCTGGACAACGTATGTCAGCCAAGAGCGACGTCTCAATTCATTCCATCTTCGCTGCCTCCGGAGAATCCTTGACATCAGTTGGCAGGACCGTACTACCAACACAGAAGTCCTCGAGGAGGCCAACATCCCCAGCATATACACCCTACTAAGCCAGCGGCGCCTGAGATGGCTTGGCCATGTGAGCCGCATGGAAGATGGCAGGATCCCCAAGGACACATTGTACTCCGAGCTCGTCACTGGTACCAGACCCACCGGCCGTCCATGGCTCCGCTTTAAAGACGTCTGCAAACGCGACATGAAGTCCTGTGACATTGATCACAAGTCGTGGGAGTCAGTTGCCAGCGATCGCCAGAGCTGGCAGGCAACCATAAAGGCGGGGCTAAAGCGTGGCGAGTCGAAGAGACTTAGCAGTTGGCAGGAAAAATGACAGAAGCGCAAGGAGAGAACCAACTGTGTAATAGCCCCGACAACCAATTTTATCTGCAGCACCTGTGGAAGAGTCTGTCACTCTAGAATTGACCTTTATAGCCACTCCAGGCGCTGCTGCACACACCACTGACCACCTCCAGGCGTTTATCCATTGTCTCTCGAGACAAGGAGGGCAAAGAAGAGTGCTACACAACACAACGGATAGTGTCCTCAGTGTGAAGACGGGACTTCGTCTCTACAAGGGTATTGTGTTGGTCACTCCGACCAATACTGTCACGGACAGATGCATCTGCAACAGGAAGATTGGTGAGGACGAGGTCAAGTAGGCTTTTCCCTCTTGTTGGTTCGCTCACTACCTGCCGCAGGTCCAGTCTGGCAGATATGTCCTTCAGGACTCTGCCAGCTCAATCAGTCGCAGTGCTGCCGAGCCACTCTTGGTGACAGTTTCCCACTAGGAGTGCATTCTGTGCCCTTACTACCCTCAGTGCTTCTTCCAGGCGGTAGTCAACATGGAGGAGTACTGATTCATCAGCTGACGGAGGGCAGGAGGTGGTAATCAGCAGGAGGTTTCCTTGCCTGTGTTTGACCGGATGCCATGAGACTTCATGGGGTCCAGAGTTAATGTTGAGGACTCCCAGGGCCACTTCCTCCCGTCTGTATGCCAGTGTGCCGCCAACTCTGGCGAGTCTGTGCTGCCGGTGGGACTAGACATACCCAGGGATGGTGATGAAGGATGGTGAAGAAGGAGTCTGGGACATTGGCTGTAAGGTATGATTCTATGCATATGACTATGCCAGGCTGTTGTTTGACTAGTCTGTGGGACAGCTCTCCCAATTTTGGCACAAGTCCCCAGATTTGAGTGACTTTGCGGATTCGACTGGGCTGGCCGTACCTTTGTTGTTTCCAGTCCCTAGGTCAGTACTGGGTGGTCTGTATGGTGTTATAGGTTTTTTGCTTATCTATAGCAGTTTTGATTCAACTGAGTGACTTGTTGGGCCATTTTGGAGGTCGGTTAAGAGTCAACCAGATTGTTGTGGGCAGATTTCCTCATCTGAAGGACATTAGTGAACCAGATGGGTTATTATGACAATCTGCTGGTTTCATGATTGTTATTAACAAGACCAGCATTTTATTTTAGATTTATTAATTAATTGAATTTAAATTCCCCCAGCTGTCGTGGTGGGATTTGAACTCGTGTCTCCGGAGCATTAGTCCAGGCCTCTGAATTACTAGTCCAGTAAAATAATCACTATGCCATTGGGTAAAGTAACTTTATAGTTAGATAATTTTTTTTTTTATTTATAAAGAGATACAGCACTGAAACAGGCCCTTCGGCCCACCGAGTCTGTGCCGACCATCAACCACCCATTTATACTAATCCTACACTAATCCCATATTCCTACCACAACCCCACCTGTCCCTCTATTCCCCTACCACCTACCTATACTAGGGGCAATTTATAATGGCCAAGTTACCTATCAATCTGCAAGTCTTTTGGTGGTGGAAGGAAACTGGAGTACCCGGCGAAAACCCACGCAGACACAGGGAGAACTTGCAAACTCCACACAGGCAGTACCCAGAATTGAACCCGGGTCGCTGGAGCTGTAAGGCTGCGGTGCTAGCCACTGTGCCGCCCGTGTCATTATTATATGATAGATAATTACCATCAACTATTATAAAAATCTAGATCAAAATATGCAAATGAAATTCACATCATAAATTTAGTTCTGGTTTGCACCTTTTTATTTCCTCCAAAGATCAGTAATAATAGCTAATGCTCTCTCTTCCTCAGTTGGGGGCACTATGTTCTAGTGAGTCAGTGAAGTGGACTAACAATGATTGCCTTTTCTTCAGCCGGTTATCCTAGAAGCAATCTTGTACTTGGTTGATATCATAAATAGAATTAGCACCTTGATCACTACTTAAATATTACAAAAAAAAAGCTCTCAAATATTATAATGTATATAATATCCTGTGATCTTGTTTTCAAATTCACATTTCATTGGTACTGAAAGGTATGATTTTCCAACAAAAATCTGAGATGTTATTCTTCAGTGAGTGAGAGATGATCATGCTGGTAAATGGAACATTTTTTTTATCCTTGCTATCTCTATCACTTCCTGTATCATCTGCTGGCATCATCTACTGGTCTCTCAGGTGAACAATTTAATTCTGTGGACTTACATCCAATAGGAACTGGTTTGGCACCATCCAAAACCTATTTAAATAATCTTTCATATTTGATATCTTGCATTTATTTCCATTTTACCTGTTAACCATATTCTGCAGTGTTTTGTGTAAATGTGACAATGTTTACTGTATTAGTGAAATCAGAAGTAAAAGTAATTTAACCATTTACCAGGATTTAAAAGGCAAAATAATGGGGTTCCATTTGGACTTTGGTTTGTTATAATCCAACACACTTGTCTGTATTTTTCCTATTTGATTTCATCCTTATACTGTTTTTAAACAGACCAATTTTATTTAGGTAAATATTCTTGTTTGAGAACTCTTCGTCCATCTGTGTAATAGTTTACCAGTGAAAGAGAGAATATAGTAATCAAAAGTTTATTAATGTTTACTGTTCTTTTCAGAGCTGTGTTGTTGGAGATAACACACATTTTGATTTTTGTTTTGTTTGCTTTGCAGTATAAAAGCTGGATGCCTCCTCTCTTACATTCCTTATCAGCTCTATACCAAGCAGTCAAGTGTCCAAAAAGGATTGAACTTCACTGTGATCAAACCTGAAGAACCGACACCAGGCCCGAGCAATATTTATAAACTTAATAAAAATGTGTAAGTAATTCAGTGACATCACTATTTAAATTTTGATTTAATATATATTAATGACTTGGGTGAGAGAACTAAATGTAACATTTCCAAGTTTGCAGACGACACAAAGATGGGGGGGAATGTGAGCTGTGAGGAGGATGCAAAGAGGCTCCAAAGTGATTTGGACAAGTTGGGTGAGTGGGCAAATGCATGGCAGATGCAGTATAACGTGGATAAATGTGAGGTTATCCACTTTGGTGATAAAAACAGAAAGGCAGATTATTATCTGAATGGTGATAGATTGTGAAAGGGGGAGGTGCAATGAGACCTGGATGTCCTTGTCCACCAGTCACTGAAAGCAAGCATTCAGGTTCAGCAAGCAATTAGGAAGGCAAATAGGATTTTGGCCTTCATTGCAAGAGGATTTGAGTACAGGAGCAAGGATGTCTTACTGCAGTTATACTAGGCCTTGGTGAGACACCAGGGGTCGCAGTCTCAGGATACGGGTATGCCTTTTGTAGGTGAGATGAGAAATTTCTTCACTCAGAGGGTGGTGAACCTGTGGAATTCTCTACCGCAGAAGGCAGTGGAGGCCAAGTCATTACATATATTGAAGGAGGAGATAGATATATTAATGCCAAAGCAATCAAGGGATATGGGGAGAAAGCAGGAACAGGGTACTGAATTAGACGATCAGCCATGATCTTTTTTGAATGGCGGAGCAGGCCTGAAGGGCCAAATGGCCAACTCCTGCTCCTATTTTCTATGTTTCTAATATTTCCTCCTTTACCCTGAAATTCTCCTTTTGGCCTGTCAAACATTAAAACTGACGATATATTGGTGTTTATACTAGCTCAGAGTTGTGGACAAGCTGAAAGTTAATGTTAGTTTTTCAGAAGGATACCAGCTGATTCTAAGATGGGGTTCCAGTTGGTAAAACACATCTGCTAAATGCAAAACCAGTTTGCTGTACTAAATCAGTTATTTCATGCGCTGTACATCCAGACCTGGAAAGTTAATCTGCCGATTCTACTGAAATGGTTGGCTCAGCTATATTAAACTGAGTCTCAAGTATGTGAACTGCAAGTTTTTTTTGTATTGCAACAAAAGTGATATAAATGGAAGTAATTAGAGATTGTTCTCTACTCCCACCAACCCCAAGGCTGCTATGTGATTCAAATAGATTTTAACCTGACACTTACCTTGTGTATGTCTTATATTTATTCTCAGGAGGTGGGAGATGTTGGCAAGACCAGAATTATTTCCCAACCCTAGTTACACTGAGGAGGTGGTCGTTCTTCTCGTATTACTGCAACTCTTCTGGTGATTGTACTCCCACAGTGGTGTTAGATAGGAAGTTTGAGGATATTGACCCAGCACTAATGGAGGAATGGTAATTTATGTCTAAGTCAAGAAGGCAGGAGGGCTTGGAGCTGACATGACATTTCTGCTCTTGTCTGTCTTGCAGCAGTCATGGGGAGAAAAGTGCTATCAAAGTAACTTGATGAGTTGCTACATGGATCCTGTCGATTGTACATGCTGCAGACATAGTGCACCAGTGGTAGATATTGAGTCCAGTGGCAGAGGCACTGATCAAGCAAATGACTCTTGTGTCAAGGTTCTTGAGTACAGTTGTTTCTGCACCCATCCAAGTGGAAATATTTCATCACACTCCTGATGAGCCTTGTAACTTGTGGATGTCCTTTAAACAGATCACGTGACAAACCTGTCGCAGCAGCATACCCGGCCTCTCTCCTATTCTTGTAGCCACAGTGTTCATATGACTGGTCTAGTTAAATTTCTGGTCATTGGTGACTGCCAAGATGTCGATGGTGGGGACTCAGCATTGATGGTGTCATTGAAGGAAAAAAGGTGTTAGATGGGCTTTCCCTTACCTGACATTTAAGTGGCGCTAATGATACCTGCCACTTGTCAGCCAAAGTCTGGATATTAACCAGATCCAGTGTGAGGCTGGCAATGGCTGCTCATCAGAGGGCTTGTGAATGGAGCTGAACACTGGTGTCATTAGTGAACAGCCCTACTTTTGACTTTGGCAAAGGGATGACCATTACAGCGGAAGATGTTTGGGTTGAAGAACACTTCTTTGAGGAAGTGCTGCAGTGATTACCAAGGGCTGCAATGACTGACTGCCTCCAACAACCACAACTGTCTTCCTGTTAGTTGCCTATTGTTTTGAGTTTGAAAGTGAATTAGTTAAGTCCGAAACTAGGATCTTAAATCTAAACAAAATAAACTACGTAGGTATGAGGGGAAAGTTGGCTAAGGTAGACTGGGAAACTACATTAAAAGATTTGACAGTTGACCAGCAGTGGCTATCATTTAAATCATTAATGCATAATTTGCAACAAATATGTATTCCTTTGAGGCACAGGTAAAGTGATGCAACTGTAGCTAGCACGAGGCCTTAAAGATAGTATTTGATCGAAGGAAGAGGCTTAGTGTTGCCAAAAAGAGCATTAAGCCTAAGGATTGGGAAGATTTTAGGGCGGCACAGTGGCGCAGTGGTTAGCACCGCAGCCTCATAGCTCCAGGGACCCGGGTTCGATTCCGGGTACTGCCTGTGTGGAGTTTGCAAGTTCTCCCTGTGTCTGCGTGGGTTTTCTCCGGGTGCTCCGGTTTCCTCCCACAAGCCAAAAGACTTGCAGGTTGATAGGTAAATTGGCCATTATAAATTGTCACTAGCGTAGGTAGGTGGTAGGGAAATATAGGGACAGGTGGGGATGTTTGGTAGGAATATGGGATTAGTGTAGGATTAGTATAAATGGGTGGTTGATGTTCGGCACAGACTCGGTGGGCCGAAGGGCCTGTTTCAGTGCTGTATCTCTAATCTAAAAAAAATTTTGGAATTCAGCAAAGAAGGAACAAAAAGTTGAGAAGGAGAGAAAAAAAGAGAATATGAGTAGACTAGCAAGAGACATAACACAGATTGTAAACATTTCTTGGTATTTTCCCTTTGTCTCTATTAACTTCAGTTTTGCTCAGGCTCTTTGGTACTGTACTCAGTTAGATGCTACCTAGATGTCAAGGAGAACTTCTCTGACATTCAGCTCTTGGGTCCATGTCTGACTCTGATGAGATCTGGAGCTGAGTGGTTCTAGTGGAACCTGTACTAAGGTGGCACTTTAATGAGCTCTTCATTTTACTGATATTTTCAGGGAGGCTGCAAGGGTAAAAGTTGGCCAGGTTAGAGTTATCCTATTTTTTAGTACATACGACATGCTGGAGCAGCCTTCTACGTTGTTGGTAGATGCCAACTGTTATGATCCTGTAGTTTTTTTTCTAGCAAAAATGTGGTGTGCCTTTAAGACTATAAAATGAGCCGTACTGCTTTAAGGCAACAAGCTCTAAAGACTTGAGTCAAAGAGTGTATTCTCATTGCCTTGGATACAGCCATTCGGAGACAGCGATTCAAAGGGTGCATTCTCGTTGCCTTGGATACAGCTACTCGGACTGAGCATAGAGAGATACATTTGTTACAATTCAATTTTGAACTGGCTTATAGTGCAAACAGTCAGTTCTAACAAGAGACACAGACAGCTGTGTATTAGTTCCTGAAAGGCGAGCTCTCCGACCATTTCAACTGAAGGAAGAGAATTTAATCTTTAGTTATTATTATCTCTCAAAATTCTAAAAAAAAAGTCAAGCCAAAACAGAGATCTCTGATAATTTAAACTGAAGGAAGGGAAGTTAGACTGACAATTTTTTATCCCTCAAAATCTCTAAAGCCAAATTGATCATTTAAGTTGTTGAAATTCATCACTGGAGGAGGAAAGCACCACTTACTGCTGGAATTAGACTACGGACTGTTCTACTGTTGAAGATCCTTTTTTCCCCATCGGACGGCTGTGAGGACGCCAAGCAACATTGGACTGTAAATTTTCAAGGACTCCAATTTTTTCTATTTTAAATGTTGTTTATATCTTAGTGTTTAAGAATTTAGTTTTTCTAATTAAACAGTTAATTTTAAAGATACCTGGTTTGGTTAGACTCATTCAGGGGTTAATAGATGGTACAATTTGGCTGTGTCTTTAATTTGGTAAGTTTAAAATGATATGTTAGATGATCTGTGGAGGGGCGGGATTGAATTAACAGTGCATTTCTCCTACCACAATCAGAATCATATATTTTGATCGGGGGCTTTGACTGGAGCGGGTTGGTCATAACACACTCTCATAGTCGTACTGGAATAACTTGGCTAGGGAGCGGTTAGCTCTAGTGCACAGTTCTTCAGCATTACAACTCAGATGTTATCAGGGGCTTTAGCCTACATCCACTTACTCATCCACTTCTTAATGTCAGATTGGTATTTATGATGGTGCAAATCTTGGAAGAAAGTTGAATAGGATCATTCGCTCAGCACTTTTAGCTGAGGACACTTGCAAATACTTCAGTTTTACCTCTTGCACTCAGGTGCTAGGCTGCACCATATTTGAGGATCAAGAAACTCATAGAGCCTCCTCTTCCTGTTAGATGCCTGTTGTTTTGAGTTTGAAAGTGAATTAGTTAAGTCCGAAACTAGGGTCTTAAATCTAAACAAAGCAAACTACGTAGGTATGCGTAGAAAGCTGGCTAAGGTAAATTGGGAAACTACATTCAAAGATATGACAGTTGAAGAGCAGTAGCTAGCATTTAAGTAATTAATAAATCTGTACGGAACGTAAATATAAATGACTCTGTATTACAGCAATAATGCATCTATCTGTTGTGTTATGCTGTTAAGCACCTTTGTGTCTTCTGAGTCACAATGTTGATGGTTCAAGTACTACTGAGGTCTTCACATAATCCAGGCTTGAAGTTCAGTGCTCTTGTGTCAGCTGTGGCTCAGTTGGTAGCACTTTCACCTCTGAGTCAGAAGGTTGGGGGTTCAAGCCCCAGTCCAGGACTTGACAAAAATCAAAGGCTTGACATTCCAGTGCTGTACAGAGGGAGTGCTGCACTGTCAAGGTGCGATCTTTGGGTAAGATGTTGAACAGAGCCCTGACTGTCCTTTCAGGTTGATTTTTTTTTTATTCATTCATGGGATGTGGGCATTGCTAGCCAGGCCAGCATTTATTGCCCATCCCGAATTGCCCTTGAGAAAGTGGTGGTGAGCTGCCTTCTTGAACCGCTGCAGTCTCTGTGGGGTAGGTACACGCACAGTGCTGTTGGGAAGGGAGTTCCAGGATTTTGACCCAGCAACAGTGAAGGAACGACGATATAGTTCCAAGTAAGGATGGTGTGTGACTTGGAGGGGAACTTGCAGGTGGTGCTGTTCCCATGCATTTACTGCCCTTGTCCTTCTAGTTGGTAGAGGTCGTGGGTTTGGAAGGTGCTGTCTAAGGAGCCTTGGTGCGTTGCTGCAGTGCATCTTGTAGAAGGTACACACTGCTGCCACTGTGCGTTGGTGGTGGAGGGAGTGAATGTTTGTAGATGGGGTGCCAATCAAGCGGGTTGCTTTGTCCTGGATGGTATCGAACTTCTTGAGTGTTGTTGGAGCTTTACCCATCCAGGCAAGTGGAGAGTATTCCATCACACTCCTGACTTGTGCCTTGTAGATGGTGGACAGGCTTTGGGGAGTCAGGAGGTGAGCTACTCGCCGCAGGATTCCTATCCTCTGACCTGCTCTTGTAACCACGGTATTTATATGGCTGTTCCAGTTCAGCTTCTGGTCAATGGTAGCTCCTAGGATGTTTATAGTGGGGGATTCAGCGATGATAATGCCATTGAATGTCTTGGGGAGATGGTTAGATTCTCGTTGGAGATGGTCATTGCCCGGCACTTGTGTGGCGCGAATGTTACTTGCCACTTATCAGCCCAAGCCTGGATATTGTCTAAGTCTTGTAAAAGACTTGTATGTAAAAGATATGTAAAAGATCCCATGACACTATTGTGAAGCAGAGCAGGAGAGTTATCCCCAATGTCCTGGCCAATATTTATCCCTCAATCAACATTATTGCATTACTATTTGTGGGAGCTTATGCACAAATTGGCTGTTGCATTTCCTACATTACAACAGTGACTACACTTCAACAGGACTTCATTGACTGTAAAGAGCTTTGAGACAACATGTGGTCATGAAAGGCACTAAATAAATGCAACACTTTTTAGTTGGTGCTGTTAAAGTACAGTGAACTGAGCCAGTCTAAGAAAGAAGACAAGGGCAAAAGAGGAAAGTACTTTCTTCAAAGTCTTCGCTGTAACATGATGTCGGTCTCATTAGTGCTATCACAGTATGTTCAGTAACCCAAGTTCTTCCCAAGTTAATTCTGTTTTTCTTTTCATACACGGATACTTAAATTTTTTACTTAAATTATCATGTGATAATTGTCAGCTTTCTAATGAATATCAAATATAACTGAAAAGTGTATTAATACTTCAGTACTTATTTGCACCTGTGAAGTACCTTAGCAAAGATGTTTTGCCGAAGATGGTCATAAACAAGTGTCATACTATCCATGATTTGGCGGCCATGGGAACCATTACAGAATTTATCTGCAACAGTGGAATTTTCGTCCTGCTGCTTGTTTGGTGTTCTTAAAAAGTGAAGAGAATAGCTGGTACAGGGAAAAGTACTTTGCTGCAGGTCAATAAATTTTGAATTTGCAAGTGGAATATGGAGCAGAGACCTTTTACATCTTGATGATTTGTGCAGAAGTCTTGCAAGAGTAAAGGCAAAAATGCAAGTCTTATGCATGAATTAAGCAGCTGTCTGTTCTCTCTGCCACCTCTTCACTCCTGATCCCATTGCTGCTGCTCCTGTAATTTGGGGGACCTGATACCCTTCTCTGCTGGTCACTATTCCCAGTGTCTGCTTCTGCTTTGCTATTCTCCTCATCTGATACTATAAGTTTACAGTTCAGGTGCCACTCTTTAAGCTTATTTTTTTAACCTAAGTCAGAACTTTTGTGTATTTGCAGGATTTTCTGTTTGTATTGCTCTTTATGTAGCCTTGGTCTATCCCATGGACCCAATATGTGACACTCATTTTGCAGAGAAAGTACATTGTTGCATAATGAAAGGTAGAAATTATGATTTCTGGTGCTTTCTTCTAGAAAGAGTATCATCAACAACCGAGAAAATGCCAAATACAAGGAGAAAGGAAACCAGACTAGCAGTGGAATGAATGGATGGGACAAAAACAATGAAGATTCTGAGCTAATGGAATTGGAGCATGCCTTTCCTAATATAAATCATAATGGAGTTCATAGTTGTAGAGACCACTTTTCTCATTATAGAAGGAATGAGCCCAATTCTTGTAGTGCCTTAAAAACACAGGATTATTTTAAACATTGCAATGAAAGTTCGTGGGAAAAGGAATTTGGAACTCCTGAAACGCTGGAAGAAGAAAATGACGATTGTGAAATGCATTTCAAAAACTGTGAGAAGCAGTTGGCAGAAGGCAGCACTATGCTGCCTGATAGCACTAGGACTGCTGCAACATCTTCATTAAATGAGTGCATTAAAATAAATGGGGCTAACCACCCTGCAGTTCAAGTGATTCCAAAAATGAAAAGCACTTCAGAGCCTTCACCTAATAAGGCATCTTCCCACTGGTCTTCAAAACCTGCAGACCCAAGTTTTATATCTGAGTTTTATGCCCATTCAAGACTGCATCACATAGCAACATGGAAGTGTGAGTTTACAGAATACGTGAACAGACTTCAAAGACAAAATAATGGTGTTTATCCAGGCAGAGAAAAACTGAAAAGGATTAATATGGGAAAGTTTCGGAGAAATCCTATTGATACCAACCATTCGGGTAAGATTCTTATAACTTATATCAGAAGCGGTAACGCCATGCTGCTCTTTATCTAACTACACAGCCACCTTAGACAATGCACACATTTTAAACAATACTGAACAGTTAATAACGCTAATTTAATGATTCTATGCTCAAAGGCACAATGTGTCAGAGAATCATCTGTATCCCTGACTCATACTGTCTTCAAGTAAGGCTCCTCATTGGAGCACTGCACCACTGAATTTACTGTTCTGTGCTTATAGACATTCCTTGAATCATTAAATTTCACTTTTTTGGTGAATGTGGTGGTTGTTTCAATGAAAGAATTACAAAGTCTTTATCCATTCCACACATTTAAAGGAAAAGTTCACGTGAATGGAATATATGAACTTTTAATAATGCATTTGTTCATTGTAGCTTAGGACGTATGCATTCTCCTTTGCTGCCGAGTCCCACTTAAAAGTCTTAGGCTTAGAAATTCAGGCATGCCTATTTTTGGGCTCACGGAGGGTGCAGAGTGTGATCCCTGCAGTAGAATGGTGAGGCTTAAGGCGCTCTTGAGATTAGGCCTCATTTCCATGAAACAGGCAACTGCAAAAAGTAAGAGGCAGCTCGTCCGTTGAAGCATCGCTGAACATTGTGGAGATGCAAGCCAGCAGTGACCTTCGGTTAAGTGAGGAACGGGAGGCGGCATGCGGGTGGTTGGTAGCTAGGTTTGGGGTAAGGGGAGAGGGTGATTAGTCACTGAGGTAGGGGGTGATCAGTTGCTGGATAGGAGTGTGATTTGTCACTGGAAAAGAGGGGGAGTTGTGGCTGGAGTGACGGTGGCTTGCATTTGCTTAATGTGGGGGCAGGAGAAGCACAATGGCTCCACATTCGTTTAAGTATAGATGTAAAATTTGTCTTGTTGGTTGCAGTTTAATGATCAGTCTCTTTTCGGATTACCCCGTTAAATAGCACATAGGCTTGGGTTTACCTGAGTGTAGCTGATGCTTTCGCCGGCTGCCTCAGGGCAAGCCCATCTTGTGGGGGCATCAAACAGTTATTAGTCTGCTTATTTGCAGATACAAAGTGACTAATGAGGTTACCATTGACCAGAAACTTTGCTGGACCAGTCATATAAATACTGTGATTATAAGAGCAGGAGAGTGATGGAATACTCCCCACTTGCCAGGATGAGTGCAACTCCAACAACGCTGAAACAACTCAACACCATCAAGGACAAAACAGCCCACTTGACTGGCACCCCATTCATCAATTTAAACATTCACTCCCTCCACCGCAAACATACATATAAACATACGAATTAGGAGCAGGAGTAGGCCCCTCGAGCCTGCTCCGCTGAACTGATTTCTCCACATTACTGTCTACCCCCGATAACCTTTCACCACCGAAGCCGAGTGGCAGCAGTGTGTGTGATCTACGAAATGCAGTGTAGCAGCTTGCCAAGTTCCTTTGACAGCACCTTCCAAACCTCTACCACCTAGAGGAACAAGGGCAGCAGACATGTGGGCACATCACCACCTGCAAGTTCCCCTCCAAGTCACACATCATCATGACTTGGAAATATGTTGCATTCCTTCACCGTTGCTGGGTTAAAACATGTAATTGCATCCCTAACAGCACTGTGGTGTACCGCACCACATGGAATGCAGCTGTTTAAGAAGGAGGCTCACCACCAACTTCAAGGAATTGGGATGGACAATAATTCATGGCCTTGTCAGCGATGCCCACATCCCATGAATGAGTAAAAAAATGCCTGTTTCAGGCATGGACGCTGTATGCAGAATTTTGGCCTTTACCAATATGGTGGGTGGCACATCCCCTGCTCATAATGACCATGCACTTGATTGGTATTCTTCCATCTACGAAAGATGACGGACACATGGCAAACAATCCATTTAGGTGTGGTGTCTTCTCTTGGTGCACCTTTGCTGATGGCTGTCAAGGCCAGTCCTTGAAAGGCAGGTTCTGCTCCATGTTAACAGTGTTTTCTCTTGCAGGCACTGCAAGTGCTATAGATCTGCCAAGACGACAGAACTGTATAATGCACATTGATATGGATTGCTTCTTTGTGTCAGTGGGCATTCGTGATCGTCCAGAACTGAAAGGTTTGTAAACATCAAACTGTTAACAGTGGTTCAACTGATGAAGTACAATGTGTATTGTGTTGTATATTTAAATTGAGCATAGGGGCGTAATCTCATCAGGGGGTTATGTGGAGTTTCAAGAGCACATAATTTGCTGTATTGTAGGCTAGAGAAAATAAACTCCTGCAAAATGCCGTCTAGATTTATTCTATCCGCTGTTCTTGAACACTGGAGTTAATGATGGATTACAGGAGTACTAGGAGGAGGGTGGCTGGATCAAGTTGGGTACAGTAAGTGCTGATTGAACCTGTGGGTTTTGCATAGGGTTGACAGTGCAAGCTTTTATACAAGGCTCATGGTGCAGTATTATGATGGTCTAGGTTACTGGGCAACTTCAGTACTAGTTTCATACCTGAGGATGTTGGATTAAAGTATTGGATCAGGTGGAAAGAGAGACGCAGAAAATATGTAGAGTGCTGACCCTTTTGTGGTTGCACAATGGACTGAGCATCGGTGACTAGAGGAGGGAAAAGCAAGTTTCAGAGATAAGAGTTTAGAAGAAATGGGAGGCTGATGGGGAACATCCTAGTCAGTGGCTGTAAAGCTTCAAAGTGCAATACAAGTGGACTAAATAGAAATTGTACAAAATTGCTTGCGTCAATAATGATGTGATTCAAAAAGAAAGCATATAAAAATGTTGAATTTGCTCGTTCTGATTCATCCAATTGTTCTAGACAGGTGTTAGCAAGTTCTACATTGGTTTATGTGTTTAAGAGCCATCTGAGGGAATCTTTATTTGAACAATAGTTAATATTAATAGACTCTAGAACTATTTAGAACTTTTTGTTTGGAGGTAAAGTTGCGGGTGGTAATGTTCGTAGTTTACTACGAACAGATGCAGATTGGTAAAATCCACATGACAATTCTGTTCAAGCAGATGTGTTTGGGACTGGAGCTTTTAAGTATACCCAGTTTATGTTGGAAGTTAATTCCTATAATTAATCTTCCTTGTGTTCTTTCCCTTTCTCTCATCCCCACCCAAAGGGAAAAAATTGAGTTTAGCTTTATTATATGAAATACAAAAATATGAGATCAAAACTTTTCCTTTTTTGCCATCTAGGAAAGCCGGTAGCTGTTACCCACAACAGAGGTCAAGGGCGCATGTCAGTCCGACCAAATGCTAACCCACAGTTTGAAATGCAGTATTACCAAAAGAAGCTGATGAAAGGCAAGATGGGTAAGGATTTGTCATTATCGTAATGTGTATTCATCTTCAGTTAATGCAAAAGTGCACAGATTTCGTTTGGTGTACATGTCACATTTTGGGATTTTGACCGTTTGTGTTATTCATGGAAGGAATTTTGGGATTGAGTTTTAAAGAGTTGATTTCTAAAGCAAAGTGTTCACAAGTTTCTTTTAAAAGTGCAGAGACAGAAGTGCAAACGAGTTGGGCATTAAAGTTGTTTCCTCAAAGACCCAAAGACAAGCAATTCTTTAGAGCGTCTCTTTAATGGATAAACAGCTCTCACCCATTTTGAAAAATTTTTACGTTTGCTGCCAGGCACTAAACAGGCAGTAGGGGATCTGCCGTGTTTTACAACATGCTTGATTTATGTCTCCATTGAGATCAATGAAAATAAGAACCAGTCGGGATGTATAACACGTGTAAGATTCACTATCACCCGTCATTTCCCTACCAATAAAAGTTAAAATACCATTCCTGTTGTGCTGGTAACATCCTGGGGCCAAGCAAGACTTTTATTATTTATTTAGAGATACAGCACTGAAACAGGCCCTTCGGCCCACCGAGTCTGTGCCGACCAACAACCACCCATTTTTATACTAACCCTACAGTAATCCCATATTCCCTATCACCTACCTACACTAGGGGCAATTTACAACAGCCAATTTACCTATCACCTGCAAGTCTTTGGCGGTGGGAGGAAACTGGAGCACCCAGCGAAAACCCACGCGGTCACAGGGAGATCTTGCAAACTCCGCACAGGCAGTACCCAGAATCGAACCCGGGTCCCTGGAGCTGTGAGGCTGCAGTGCTAACCACTGCGCCGCCATTTATTTTGCATAGGTATTCCTCTCCAGCTGTGAACGCACAATAAAAATAGATATAGAAACAGACAACGTTTTAAACAGAAATGTTACGTTTTGCAAGTGTACATAACGATCCTCCCACTGAATAGCTAATTAAGACTTGGAGCCTTGGGAGTTAGCACCTTAAGCTTAATCAAAAAGTAAAGCAAAATAAGTTTAAAAAATTCAACTCATGTAACCCAAGCTAAATATACTTTATCAATGGATAGTTTTACTGATTTTGATCAAATATATGACTGTTAATGAGGAAGGAGCATAAAATGAGCTTGTTCGATGATACCAATGGGGTGCGGGAGTCCTAATGATGGTGTGGCATGCTTATTTATTTGCATAACTTCTTTGGATCCTATATTACTTCTGTGGGATTTTAATATGGGAGAGAGAAATGAATATAACTAACATCAGATGCACAACAATAATTTTATATTTCATTGCTTTCATAGAAGAGAAAAAAGATAAATTGGATGACAATACCTGGGAGAATCCAAATCCTGCATGTGTGAATGGTACTAGCATGGATGTGGTGGCCTTGTCAATGGCAGAAATTGCATCCTGTAGCTATGAAGCTAGGTAACTAAAAGCTGTTTGATTTGCAGGATAATTCTAAAAAGGTATATATGAATAGATTGTGCATTTAATATACTATTGCCCAGATTTTGAGGTGGTAACGACGACGAAACTGTCAGTGTGCGCCGTCATGACTCCACTGAACTGACAACTTCGGGAGTCCGCACATACAGAATGAGATAGAAATCCAGATGTTGCTGTCAGTAATTCTACTCTCTTCCATATGGTGCTCTGTAGTGCTCCCTACAGACTGCAATCTCCATTGCAATCATGATTTGATAAAAACCTTCACTTCTATGCTGTTAGTATCGCTGTAAAAACCCTTGAAAAAGTTACCCTTTATTGACTGAGGTGGAACTGGGTTTTTAATGATGTATTAAATTCAGTTATTGCTTAAAACTCTTACTGGCCCTGAAATTCTACTTGTAGAATGTCAAATTTCTCTGTTGCTAAAAAAAAATTAAAAATTGTTTATATTTAGTTTCTATCTAATTCCAATCATCATTTATATTGCTGTCTGAAAATTTAAAAGTGAAGGGATTCCAGTGGTTTTAATTTCCTGGTTTGCTGTGTGTGAATACTTCAATGTGATTGGCTCCTTACTTGCTTGCTGGCATCACTGCTGCTGCACTCCAAGACATCTCCATGACTTGGCGCCAGAGTTTAGCTGCCGTCAGGAAAGGAGAAAACCACACCACAGAGATTGCTAGATCTTTCTGGGCAGCTTTCTTCAAGGTACGCGGCGAGCTCCATTGCTTCACTGCTGAGTACAAAATTCAGCCCAGTTTGTTACACCTGATTTATTTAAATTTTGTTTATTCTTCGACTAGTTACTTTATAAAAGTTCTAATTGCTTCAGTAACTATTTATAGAAATGCCATCTGGTAATGTTAAATCTGGACCTGCGTTAATGGAATTTTGATGTTCCATTGGGATATCATAAATCTAAAAACACCCAATGAAGTAGACTGTCAGTTGGACTTGGAAATTGGATATGGGAGTGTGAATAGATTCCTCCTTTCAGAATCTTGCATTCAGTTTTACTAATGATTTGTTTATTATAAAAGATGCATGTAATTGGTTTTATTGTTATTCTCTGGTAGACGGACTGGCATTAAGAATGGCATGTTTTTTGGACAAGCAAAGCAGCTATGCCCTGATCTTCAGGCTGTCAGCTATAACTTCAAAGCCTACAAAGAAGTGGCATTGATTTTGTATGAAACTCTGGCAAGGTATTATGTGAAATTAATACAAAATGTCCTTCTAACAGTGAATTAAATGTTGCATTAAATTAATCTAAATATAGATCAAACAAGAAAGAATACATGTGCTCATTTACTGCTTCCCTGTGAGTAAATTATGTTTAGCTACATTTATATAAAAGTAGCTATTTCTGACCCAGATAGCTCAATTTACAGTATTGCACACATGGCTAGCATGGATAATTGATATTTCTTATAGTTGTACACAAAATCACAACTTCCTAGCTACCTCTGACCAGAATTTCTAAATCTTAAAGCGACAACCAAACCTGGACTTGTAATGTGCTCTATGCAAACATTGAGACACTAATCTGGAGGAGATAATCTCTCTCAGATTTCTTGCTGAAAACAGAGTCATTTTGTCGAAACTTTTCGTCTTGCACTTATCAAGACAATTTGCAATAATATCAATGTAAGGGAAAGCAACAAATTTTTACTTTGTGAGAAGTGAGTATTGATTGTTTGGCAAGTGGACTCTGGTAGAGGCGTTGCCATGGCAAATGCACCACAGTTTATGGTGACTGACAGTTAACTGCCAAGCTTTGTTTGAAACTTAAACCAGGCAGCTTGACTCTGATTGGTCAAGGCATTGCCCTGAGCAATGAACCAGCGAATGCCTGTCACTTATTTTGTTCAGCTGAAACAGGCACAATATATGTATATGTTCCCCTGTCTGCAAAGAACAGGGCCCTGTGTATTAATATATGTAGCTTCCAGTACGTGAAAATGCGCCACACTATGAGCCCGACTGACAATCTTAAATAGCACACTGACAATTACGCACTCTCTTCTCATACAGTATAAATTTGTTGTTTTCCCTTACATTGGTATTCTTGCGATTTGTCCTGATGAGTGCAAGACGAAAAGCTTTGACAAAATGGCTCCGTTTTCAGCAAAAATCAAAGTTCTGTACTACCAAACGACTAAACATAGAATTGTTAAAGCAGGTCATGTTTGATGAATGTTATTTTGAATAGGTGGTCAGATAGATTATGTGAATGCAGTAAATGTAATGTGCATAGAATTTCAGAAACTGTTTGATAAGGTGGTTCATAGGAGGGTTGGAAAAAATCAGGTGTCTGGTATGAGGAAATAGAATGGGTTAGAAAGTTGGTTGAATATGAAACAAAGAGTAAATGGATTGAAACAAAATCAGAAGTAGGACATTCATCCCTGTGAGCCTGCTCCATCATGGCTGATCTGTATCTCAGCTCCATTTACCCACCTTAATTCCATATCCCTCAACACCCTCATGGAACAAAAATCAGTCACAGTTTTGAAGTTTTCAATTGACTTAGCCTGAGAGAAAGAGCTCCAGATTTCCATTACCATTTGTGTGAAGAAGTGTTTCATCATGGCTGATCTGTATCTCAACTCCATTTACCCACCTTGATTCCATATCCCTCAACACCCTCACGGAACAAAAATTAGTCATTCAGTTTTGAAGTTTTCAATTGACATAGCCTGAGAGAAAGAGCTGCAGATTTCCATTACTCTTTGTGTGAAGAAATGCTTCCTAACATCACCCCTGAATGTCCTAACTCTAATTTTAAAGTATACTCCCTTGTTCAGGATTCTCTCACTAGAGGAAGTGTTTTTCTCTTTATCTGCCTTATCAAATTATTTAATATCTTAAATATCTCAACTAATTCACCCCTTAATCTTCTATAGGAGAGGGTTCTAAGTTATTTGTCCCACGGGCCAGTGTTGAGTTCACTTTTGTTCTTGTGTGGAGATAGTTATAGAAAACAATATGACAACACAAAAGTACAGATTTGACAAATGAAAAGAACATAGGCTTATGGAAAAATATAGCTAACAGAATGATCAGTGAAAGATGCAATTTAATGCGAACAAAGAACATAAGAAATAGGAGCAGGAGTAGGCCATTCAGCCCCTCAAGCTTGCTCCACCATTCACTAAGATCATGGCTGATCTGATTTTGTCCTTAGCTCTCACCCTTCACTCTCTTGTCAATTAAAATAAGAACATAAGAAATAGGAGTAGGATGAGTGTGAAGTAATACATTTTGAGAAAAAAAAGCAAGAAATGGGAGTATGCGGCCGATAGAAAAATGCTGAAGGGTGTGAATGAACAGAGATGAACAGGTTCATTTACATAATTCCCTTAAAGTGTGAGTGCGAGTAGCTGAAGGTCTAAAAGCACCTGGTAGAATTTTATGGGTTTGTACACAGGGATAGAGTACAAGATTAAAGAAATAATAAATTTTGAGAAAATATTGGCTAGACCACAGTTAGAGGACTGTGTGCGATATAATGGAAAGAACACAAAAGGCATAGGGAACATGCACAGTAAATTCTAATACAAAAGCAAAATACTGCAGAAGCTGGAAATCTGAAATAAAAACAGAAAATGCTGGAGATACTCCGGCCTGGCAGCATCGATGGAGAGAAAAAGAGTTAACATTTCAGGTCGATGATCCTGCATCAGAACTGGGCAAAGTTAGAAATGTAATAGGTTTTAAGTAATTCAAATGTGGGAGGGTGGAAAAAGAACAAAAGGAAGGTTTATGATAGGACGGAAGACAGGAGAGATTAAATGACAGTGTTAGTAGGGCAGAGCCAAAGGGAATAGTATTGGGACAAGGAAAGGATCAAACGATATGTCCAGAGGAGGTGTGAATGGCAGAATAACGAACAACTGTCGTCCGAAAACAAAAGAAGAAAAAAACAGATTAAGACAGAAACATTCAAAGAAAAGGAAACAATATGTGGGGGGGGGCGGAGATTATGGTCTGAAATTGTTGAACTCAATGTTGAGCCCAGAAAGGTTGTAAAGTGCCTAATCAAAAGATAAGCTGCTGTTCCTCAAGCTTGCGTTGAGTTTCACTGCAGTAGGCCAGACGAGATATCAGTGTGAGAGCAAGATGGAGAATTAAAATGGCAGGGCACTGGAAGCTCAGGGTCATGCTTGCAGACTATACAGAAGTGTTCCACAAAGCGGTCACCCAATCTGCATTTGGTCTTGCCGATGTAGAGCAGACCACATAGTGAGCATCGAATACAATATACTAAATTGAGAGAAGCACATGCAAATTGCTTTTTCACCTCGAAGGAGTGTTTGGAGCCTTGGAGGGTGAGGAGAGAGGAGGTAAAAAGGCTAGTGTTGCATCTCCTGTGCTTGCATGGAAATGTACCATGGGAAGGGGATTAGGTATTGGGGGTGATTTTTTAAAAATTCATTCATGGGATGTGGGCGTCGCTGGCCAGGCCAGCATTTAATGCCCATCCCGAATTGCCCTTGAGAAGGTGGTGGTGAGCTGCCTTCTTGAACCGCTGCAGTCCATGTGGGGTAGGTACACCCACAGTGCTGTTAGGAAGGGAGTTCCAGGATTTTGACCTACTGACAGTGAAGGAACGGCGATATAGTTCCAAGTCAAGATGGTGTGTGACTTGGAGGGGAACTTGCAGGTGGTGGTGTTCCCATGTATTTGCTGCCCTTGTCCTTCTAGTTTGTACAGGTCGCGGGTTTGGAAGATGCTGTCTAAGGAGCCTTGGTGCATTGCTGCAGTGCATCTTGTAGATGGTACACACTGCTGCCACTGTGCGTTGGTGGTGGAGGGAGTGAATGTTTGTAGATGGGGTGCCAATCAAGCGGGCTGCTTTGTCCTGGATGGTATCGAACTTCTTGAGTGTTGTTGGAGCTTTACCCATCCAGGCAAGTGGAGAGTATTCCATCACACTCCTGACTTGTGCCTTGTAGATGGTGGACAGGCTTTGGGGAGTCAGGAGGTGAGTTACTCGCCTCAGGATTCCTAGCCTCTGACCTGCTCTTATAGCTACGCTATTAATATGGCTACTCCAGTTCAGTTTCTGGTCAATGGTAGCCCCTAGGATGTTGATAGTGGGAGTTTCAGCGATGGTAATGCCGTTGAATGTCAAGGGGAGATGGTTAGATTCTCTCTTGTTGGAGATGGTTAGATTCTCTCTTGTTGGAGATGGTCAGATTCTCTCTTGTTGGAGATGGTCATTGCCTGGCACTTGTGTGGCGCGAATGTTACTTGCCACTTATCAGCCCAAGCCTGGATATTGTCCAGGTCTTGCTGCATTTCCACATGGACTGCTTCAGAATCTGAGGAGTCACGAATGGTGCTGAACATTGTGCAATCATCAGCGAACATCCCCACTTCTGACCTTATGATTGAAGGAAGGCCATTGATGAAGCAGCTGAAGATGGTTGGGCCCAGGACACTACCCTGATGAATTCCTGCAGTGATGTCCTGGAGCTCAGATGATTGACCTCCAATACCCACAGCCATCTTTCTTTGCGCCAGGTATGACTCCAACCAGCAGAGAGTTTTCCCCTGATTCCCATTGACTCCAGTTTTGCTAGGGCTCCTTGATGCCATACTCTGTCAAATGCTGCCTTGATGTCAAGGGCAGTCACTCTCACCTCACCTCTTGAGTTCAGGTCTTTTGTCCATGTTTGAACCAAGGCTGTAATGAGGTCAGGAGCTGAGTGGCCCTGGCGGAACCCAAACTGAGCGTCACTGAGCAGGTTATTGCTAAGCAAGTGCCGCTTGATGGCACTGTTGATGACCCCTTCCGTTATTTTACTGATGATTGAGAGTAGGTTGATGGGGCGGTAATTGTCCGGGTTGGACTTGTCCCAATTTTTGTGTGCAGGACATACCTGGGCAATTTTCCACATTGCAGGGTAGATGCCAGTGTTGTCGCTGTATTGGAACAGCTTGGCTAGGGGCGTGGCAAGTTCTGGAGCACAGATCTTCAGTACTATTGCCGGAATATTGTCAGGACTCATATCTTTTGCAGTATCCAGTGCCTTAAGTCGTTTCTTGATGTCACGCAGAGTGAATCGAATTGGCTGAAGTCTGGCATCTGTGATGCTGGGGACTTCAGGAGGAGGCCGAGATGGATCATCAACTCGGCACTTCTGGCTGAAGATTGTTGCAAATGCTTCAGCCTTATCTTTTGCACTGATGTGCTGGGTTCCCCCATCATTGAGGATGGGGATATTTGTGGAGCCACCTCCTCCAGTTAGTTGTTTAATTGTCCACCACCATTCACGGCTGGATGTGGCAGGACTGCAGAGCTTAGATCTGATCCGTTGGTTATGGGATTGCTTAGCTCTGTCTATCGCATGCTGCTTATGCAGTTTGGCATGCAAGTAGTCCTGTGTTGTAGCTTCACCAGGTTGAAACCTCATTTTGAGGTATGCCTGGTGCTCCTGGCATACCCTCCTGCACTCTTCATTGAACCAGGGTTGGTCTCCTGGCTTGATAGTAATGGTAGAGTGGGGGATATGCCGGGCCATGAGGTTACAGATTGTGGTTGAGTACAATTCTGCTGATGCTGATGGCCCACATGGATGCCCAGTTTTGCATTGCTAGATCTGTTCGAAATCTATCCCATTGAGCACGGCGATAGTGCCACACAACACGATGGAGGAGTGGACCAGGGTGTCACAAAGGGAATGGTCCCTTCAGAATGCTGAAAGGGAAGGGGAAGATGTGTTTGATGATGGCATCACGCTGGAGGTGGCAAAAATATCAGGAAATGATCCATTGAATATGGATGTTGATGGGCTGGAAGGTGAGGACAAGTGGAACCCTGGGTCATGGCTCTGGGAGGGAGGGGATGGGGTGAGAGCAGAAGTGCAGGAAATGGGTTGGACATGGTCGAAGGTCCTGTCAACCACCGTGGGGTGGGAATCCTCGGCTGAGGAAGAAGGAAGACATATCAAAAGCGCTGGTGTGGAACATTGCATCATCAGAACAGATGGATTTGTTAAGGAAAGGTGTCTTCCTAAGTTAATTGAATTTTTTGAGGAAGTAACAAGAAGGATTGATGAGGCTAGTGCAGTGGATGTGGTCTTCATGGATTTTAGTAAGGCATTTGACAAGGTCCCACATGGCAGACTGGTCAGAAAAATAAAAACCAATGGGATACAGGGGAATGTGGCAAGTTGGATCCAAAATTGGCTCAGTGACAGGAAACAAAGGGTAGTAATCGACAAATATTTTTGCGAATGGAAGGCGGTTTCCAGTGGCATTCCACAAGGGCTCAGTGTTGGGTCAGTGTTTGTGATATAAATTAATGATTTGGACTTAACTGTGGGAGGCATGATTGGGAAATTTGCAGATGACACAAAAATTGGCCATGTAGCTGATAGTGAAGAGTATAGCTGGGTACTCCAGAATGATATCAATGGTTTGGTTTAGTGGGCGGCAAAGTGGCAAATGGAATTCAATCCGGGCAAGTGTGAGGTAATGTATTTGGGGAGGGCAAACAAAGCCAAGGGATATGCAATAAACAGGAGGATTTTGAGAGGGGTGGAAGCGCCAGAGCTGGCGGGCAACCATAAAGACAGGGCTAAATTGTGGCGAGTCGAAGAGACTTAGTAGTTGGCAGGAAAAAAGACAGAGGCGCAAGGGGAGAGCCAACTGTGCAACAGCCCCAACAAACAAATTTCTCTGCAGCACCTGTGGAAGAGCCTGTCACTCCAGAATTGGCCTTTATAGCCACTCCAGGCGCTGCTTCACAAACCACTGACCACCTCCAGGCGCGTAACCATTGTCTCTCGAGATAAGGAGGCCCAAAAGAAAAAGGAAGTGAGAGAACTTGGAGTACATGTCCACAGGTCCCTGAGGGCGGCAGGACAGGTAGATAAAGTGGTGAAGAAGGCATATGGAATGCTTTCCTTTATTGGTCGAGGTATAGAATACAAAAGCAGGGATGTAATGCTAGAACTGTATAAAACACAGGTTAGGCCACAGCTGGAGTGTTGCGTACGGTTCTGGTCACCACATTATAGGAAGGACATAATTGCTTAGGAGAGAGTACAGAGGAGATTTACAAGAATGTTGTAGCTATGAGGAAAGTTGGATAGGCTAGGGTTGTTTTCCCTAGAACAGAGGAGGCTGAGGGGTTACTTGATGGCAGGGCTTAGATAGCATAGACAGGAAGGATCCGTTACCCCTAGCGGAGAGATCAATTACCGGGAGCACAGATTTAAGGTGATTGGTAGAAGGATTAGAGGGGACATGAGGAAAAGCTTTTTCACCTAGAGGGTAATGGGTGTCTGGAATTCACTACCCGGGATGGTGGTAGAGGCAGAAACCCTTAATTCTTCTAAAAGGTACCTAGACATGCACCTGAAGTGTTGTAACCTACAAGGCTACGGACCAGGTGCTGGAAGGTGGGATTAGATTGGGCGGCTAGTTTTTTCAGTGTTGCAGACACGATGGGCTGAATGGCCTCTTTCTGTGCTATAAACTTTCTATGGTTCTAGATGCGATAGAGACGGAGAAACTGGGAGAATGGAATGGAGTCCTTACAGGAAGCAGGGTGTGAAGAAGTGTAGTTGTGATAGCTGTGGGAGTCATTGGGGTTATAATAAATAGTTGATAGCCTATCCCCAGAAATGGAGACAAAAAATTCGAGGAAGGGAAGAGTCCGTGATTGAGCATGTGAAGGTGAGAGAAGGGTGGAAATTGGAAGCAAATTTGATGAAGTTTTCCATTTCAGGGTGAGAGCAAGATATGACACGAATACAGTCACAATGTACTGGAGAAAGAGTTGAGGGAGGGGGCCTCTGAGTAGGACTGGAACAAGGAATGTTCCACATATCCCATAAAAAGGCAGACATAGCTAGGACCCATACGGGTACCCATAGCAACATCTTTTATTTGGAGGAAGTGAGATGAGTTAAAGGAGAAGTTGTTCAATATGCAGAGTAAATTCACTCGGATGATGCCAGGGATGCAAGATTGTAGCTAATTAGGAGAGATTTGAGATATTAGGAGTATAGCTTTAACTTAATACATTTGTGTCCCGAGTCAGAAGGTTGTGGGCTCAAGTCTTGGTCCTGGATTTGTGCACCTTTTCAAGACTGCCCCTCCAGTGCAGTACTGGGGGAGTGCTGGACTACCAAAGGTGCCATCTTTCAGATGAGAAGCTAAACCAAGGTCCCGTATGCCCTCTTAGGTGAACTAAAAGATCCCATGGCAGCATTCGAAGAGCAGGGGAGCTATCCTGGTGACCTGGTCAATATTCATTTCTCAACCAACACCACTTAAAAAGAAAGTTTAATTGGTCATCTATCTCATTGCTGTTTGTGCAGCCTTGTTATCTGCAAATTGTCTGCCACATTTCTCTACATTATAACAGTGACAACACATCAAAAATACTTCATTGGTTTTGAAGCACTTTGAGACGTTCTGAGGTCATGAAAGGCACAGAAGTACACAGAAAAGGCTGAAATGAGACTTAATAGTTTTTGAAGATATCAAGAGCTTTCATAGAGTCAATAAGAAAAGGCTATTTCTTCTGGTTGGGGAATCGGTAGCAAGCGATAAAATAGTCACTGAGACAGGAGAAAAGTAAGGCAAATTTCTTTACACAGCAGGATTTTAACATGGATGCTTTGCAACAGGGAATGGTTGAGGCAAGCTTCACAGCATGAAGTGCCTTGGAATATTTATTTCTCAGCCTTGGGCACCTTGCAACCATGTCTCTAATGGCAATTAGATCAAACCCATTTATCTCTCTTTGTGCCACTTGTTCATCTAACTTGTTAAAATAAGCGTTAACAAATCCCTTTGGGAACTTTGATACTTGTTTCTAACTTTAAAAAGTGATGTGAGTATTAATATTTGATTAACATATCCATTTATGTCACGTTCTGCATCGGTAAAAATATGGGATCTTTGTGGGATACAAAGTTTATCATTTTATGGTAAAAGCTGGGGCAGATTCCTTGGGACATTTTCCCACAGCAAGCTCAGAAATTTCCTAGTCATGGTGTACCAGAAATGCTCTGCACCCTATCCATTGAATATCATAGGATCACCACTTACAAGTCTGACTAAACTGACTTACTGTTAACGAAATGTAATCCTTGGGCCTTTCCACAAGATCATGATAAGTACAGATTTCTAAAATGTCCCATTTGCTTGTCTATGTTCAGTATCTATCTTTGGCATCCTTATCTCGAGAGACAATGGGTAAGCGCCTGGAGGTGGTCAGTGGATCAGTATGTGTGGAATAAAGAAATAACAGAATTGTAGCTCAGCATCAGCAACAAGCTTCACATTAACGAAAACAAAAATAATAGTAAATATCTATGTTTATTTGTATAACTAATTTGTATACAGTAAAATTACCTGTGTTGTGTTATAGGAGGGCTGTGGAATTTTTATAACACAGGAGGGGGCCTCAGAAACAAAAAGGTTGAGAACTCTTGTTCAAGATAAGGTAATCCAGTCTGAGGAAGGGAAAAAGTGCAGAATCCGACTGACATAATTTGAATTTTCCTGACAATTGATCACTCAGTAAAATTTAGAATTTTTTCTCTTTCGGGTGAATAGTTCAAAGACTATCGCTTGTAAGGGAGGAATTGACAGAAATGCACATTTATCAATTGCAGTTTTAATTGTATTTAAAGTTGGGTACTGGGGGCACTTCAAATCTGGAAAAAGTGGTGAGGCATTTTCCCCACATTAAAATTTTAGCTTGTGGAGTTACCAGATTCTTAGTCCTTGTACTGTGGTGAAGGCTGACTTTATATATCTTTTGTCCATAAGCTCCAAGTGTACCTGGCTTGGCTCGCTCTTATTCATGGTTGATCGTGCTCCCTATTCTTAGTGAACTATCTGAAACCATCCCACTGTCTTCAGCCAACCCACCTCTATTTGTTTGTGTATCGTCTAGAGCCATCCAAATTTTTCCCAGCGTATTGTTGTAATGCATTTACTTTTAAGTTTCGAGCTATTTGTAATCACAAATTACAACACATATGGATGATCACAGCAGAAGTAGATGTTATTTACTTTCTTGCAAAGGATTTAACAAGTAAAACGCATTTCAAAATTCAGAGAAGAAACTTAAATAACGACAAAGAAAATCCGGAAACAAATAAATTAGAAAAAGATACAGCAAAAAAAACTGGAGGAAACCAGGCATTGGTATCTTGTGTATACTAAGAAGTTATTCTTTGTCATCATTCTGATTGAGTTCTTAGTAATGGATTTTTTTCTCATATAAACTAATGCATTATGTGATTATTGATCTTTTAAAGTCTTAATTTATTTTGGAATTCTATTTGGATTTTTAAATGTGGATGGAATAGCTGTAAGGTGCTACAAGATGTTTAAAACAATATTTGTATAAGATTCATTTCTGGAGGGATATAATTGATGAGTAGAGAAGTTATTGCAAAACTCATATTGAACTTTGGTTTGGCCACACTTGGATTACTTTGTACAGTTCTGGTCGCCATATTATAAAAAGGATATAGAAGCACTGGAGAGTAAAAGAAATTTACAAAGATGATAACCAGAAATGTGAGGTTAAAACTATCAGGCAAGGATGAACAAGCTGGTTCTCTCTCTTTCTTGAATGCTGAGGGGTTACCTGAGGTCTTTTACATTATGGAAAGTTTTGATAAAGTGAACACGGTGTTTCCTCTTGTGGGGAAGAGCAAAACTGGAGGCAATCAATATAAGATAGTCACCAAGAAATCAAGTAGGGAATTCAGAAGAAATTTCCTCAGCCAGAGATTGGTGAGAATGTGGAACTCGCTACCACAAGGATTGATTGAGGTGAATCGTATAGATGCATTTAAGGAGAAGCTAGATAAGCATATGAGGGAGAAGAGAATGGAGGGTTATGTTGAAAGAGTTAGACAAGGAATGATCAGAGGAGGCTCGAGTGGAACATAGAACACTGGCATGGACTGTTTGGACCAAATGACCTGTTTCTGTGTTGTATATTCTGTGTAATCCTATACAGTAGCATCTAGATTTGGGGGCACATTAGCACAATATAGATATGACATTGTTTTTAGCAATGTCCAGTATCAACAATACTTCCAAAGAGCTATAGTTGTTATAAAATCCAAATTTGACTGAATTTACTTTAATTTCAATCAGCTCATGAAGTTTTTCACCAGCTTCATGCGTAGGTAAACAATGCCTCTTGTCTTTTTACCTGTTGATGACAGGGAGAACACCGTTGTTTACATTGTGACCAATAGATGATATTGGATAGTTATGTGAGGTGGATGCAGGAGGTAAATGAGTTGAACAGTATTTTGAATGTAGCATTTATAGTAGTGCCATTCATTTCACTGTTTCTGTTTTTAAAGATTTATGTACGTTGAAGAATTACGTATTGACTACAATGTGGGAAATCAGTGTTAGGGAATTAAGCATATGCTGACCATTTATCACCAATTGCCAACATCAAAACCAGTAGATCAATTACAGCACAGCCTTGATACAGATTTAAACTCAGTCTGTTTTCCCTCAACAATGCATTACCTCCACCGTCAGAAGAAAATGCAACTTGCTGACACTGCGGATGGTCTTTCCAAGTGAAAGCTGTCAGTTTGTTGTGAAAGTACCAACAATTTTGCACTCTGGACCTTTAATCACTAAGAACTGAATGAAGACTACCCAAATTTTTTTCATTTAAGACTCTTGCATCTGACAGTCAAAAGAAACTTCCAGCTTATCTGTCTAGTCTGGATTGTAACCTGGATCCCACCATTGAAAAAACAGTATGTCATCCTTCCGCAGCCTCATATTCCACCTATCAAAAACTTCACACTGCAATAATGTTCAAGACAATATACAATAGCTCACTTCCCTTGTCTTCTCTGTAGCTATACCTATGATATTGAAGCTGTCAGCTGTGATGAAGCTCTTATAGATGTAACAACAATTTGTGCAGAAACTGGATTGACACCTGATGAGATTGCAACAGTTATTCGCTCTGAGATCAAAGAGAAAACAAAATGCACTGCATCAGTTGGAATGGGTATGTATCTAAACAATAGAAATTACACTATTAAATTACATGTAATATTGAATATATTTACAGAATTTTAATTTAAGAATAAAAAGGTCTTTAAGACAGATATATTTGTCTTAGATGGGGTGCAGCAAAGGTTTACTAGATGTATTCTAGGAATGAGAGGGCTGTCCTATCAGGAGAAATAGAATAGAATGGGCCTAGATACTCTTGAGTTTAGGAGAATGAGAGGTGATCTCACTGAAATGTATAAAATTCTTAGGACTTGACAAAGTATATACTGAGGGGCTGTTACCCTGGCGAGAGGTTCTACAACTATGGGTCATAGTCTCAGGATTTGCGTCGACCGTTTAAAACTGAGATGAGTTGAAATTTTGTCATTCAGCCAGTCATGAATCTTTAGAATTCTTTAGCCCAGAGGACTGTGAATGCTCAGTTGATGAGTATGTTCAAGACTGAAATTGCTAGATCTTTGGGCACTAAGGGAGTCAAGAGATATGCGTATGTGGCAAGAAAGAGAGGTTTTTTTTTACTTGTTCATGGGAACGTGGTCATCACCAGCAAGGCCAGCATTTATTGCCCATCCTTTTTGTCATTGAGAAGGTGCAGGTGAACGGCCTTCTTGAACCGCTGCATTCCGTGTGGTTTTGGTACACCCACATGGCGTTTAGGTAGGGAGTTCCAAGATTTTGGCCTAGCAACGATGAAGGAACAGGGATATTTTACCAAGTCAGGATGATATGTGACTTGGAGGGGAACTTGCAAGTGATGATTTTCCTTGTGCTGGCTGCCCTTGTTCTTCTAGGTGGTAAAGGTCATGCAGTTGGAAGGCACTGTCGAAGAAGCCTTGACGAGTTGCAGCAGTGCATCTTGTAGATGGTACACGCTGCAGCTAAGGTGCTCCGGAGGTGGAGGGAGTGAATGTTTAAGGTGGTGGATGGGCTGCCAATCAAGCAGGCTACTTCATCCTGGATGGTGTCGAGCTTCTTCAGTGTTGTTGAAGCTGCAGTCATCCTGACATGTTATGAGTATTCCATCACACGCCTGACTTTTTTATTGATGGTGGACAGGCTTTGGGGAGTCAGGAAGTGAGTTACTCCCTGCAGAATACCCAACCTCTGACCTCATGTAGCTACAGTTTTTATGTTGCTGGTCTAGATTCATAGAAAGTTTAAGGCACAGAAAGAGGCCACTTGGCCCATGGTGTTTGTGCCGGCCGAAAAACAATCCGCCTATTCTAATCCCACCTTCCAGCATTTAGTCCGTAGTCCTGCAGACTACGGCACTTCAGCTGCATATCCATACTCTTTTTGAATAAGTTGAGGGTCTCTGCCTCAACTACCCTTTCAAGCAGTGAGTTCCGGATTCCCACCACTCTCTGGGTGAAAATGTTTTTCCTCATCTGCCCTCTAATTTTCCTGCCAATCACTTTAAATCTATACCCCCTCGTCACTGATCTCTCTGTTAAGATGAGTAGGCCCTTCACCTCCAGTCTATCCAGGCTCCTCAAAATTTTGTACATTTCGATCAGATTTCCCCTCAGCCTTCTCTGCTCCAAGGAGAACAACCCCAGCCTATCCAATCTTTCCTCATAGCTGCATTTTTCTAGCCTGGCAACATCCTCGTAAATCTCCTCTGCACCCTCTCCAGTGCAGTTATATTCTTTCTGTAATGAGGTCCACCAAAGCTACTAAGTATCATCACCTCATTCCATGACAATATGAAAGGCACAATTCAACATGGTGGCTCCTCATCAGAGCCCTTTCCTATCCTGAGTGGTGTGAAACAGGGCTGTGTTCTCGCACCCACACTTTTTGGGATTTTCTTCTCCCTGCTGCTTTCACATGCGTTCAAATCCTCTGAAGAAGGAATTTTCCTCCACACAAGATCAGGGGGCAGGTTGTTCAACCTTGCCCGTCTTAAGAGTGAAGTCCAAAGTACGGAAAGTCCTCATCAGAGAACTCCTCTTTGCTGACAATGCTGCTTTAACATCTCACACTGAAGAATGCCTGCAGAGTCTCATCGACAGGTTTGCGTCTGCCTGCAATGAATTTGGCCTAACCATCAGCCTCAAGAAAACGAACATCATGGGGCAGGATGTCAGAAATGCTCCATCCATCAATATTGGCGACCACGCTCTGGAAGTGGTTCAAGAGTTCACCTACCTAGGCTCAACTATCACCAGTAACCTGTCTCTAGATGCAGAAATCAACAAGCGCATGGGTAAGGCTTCCACTGCTATGTCCAGACTGGCCAAGAGAGTGTGGGAAAATGGCGCACTGACACGGAACACAAAAGTCTGAGTGTATCAGGCCTGTGTCCTCAGTACCTTGCTCTACGGCAGCGAGGCCTGGACAACGTATGCCAGCCAAGAGCGACGTCTCAATTCATTCCATCTTCGCTGCCTTCGGAGAATACTTGGCATCAGGTGGCAGGACTATATCTCCAACACAGAAGTCCTTGAAGCGGCCAACACCCCCAGCTTATACACACTACTGAGTCAGCGGCGCTTGAGATGGCTTGGCCATGTGAGCCGCATGGAAGATGGCAGGATCCCCAAAGACACATTGTACAGCGAGCTCGCCACTGGTATCAGACCCACCGGCCGTCCATGTCTCCGTTATAAAGACGTCTGCAAACGCGACATGAAATCGTGTGACATTGATCACAAGTCGTGGGAGTCAGTTGCCAGCATTCGCCAGAGCTGGCGGGCAGCCATAAAGACAGGGCTAAATTGTGGCGAGTCGAAGAGACTTAGTAGTTGGCAGGAAAAAAGACAGAGGCGCAAGGGGAGAGCCAACTGTGCAACAGCCCCAACAAACAAATTTCTCTGCAGCACCTGTGGAAGAGCCTGTCACTCCAGAATTGGCCTTTATAGCCACTCCAGGCGCTGCTTCACAAACCACTGACCACCTCCAGGCGCGTATCCATTGTCTCTCGAGATAAGGAGGCCCAAAAGAATGAGGTGACCAGAACTGCACACAGTACTCAAGTTGTGGCCTAACTAATGAGTTATACAGTTCCAGCATAACCTCCCTGCTCTTGTATTCTATACCTCAGCTAATAGAGGAAAGGATTCCATATGCCTTCTTAACCATCTTATTGACCTGTCCTGCTACCTTCAGGGATCTGTGGGCATTCACTCCAAGGTCCCTCACTTCCTCTACACTTCTCAGTATTTTCCCATTAATCATGTATTCCTTTGCCTTGTTTGACCTCCCCAAATGCATCACCTCACCCTTCTCCAAGTTGAATTCCATTTGCCACTTCTCTGCCCACCTGACCAGTCCATCAATATCTTCTTGCAGCCTACAGCTGTCCTCCTCGCTATCTACCACACGACCAATCTTTGTGTCGTCTGCAAACTTCCTCATCATGCCCCCTACATTTACGTCCAAATCGTTAATATACACCACAAAAAGCAGGGGACCCAGTGCCGAGCCCTGCAGAATGTCACTGGAAACAGCCTTCCAGTCATAAAAACACACGTCAACAATTACCCTTTGTTTCCTGCCACTGAGCCAATTTTGTATCCACCTTGCTGCATTTCCCTGGATCTCATAGGATTTTATTTTTTTAACCAGTCTGCCATGTGAGACCTTGTCAAAAGCCTTGCTAAAATCCATGTAGACCACATCAACTGCACTACCCTCATCTATCTTCCTTGTTACTTCTTCAAAAAATTCGATCAAGTTGGTCAGACAAGATCTTCCCTCAACAAATCCATGCTGACTATCCTTAATTAACCTGTGTCTTTCTAAGTCAGTTTATTCTGTCTCTCAGAATAGATTCCGATAATTTGCCCACTACTGAGGTTAGACTGACTGGCCTGTAATTATTCGGTCTATCCTTCGCTCCCTTTTTAAACAGGTACAATGTAGCAGTTCTCCAGTCCTCTGGCACCAAACCTGTATCCAGTGAGGACTGAAAAATGGTGGTCAGACCCTCTGCTATTTCCACTCTTGCTTCTTTTAACAGCCTAGGATGCATTTCATCTGGCCCTGGTGATTTATCAACTTTCAAGGATGCTAATCCAGTTAATACTTCCTCTATCCCTATGTTTATCACATCCAATACTTCACACTCTTCCTCCTTAACTACTATACCTGCATTGCCCCCCTCTTTTGTGAAGACAGACGCAAAGTACTCATTAAGAACCATGCCAATATCTTCTGCCCCTGCACATAGGTTATCTTTTTGGTCTTTTATGGACCCTACACTCCCCTCAGTTGTCCTCTTACTCTTAATGTATTGATAAAACATTTTTGGGTTCACCTTGATTTTGCTTGCCAGTATTCTTTCATGCTCTCGCTTTGCTTTCCTAATTTCCTTTTTGATTTCACCCCTCCACTTTCTATACTCCTCTCAGCTTTCTGTAGTATTGAGTTCTCGGTGTCCGACATATGCTTTCCTTTTCTGCGTTATCTTACCATGCAAGCTCCTTGACATCCATGGGGCTGTAGATGAGGCCGTCTCACCCTTTTTCTTTCTGGGAACATGTTTACTCTGAGCCCCTTGAATCTTCCCTTTGAATGCCTCCCCCTATTCTGACACTGATTTACCTTCAAGGAGCTGTTTCCAGTCCGCTTTCGCTAAATCACTCCTCAGTTTAGTAAAATTGGCCTTGCCCCAATTGAGAACTTTAATTCCTGTTCTATCTCTGCCCTTTTCCAGAATTATGTTAAAACTGACTGAATTATGATCACTACCACCAAAATGCTCTCCCACTGCCACCCCTTCCACCTGCCCATCTTCATTTCCTGAAACTATGTCTAAAACTGCACCCTCTCTTGTTGCTACATACTGGACAAAGAAGTTCTGAATGCATCTCAAGAATTCTGCTCCCTCAATTCCTTTCACACTAAAACTATCCCAGTTAATATTGGAGTAGCTAAAATCCTGTACTATTACTGCCCTATTGTTCTTGCACTTCTCAGAGATTTGCCTATATATCTGCTCATCTATCTCCCTCTGACTGTTTGGGGGTCTATAGTACACTCCCAGCAGTGTGATTGCCCCTTTTTTGTTCCTTAGCTCAATCCATATGGCCTCATTTGATGAACCTTCCAACATATCATCACTCCTCACAGCTGTAATTGTTTCCTTGACCAAAATTGCCACTCCCCCTCCTTTCTTATCCCCCTCCCTATCACGTCTGAAAACCCTGTAACCAGAAATGTTGAGCTGCCATTCCTGTCCCTCCTCAAGCCATGTTTCTGTAATAGCTATGATATCATACTGCCAAGTGTCTATCTGTGCCCTCAGCTCACCTGCTTTATTTGCTTTACTCCTTGCATTGAAATAGATGCCCTTGAGCACTGCAAAACTCTTTTTAATTTCCTAACCTTTGTTTCTCTGTCTTCCAGACTCATCCATTAGTTTACTGCCTTCCATTTTCATTTCTGATTTTGTCCCAACTAAGTCTACCTATCCCCCTGCCAAGCTAGTTGAAACCCTTCTCAACAGCATTAACAAAACATCCCACAAGGAGCTCAGTCCCGGCTCTGTTCAGGTGCAACCCGTCCAGCCTGTACAGGTCCCATCTTCCCCAGAGCCAGTCCCAGTCCAGTTAAATTTCTGGTCAATGGTGACCCTCAAGGTGTTGATGGTAGGGCATTCAGTGATGATTATGCTGTTGAATGAAAAGGGGAATTGGTTAGACTCTTTCTTGGTCATTATCTGCCACTTGTGTGATGTGAATGTTACTTGCCACATATCAGCCCGAGCCTGGGGGCAGGCATGGACTGCTTCATTATATGAGTTGCGAATGGAACTGAATACTGCGCAATCATCAGTGAGCTTCCCCACTTCTCTTATGAAGGAGGGAAGGTCATTGATGAAGCAGCTGAAGATGGTTGGATCGAGGACACTGTCCTGAGGAACTCTGCAGTGATATCCTCGGGCTGAGCTGATTGGCCTCCAGCAACTATAACCATCTTCCTTTGTACTAGGTATAACCTGAGCCAGTAGAGAGTTTTCCTCCTGACTCCCATTGACTTCAATTTTGCTAGGACTCCTTGATGCCACACTTGGTCAGATGCTCCCTTGATGTCAAGAGCAGTCACTCTCTCTTCCTACCTCTGGAATTCAGCTCTTTTGTCCTTGTGTGGATCCAAGGCCGTCATAAGGTCTGGAGCCATGTGATTGTGGCTGAACCCAAACTGACCATCAGTCAACAGGTTATTGGTGAGTATAAGTGACGCTTGATAGCACTGTCAACAGCACCTTCCATCACTTTGCTGACAGTTGAGTGTAGACTGATGGGGCGGTAATCGGCCAGATTGGATTTGTCCTGCTATTTTTGGACAGGGCATACCTGGACAATTTTCCACTTTGTCGGCTAACTGCGTGTTGTAGCTGAACTGGAACAGCTTGGCTAGAGGCGCTGCAAGTTCTGGAACACACATTCAGCATTTTACAGCCGGAATGTAGTTGGTGCCCATAGCCTTTGCTGTATCCGGTGCCCTCAGCAGTTTCTTGATGTCACGTGGAGTGAATCAAATTGGCTGAAGACAGGCATCTGTGATGCTGGGGATCTCAGGAGGAGGCACAGATGTGTCATCCACTCGGCACTTCTGGCTGAAGATGGTCACAGATACGTCAGCCTTGTCTTTTGCACTAAATTAAAAGCAAAATACTGCGGATGCTGGAAATCTGAAATAAAAACAAGAAATGCTGGAAACACTCAGGTCTGGCAGCATCTGTGGAGAGAGAAGCAGTGTTAACGTTTCAGGTCAGTGACCCTTCTTTAGAACTGGCAAATATTAGAAATGTAAAAGGTTATAAGCAAGTAAAGTGGGGGTGGGGCAAGAGATAACAAAGGAGAAGGTGTAGATAGGACAAGGTCACAGAATATCTGACCAGAAGGTCATGGAGCAAAGATATGTTCATGGTGTGTTGAAAGACAAAGCATTAGTACAGAAAAGGTGTTAACGGACTGAAAATTGAACAGCCGCAAGTACAAACATGAAAAAAACAGTGGGTAAGCAAAGTGAACAAACTAAGATGAAATAAAATAAAATAAACATGAAAAAAATATTTTAAAAAAGGAAAAAGAAAAACATAACTAAAAATAAAAGTAAAATGGGGGGCCCGTCATGCTCTGAAATTATTGAACTTAATGCTCAGTCCGGCAGGTTGTAGTGTGCCTAATCGGTAAATGAGATGCTGTTCCTCAAGCTTGCGTTGATGTTCACTGGACCACTGCAGCAATCCCAGGACAGAGATGTGAGCATGAGAGCAGGGAGGAGTGTTGAAATGGCAAGCACCCAGAAGCTTGGGGTCCTGCTTGCGGACTCAGCGGAGGTGTTCCGCAAAGCGGTCACCCACTCTGCGTTTGGTCTCCACAATTTGCTGCTCACAATGTGGTCTCCTCTACATTGGGGAGACCAAACGCAGAGTGGGTGACCGCTTTGCAGAACACCTCCGCTCAGTCCGCAAGCAGGGCCCCGAGCTTCTGGTTGCTTGCCATTTCAACACTCCCCCCTGCTCTCATGCTCGCATCTCTGTCCTGGAATTGCTGCAGTGTTCCAGTCAACATCAACGCAAACTCGAGGAACAGCATCTCATTTGCCGATTAGGCACATTACAGCCTGCCGGACTGAACACTGAATTCAGTAATTTCAGAGCATGACGGGCCCCCCATTTTCCTTTTTAGTTTTATTTTGTTATTTTTTCTTTTTCCTTTTTTAATTTTTTTTTGTGTTTATTTTATTTCATCTTAGTTTGTTCACTTTGCTTACCCACTGTTTTTTTCATGTTTGTACTTGCAGCTGTTCAATTTTTTTTAGATTAGAGATACAGCACTGAAACAGGCCCTTCGGCCCACCGAGTCTGTGCCGAACATCAACCACCCATTTATACTAATCCTACACTAATCCCATATTCCTACCAAAGATCCCCACCTGTCCCTATATTTCCCTACCACCTACCTATACTAGTGACAATTTATAATGGCCAATTTACCTATCAACCTGCAAGTCTTTTTGGCTTGTGGGAGGAAACCGGAGCACCCGGAGAAAACCCACGCAGACACAGGGAGAACTTGCAAATTTTCAGTCCGTTAACACCCTTTCTGTACTAATGCTTTGTCTTTCAACACACCATTAACATATCTTTGCTCCATGACCTTCTGGTCAGCTATTCTGTGACCTTGTCCTATCTACACCTTCTCCTTTGTTATCTCTTGCCCCACCCCCACTTTACTTGCTTATAACCTTTTACATTTCTAATATTTGCCAGTTCTGAAGACGGGTACTGACCGGAAACGTTAACTCTGCTTCTGTCTCCACAGATGCTGCCAGACCTGCTGAGTGTTTCCAGTATTTCTTTTTATTGTCTTTTGCACTGACATGCTGGGTTCAGCCATCATTGAGGATGCAGATGTTCATGGAACTGCCTCCTCACATTAGTTATTTGATTGTCCACCATCATTCATGGCTGAATATGACAAGACTGCAGAGCTTTGATCTGATCCATTGATTGTGGGATCACTTAGCTCCATATGTAGCATGCTGCTTCTGCTGTTTAGCATCCATGTAGTCCTGTGTTGTAGCTTCACCAGGTTAGCACCTCATTTGTCTGTATGTCTAGTGCTACTCCTGACATGCTCTTCTGCACTCCTCATTTGAACCAGGGCTGATCACCTTGCTTGATGGTAACAGTAAATTGAGGGATAGGCTGAGACAGGTTACAGATTGTGGTAGAGTACAATTCTGCTGCTGATAGCCCACTGTGCCTTGTGGATGCCCAATTTTGAGCTGCCAGATGTCTTCTGAAACTGTTACATCTAGAACAGTGGTAGTGCCACACAACATGATGGAGGGTGCCCTTGGTGTGAAAATAGAACTTCATCTCCACAAGGACTGTGCAGTGGTCACGCATACCAATGCTACCGCAGACAGAGGCATCTGTGATGAGGTCAAGTAGGTTTTACCCTTATGTTGGTTCTCTCATTACCTGCCGCAGGCACAGTCTGGCAGTCAAGTGCGTCAGGGTTTGGCCAGCTTGGTCACTAGTGGTGCTACTGAGTCACTCCTGGTGATGGAAATTGAAGTTCCCAACCATAGTATACTCTGTGCCCTTGCTACGCTCTTCCAAGTGGTATTCAAGATAGAGGAGCACTGACTCACCAGTTGAGCAAGGATGATAGATGGTAATCAGCCGAAAGTTTCCTTGTCCATGCTAGACCTGATGTCGTGCGACTTCATGGGGTCCGGAGTCAATGTTGAGGACTCCCAGGGCTACTCCCTCCAGATGTCTCCCACTGTGGTGCCACCTCTGGTGGCGCTCTCCTGCCAATGGGACAAGTTATACCCAGGAATGGCAATGGAGGACTCTGGAAAATTGGCTGTAAAATATGATTCTGAGAGTATGACTGTGTCAAGCTCTTGCTTGACTCCTCTGTGACACAGCTCTCCCAATTTTGCCACAAGTCCCCAAACGTTAGTGAGGAGGACTTTGCAGGGTCGACTGGGCTGGATATCCCTTTGTCATGTCCAGTGCCTATGTCGATGCCAGATGATCTGTTTGGTTTTATTCTTATCCTTTGTAGCAGTTTGATGCAACTGATGACTTGCTAGGCCATTTCAGAGGGCAGTTCAGAGTCAGACATATTGCTATGGATTAGAACCAGAAAAAGGACAGACCCAGTAAGGACAGAAAATTTTCTTCCCTGAAGGACATTAGTGAACCAGATTTTTTTTTATGACAATCCGGTAGTTTCATGGTCAGCTTGACTGATATTTGCTTTTTATTCCAGGTTTATGTAATTAACTGAGCTTAAATTCCCCAGCTGTCGTGGCAGGATCGGAACTCATGACTCTGGATCATTAGTCCAGGCCTCTGGATTACAACTCCAGTAACATAACATAAATACAATGCTACTGGAGCCATGATGTTGATATTCAGCCCTGATCTTATTGAATGGAGGAGCAGGCTCGATAGGCTGCGTGGCCTACTCCTGCTTCTTATGCTCTTAAGGCACTTTAGAATAGGTTGTTGAGTATATTCTGTCTCGCACCAAGTCCTGTTCAGCCGTCACCCTTACGCTCACTGACCTGTGTTCCTCCAAAAAAATTCTCATTTTCATGGCCTCACTTCCACCTCTAACCTTCCACAGCCTTACAACCCTCCAAGAACTTTGCATTTCTCTAAGTCTGGCATTTTATGCATTCTTCCACCATTCACCCCATCATTGGCAGCCATGTCTTCTGCTGTCTAGGTCCTAAAATTTGCAATTCTCTCCCTAAATCTCATTTTTTCTGTTAATTGTGGTTTTTGGGAATTGCTAAATGCTATGCAAATCATATCAAACGGAACAGCATAAATGCTGTAAAAGTCCTGCGATTCAGTTAGTCAAATTTTGAAGATATAATCTGCTTCTTGCTACTAGTGGACACCTGGCTACGTCCATTTATCAATTCTTTCTTATTCTAAGCTAAGATTGCTCCTTTCAAACTAGTATGGTGTAAGTCACCGCTATCATCTTGTGCCTCAGTAATCATAAAGTGTCTCAATAAGTTAATTAATCTTGTTTTTAAAAATATCTTTTAAAACTGGTATTCTGGAAACTATTCCTTATCCAAAGATACACCGTTCTTAAACATCAGTTTGTCCCATAAGCAACAAAAATAGAGGTTGGATTTTCAACAAATTTGTCCAGTAAATAACTGATTCGTTTGGTATGGATGCACTTTTTTTTTTAAATCCCAGTTATGTTTGTGTACTTGTATTTACAAGTACTGACTCAGTATAACTTAAGGCACATTCTGACATTGAAATCATTTACTGTGAAATCAGATGTACTGGTCACACTGATGCATGAGTTTGCAGGTCATAGAATATGTAACTTTAGCACTGAACAGATATTATGGTAAATCCAATTTTGTACTAGCTGTATGCTAGTAATTGTTACATAATGTAAAAGATAACCTTTAACTTACTTAATCTACTTCTATGCTATTGAAAATTTTCAAAAACTTTATAATAAATTTTGAAGTTTAAAATTTGCATTACAAGTCATGTGTTTATAACCTCACTAGAAATGTTTTATTTTTAGTGTTGTATTATGCATTTATGAATGTAGATTGTAGCTTTGATTTCTAGTCTGTGCTGAGATTTCTGAGCTCAATCTAGAATAGATCTCAGTGCCCTAGCCTTAAAGGGGGAAGATCAGCCAGGTCCTCAAACTATGCACTGACCCATGCTGGAAAGTATGTTTGTGGATACCAGGACAAGATTAGTATCGCTGTAATGTCCTGGAGTGAAAAACACTCACTATCTTGGCATGAGGGTGAGGTACTGGAGGACAACTAAGACCTGTAGACTTGTACTTTCAAAGATGAGTTGATGTCTTTAAGGGAGGTGAAAATGGTGAGAAAATTAACCAAAAAATGAAGATTTGCAGGAGTTCTATTTACTGACAAGTACTGTTATTACTTCATTGTTGATGTGTTCAATAGGATCAAACATTCTGCTGGCCAGAATGGCCACCCGTAAGGCTAAACCGGATGGGCAGTATTATTTAAAACCAGAGGACGTGGATGATTTTATTAGAGATCAACTTGTGAGCACTCTACCAGGTATGCCCAATTGCTTGGTATAGATAATTTTGACAATTGACATCACTTGGAAGTGCCATAAACCCAAAAGAACTTGAATTTATATAATGCCTTCCATGACCTAAGGATATCCCAAAGTACATCATAGCCAATTAAGTACTTTCGTAGTCTGTTTTAATGTAGGAAAATGCAGTAGTTAATTTGCACACAACAACTTGCATTTATATAGTGCCTTCATAGTAAAATGTCCCAAGGCACTTAACAAAAGTGTTATAAAACAATATTTGGTATGAACCACGTAAGATATAGAAACATAGAAAATAGGAGCAGGAGTAGGCCTTCGGGCCTGCTCCGCCTTTCAAAAAAGGTCATGGCTGATTGTCTAATTCAGTACCCTGTTCCCGCTTTCTCCCCATATCCCTTGATTCCTTTGGCATTAAGAAATATATCTATTTCCTCCTTGAATGTATTTAATGACTTGGCCTCCACTGCCTTCTGCGGTAGAGAATTCCACAGGTTCACCACCCTCTGAGTGAAGAAATTTCTCATCTCGGTTCTAAATGGCATACCCCGTATCCTGAGACTGTAACCCCTGGTTCTGGACTTCCCAGCCATCGGGAACATCCTCCCTGCATCTAGCCTGTCTAGTCCTGTTAGAATTTTATAGGTTTCTATGAGATCCTCTCTCATTCTTCTAAACTCTAGTGACTATAAGCCTAGTCGACCCAATCTCTCCTCATACGTCAATCCTGCCATGCCGGGAATCAGCCTAGTAAATCTTATTTGCACTCCCTCCATGGCAAGAACATCCTTCCTCAGATAAGGAGACCAAAACTGCACAGAATACTGCCCAGTATAACTGCAGTAAGACATCCTTGCTCCTGTACTCAAATTCTCTTGCAATGAAGGCCAACATCCTATCTGCCTTCCTAATTGCTTGCTACACCTGAATGCTTGCTTTCAGCGACTGGTGTACAAGGATACCCAGGTCTCGTTGCACCTCCCCCTTTCCCAATCTATCACCATTCGGATAATCTGCCTTTCTGTTTTACAACCAAAGTGGATAACCTCACATTTATCTACGTTATACTGCATCTGCCATGCATTTGCCCACTCACCGAACTTGTCCAAATCACATTGGAGCCTCTTTGCATCCTCCTCACAGCTCATATTTCCCCCCATCTTTGTCTCATCTGCAAACTTGGAAATGTTACATTTAGTTCCCTCACCCAAGTCATTAATATATATTAAATCAAAATTTAAAATATTAGGGCAGATGAATGAGAGCTTGGTCAAAGAGGTAGTTTTAAGGATTGTGCTAAAGGAGGAGAGGGAGGTAGAGAGGTGTGGTTGTTTAGGGAAAGAATCCCAAAGCTTAGGTCCTAGGCAGCTGAAAGCATGACCACCACTAGTGGAGCAAATAAAATCAAGGGTACACAAGAAGCCAGGTTTGGAGGAACACAGAAATATTGGAGGATTGTAGGGCTGGAGGTGGTTCAAGAGATTGGGTGGGGTGGGGTGGGGCTGGGCCATTGAGAGTTTTGTGAACAATAATGAGAATTTTAAAATTGAGGCATTACAGGACCAGGAGGCTGTGTAGGTAAGCAACCATAGGGGTAATGAGTGAATGGAATGATGCAAGTTAGGACATAGGCAGCTGAGTTTTGGATGACCTCACGTTTGTGGAGGGTAGAAAATGGGAGGCCAGCCAGGGCAGCATTGGAATAATCAATTTTAGAGGTAACAGACATGGACAAGGGTTTCAGCAGTAGATGAGCTGAGGCGGGGGCAGTGTCGGCGATGGTATGGAGATAAAAGTTGATGGTCTTGGTGATGGAACGGCTACGTGGTCGGAAGCTCATCTCAGGGTCAAATATGACACCAGGGTTGCGAACAGCCTGGTTCAGTCTCAGACAATTGCTAGGGAGAGGGATGGAGTGGGTGGTCATGGAACAGCAAGGCCCCACAAATAACATCGGGGTAAATAGAGTATTATATATTAGCATTAAGTACTATATTAATTCATTGTTGATATGTTCAACCGGATCAAACAAAAAAAATCTGGAATTGTGAATTTAAGAACAAAAAACTAAACTATTTTACACTGTACTTTCATTTACAGTAATATTTCCCTTTAATTAGAGGGACAAGAATATGGCTTTTGTTCTACCTATATAATATGTGATTTATGGTCAAAAATTGTATACACTCTTAGAATCACAACATGACACTGCACTGAAGCTGATCATTCAGCCCACCAAATTAGCAATGCTGTTTTCCTCCACGAGTCACCCAGTGTAAACCCATTCTCCTGCTTGCTCCGGTACCATTTAATATTTTGTCTTGCCTACCCAGCTTATGTCACTTTATCAGGGTCAATTAATTTTATTTTCTGCTCAGTAACATTTTCTGGTGAGAAATTAGTATGTTACTTATTTTAAAATAAATTATTTAACTTTTAAACAATTGAATTTTAGGACAGACAATATACAAACAAGTAGTCAAATATTTAACTTAACAGTTTATATAGAATGGCATTTGACTCATACTTATTCTGAGTAATTTGACATAGATGTTGAATATCCCCGAGTTGTAAATTCTAGCTATATGCCTCGGACCCAGTGTTTTTTAAAAAAAATCTGAAACAACAGAATATGTGGTCACATGTCTGAGGTCTTCTTATTTATAGCCCAGATGTTTTACTTGTTAGATGGAAGATTCTCAACTTGGATATACCTTGATGATGAATAATCAAATACTGTGATTTTTTTTAAAATGATGAGTAAGTCACATATATGATTTATTTTTTTAGATTGCTTTCATCTAATGCCATTCAAATGACTGAATTTGCAGTGAGGATGTGTTAAATTTTCAGACTGATTTTGATCATTAAAAATTGAATATGAACATTTACATTTTTGGCAAAAATGATTAGGAGGAGTAGAAAAAGGTCAGGGCTAACATGAACCATAAATCATTTCTTTGTTTATGGAAGAATTCTGCTGAGTCCTGCAGTATGATAAACACTTTTCTCCTCATCATTTCCCTCTCCGTGTTCACATTAAATTTATATTGCTGCTGATCTTGTATTTAGGAGTTGGAAGGACATTAGAACACAAAATGGCATCCATTGGTGTTAAAACATGTGGAGAGCTCCAGCAGATTTTGATGCCAACACTTCAAAAGGAATTTGGGCCTAAAACAGGCCAAATGCTTTACAGATTCTGCCGTGGTCTAGATGATAGGCCAGTTCGAACAGAGAAGGAACGAAAATCTGTATCTGCGGAGATCAACTATGGTATCCGGTTTAGTCAGGTAAGGTATTTGGAATAAAAACAGAAAATGCTGGGAACACTCAGCAGGTCTGGCAGCAACTGTGGAGAGAGAAATAGAGTTCTAATGTTTCAGATCTGTGAACTTTCATCAGACCCTGATGAGTTTTGATGAAAGGTCACAGACCTGAAACATTAACTCTGTTTCTCTCTCCACAGATGCTGCCAGACCTGCTGAGTGTTTCCAACATTCTCTGTTTTATTTCAGATTTCCAGCATTCGCAGTATTTTGCTAAGGTATTTGGTAATATTTTTGAGAAATCACAATCCTGTATTCATGTGAATAGTAATGCATTTTTTGCACCTCAACCTGAGTTTCATTCCAATGAAATGATTTGTAAACAATCTGGTTGCCAAACTCCACTGTCTCAACGAAGCATAGTAGTTGAAAGGGTGCTATCCACCAGCTGCAAAGGGAAAATATAACCTATTCTAGCACTTTTTTTTTCTCTGTCTGTATAGGGACACCAGTACTTTGAGAATTTCCCATTTTTTAATCTATGGGGAAACGTTTGACCTGTGCATGCTCTGTTCCAGTAATGGCATAACTGAAATCAGAAACTCACTAGATCAGAATCTCAATATTGCACTTATCCTCTAATGCAATTTAATTACCGAGGAAATCCCATGGAATTGCTCTCAGGTAGTCTGAGGCCCACCAAAGCTACTAAGTATCATCATCTCATTCCATGACAATATGAAAGGCACAATTCAGCATAGCGGCGCCTCATCAGACCCCTTTCCAATCCTGAGTGGCGTGGAACAGGGCTGTGTTCTCGCACCTACACTGTTTGGGATGATCTCCCTGCTGCTCTCACATGCATTTAAGTCCTCAGAAGAAGGAATTTTCCTCCACTCAAGATCAGGTGGCAGGTTGTTCAACCTTGCCCGTCTAAAAGCGAAGACCAAAGTACGAAAAGTCCTGATCAGGGAACGCCTCTTTGCTGACGATGCTGCATTAACATCTCACACTGAAGAGTGTCTGCAGAGACTCATCAACACGTTTGCGGCTGCCTGCAATGAATTTGGCCTAACCATCAGCCTCAAGAAAACGAACATCATGGGACAGGGCGTCAGAAATGCCCCATTTATCAATATCGGCCATCACACTCTGGAAGTGGTTCAAGAGTTCACCTACCTAGGCTCAACTATCACCAGTAACCTGTCTCTCGATGCAGAATTAAACAAGCGCGTGGGAAAGGATTCCTCTGCTATGTCCAGACTGGCCAAGAGAGTGTGGGAAAATGGCGCACTGACACAGATTACAAAAGTCCAAGTGCATCAAGCCTGTATCCTCAGTACCTTGCTCTACGGCAGCGAGGTCTGGACAACGTATGTCAGCCAAGAGCGACGTCTCAATTCATTCCATCTTCGCTGCCTCCGGAGAATCCTTGGCATCAGTTGGCAGGACCGTACTACCAACACAGAAGTCCTCGAGGCGGCCAACATCCCCAGCATATACACCTTACTAAGCCAGTGGCGCCTGAGATGGCTTGGCCATGTGAGCCGCATGGAAGATGGCGGGATCCCCAAGGACACATTGTACAGCGAGCTCGTCACTGGTACCAGACCCACTGGCCGTCCATGGCTCCGCTTTAAAGACGTCTGCAAACGCGACATGAAGTCCTGTGACATTGATCACAAGTCGTGGGAGTCAGTTGCCAGCGATCGCCAGAGCTGGCGGGCAACCATAAAGGTGGGGCTAAAGCGTGGCGAGTCGAAGAGACTTAGCAGTTGGCAGGAAAAAAGACAGAAGCGCAAGAAGAGCCAACTGTGTAATAGCCCTGACAACCAATTTTATCTGCAGCACCTGTGGAAGAGTCTGTCACTCTAGAATTGGCCTTTATAGCCACTCTAGGCGCTGCTTCACAAAGCACTGACCACCTCCAGGCGCTTACCCATTGTCTCTCGAGACAAGGAGGCCAAAGAAGAAGAACAGTCTGAGGTCTGTAGCATGCTTCTGATGTTTAGCTGCTGATCTGTCCTTTAAAGTTACTGCTTAATTGCATCCTATGGTATTGCAGTAATTTTTCTTCATTCATGCGATGTGAGCATGGCTGGCAAGGCCTGCATTTATTGCTCATCCCTATTTGCCATTGAATAGGTGATGGTGAGCTGCCTTCTTGAACCGCTGCGATCCATCTTGTGCAGATACACCCACGATGCTGTGAGGGAGAGAGTTCCAGGCTTTTGACCCAGCGACAATGGAGGAACGGCGATATAGTTCCAAGTCAGGGTGGTGTGTGACTTGGAGAGTATCTTGCAGGTAGTGGTTTTCCCATGCAACTGCTGCTCTTGTCCTTGGTGGTAGAGGTTGGGGTTTGGGAGGTGCCGTTGAAGAAGTCTTGACGAGTTGCTGCAGTGCATCTTGTACATGGTACGAACTGTGCTGGTGGTGGAGGGAGTGAATATTTAAGGTGGTGGATGGGGGGGTGGGGTGCCGATCAAGCAGACTGCTTTGTCCTGGATGGTGTCGAGCTTCTTGAGTGTTTTTGCAGCTGCACTCTTCCAGGCAAGTGCGGAGTATTCCATCGCACTCCTGAATTGATGAAAGTGCTTCCAATTTTTAAAATATTTTTTGAAGACTTGTGTTTTAGAATTGTGGAGATGGATTCATTTGAGACTGAAGGGATTCCATAGATGTGTTTTTTTTTTAAAAGGGTCACTGGAAAGACTCTTTAAAAACATTTACTGGATCTCACAACTCTTCAGCTAAGTAAACAACAGGTGCCTTCTGACTATGGGAGTTGTTTACAAGAGAAGTGACATGTCAAGATTTATGGTGCTCAAGAGTGGGTATCATTTTTGAATACTATTTTGAGTCAGTTGGAGGTCAGTCTGCTAAGAGAGAAGCTCCCAGCTCATCTTTCTCCCCCTCTCTGAGAAACCCTGCAAAATCCAGTGTGTGATAACTAAAACCTCTGCCGCATTTCTCCTGAGAAGCTTCTGGAAGGCTTCCTCTCGACATCTCCTAAACGAATTGCTTCTGAAAAGATCCCAATGACCCGTCTATGTGTACTCAGGCGCCAGACTGTATGCCATCTGGAAAATAACATATTATCCTTTTTCTTCAAGAATTAACAAGTACTTTGGCCGAAGCGTCTTTATTTTTCCTTTAACCAGTGTGTGTGTGTGTGTATGTCGGGTATTTAGAAGGGAAAAACATATTTACTGTATATTTCAAACTGTGTTAAAGCTTTGCATCTTTATCTTTTTTATAATAAATTAGTACTTTTGTTTATTAAAGAAACCTGGTTGGTGGATTTCATTCTGAAATGAAAATAGAGTATCTAAATGGCCATATCGGTAACTAGGTAAACATTTAAATATGTGTTGTGACCTGTGGAGAAGTGGAACTAGAGAAGGACACTCCTCCCGCCTTGGTTGTAACAATGGTGGACAGACTTTGGGCAGTCAGGAGGTGAGTCACCGAAAAATACCCTTCCTCTGACTTGCTCTTATAGCTACAATATTTATATGGCTTGTTCAGTTAAGTTTCTGCTCGGTGGTAACCCCAGGATGTTAATGGTGGTGAATTCAGCAATGGTAATGCCATTGAATGTCATGGGGATGTGGTTAGATTCTCTGTTATTGGAGATGGTCATTGTCTGGCACTTGTGTTCTGCAAATGTTACTTGCCACATATCCGCCCAAGCCTGGATGTTGTCCATCATGCTGGCATGGAAGGCTTCAGTATCTGAGGATTTGTGAATGGTACTGAACACTGTGCAATCATCAACAAACATTAGATTAGAGATACAGCACTGAAACAGGCCCTTCGGCCCACCGAGTCTGTGCCGAACATCAACCACCCATTCATACTAATCCTACACTAATCCCATATTCCTACCAAACATCCCCACCTGTCCCTATATTTCCCTACCACCTACCTATACTAGTGACAATTTATAATGGCCAATTTACCTATCAACCTGCAAGTCTTTTGGCTTGTGGGAGGAAACCGGAGCACCCGGAGAAAACCCACGCAGACACAGGGAGAACTTGCAAACTCCACACAGGCAGTACCCGGAATCGAACCCGGGTCCCTGGAGCTGTGAGGCTGCGGTGCTAACCACTGCGCCACTGCGCCGCCCACCCTAATGACCTTCTGTTGGCGGGAAGGTATTGATGAAGCAGCTGTAGATGATTGGGCCTAGGACACTGCCCTAAGGAACTCCTGCAGTGATGTCCTGTGGCTGAGGTGATTGACCTCCAACAACTACAACCATCTTCCTTTATGTTAGGTATGATTCCAACCAGTGGAGAGTTTTCTCCCTGATTCCCATTGACTTCAATTTTGCTATGGCTCCTTGATTCCTTACTCGCTCAAATGCTGCCTTGATATCAAGCGAGTCATGTTCAGCTCACCTCTGGAATTCATCTCTTTTGTCCACATTTGGACCAAAGCTGTAGTGAGGTCTGTAGTTGAGTGGCCCTGACAGAACCCAAACTGAGTAGTGGTGAGCAGGTTGTTGCTGAGTAAGTGCCACTTGATCATATGACCATACCATATGAACACACGAATTAAGAGCATATGTAGGCCATTCAGCCCGTAGAGCCAGCTCCGCCATTTAATAAGATAATGGCTGATCTGTTTCTCTCTTGAATTCGACACTCCCATCTACCCCCGATAATCTTTGATTCCCTTGCCTAATAAGAATCGATCTACCTCTGCCTGAAAAGTATTCAATGATCCCGCCTCCACCACCTTCTGAGGCAGAGTGTTCCAAAGTCGCACAACTCTCTGAGAAATAGTTTCTCTTCATCTCTGCCCTAAAAGGGCGACTCCTAATTTTCAAACAGCGTCCCCTAGTCCTCGACTCCCCCACAAGAGGAAACATCCTTTCCACATTCACCTTGTCAAGACCGTTTCGGATCATATATACTTCAATCAAGTCTCCCCTCGCTCTTCTAAACTCCAGTGAAAACAAGCCCAGTCTGGCAAACCTTTCTTCAGAAGACAACCTGCTCATTCCAGGTATCAATCTAGTAAGCCTCCTCTGAACTGCTTCCAACGCATTCACATCCTTCCTTAATTAAGGAGACCAAAACTGCACACAGTATTCAAGATGTGGTCTTACCAATGCCCTGTTTAACTGAAGCATAACATCCTTACTTTTATTTTCAATTCCTCTCATAATAAAGGTTAGCATTCCATTAGCCTCCTTTATGACTTGCTGTACCTGCATACTAACTTTTTGTGACTCTTGCACTAGATCACTTAAATCCCTCTGCACCTCAGAATTCTGCAGTCGTTCCCCGTTTAAGAAAAACTCTACTTTTTTATTCTTCCTGCCAAAGTGAACGACATCACATTTTCCCACATTATACTCCATCTACCAGATTTTTGCCCACTCACTCAACCTATCTATATCAGACTGCAAGCTCCTTATGTCCTCTGCACAACATATTTTCCTACCTATCTTTGTGTCGTCTGCAAATTTAGCTCCCATGCTATCGCTCCCCTCATCTAAGTCATTGATATTAGAATTAGAACATTACAGCGCAGTACAGGCCCTTCGGCCCTCGATGTTGCGCCGACCTGTGAAACCATCTGACCTACACTATTCCATTTTCATCCATATGTCTATCCAATGACCACTTAAATGCCCTTAAAGTTGGCGAATCTACTGCTGCAGGCAGGGCGTTCCACGCCCTTACTACTCTCTGAGTAAAGAAACTACCTCTCACATCTGTCCTATATCTATCACCCCTCAACTTGAAGCTATGTCCCCTCGTGTTTGCCATCACCATCCGAGGAAAAAGACGCTCACTATCCACCCTATCTAACCCTCTGATTATCTTATATGTCTCTATTAAGTCACCTCTCCTCCTCCTTCTCTCCAACGAAAACAACCTCAAGTCCCTCAGCCTTTCCTCGAAAGACCTTCCCTCCATAACAGGCAACATCCTAGTAAATCTCCTCTGCACCCTTTCCATAGCTTCCACATCCTTCCTATAATGCGGTGACCAGAACTGCACGCAATACTCCAGGTGCGGTCTCACCAGAGTTTTGTACAGCTGCAGCATGACCTCGTGGCTCCGAAACCCGATCTCCCTACTAATAAAAGCTAACACACCATATGCCTTCTTAACAGCCCTATTAACCTGGGTAGCAACCTTCAGGGATTTATGCACCTGGACACCAAGATCTCTCTGTTCATCTACACTACCAAGAATCTTCCCATTAGCCCAGTACTCTGCATTCCTGTTACTCCTTCCAAAGTGAATCACCTCGCACTTTGCCGCATTAAACTCCATTTGCCATCTCTCAGCCCAGCTCTGCAGCCTATCTATGTCCCTCTGTACCCTAGAACATTCTTCGGCACTATCCACAACTCCACCGACCTTAGTGTCATCTGCAAATTTACTAACCCACCCTTCTACACCCTCTTCCAGGTCATTTATAAAAATGACAAACAGCAGTGGCCCCAAAACAGATCCTTGCGGTACACCACTAGTAACTAAACTCCAGGATGAACATTTGCCATCAACCACCACCCTCTGTCTTCTTTCAGCTAGCCAATTTCTGATCCAAAGCTCTAAATCACCTTCAACCCCATACTTCCGTATTTTCTGCAATAGCCTACCGTGGGGAACCTTATCAAACGCCTTACTGAAATCCATATACACCACATCCACTGCTTTACCCTCATCCACCTGTTTGGTCACCTTCTCGAAAAACTCAATAAGGTTTGTGAGGCACGACCTACCCATCACAAAACCGTGCTGACTATCTCTAATTAACTTATTCTTTTCAAGATGATTATAAATCCTGTCTCTTATAACCCTTTCCAACATTTTACCCACAACCGAAGTAAGGCTCACAGGTCTATAATTACCAGGGCTGTCTCTACTCCCCTTCTTGAACAAGGGGACAACATTTGCTATCCTCCAGTCGTCCGGCACTATTCCTGTCGACAATGACGACATAAAGATCAAGGACAAAGGCTCTGCAATCTCCTCCCTAGCTTCCCAGAGAATCCTAGGGTAAATCCCATCTGGCCCAGGGGACTTATCTATTTTCACACTTTCCAAAATTGATAACACCTCCTCCTTGTGAACCTCAAACCCATCTAGCCTAGTAGCCTGAATCTCAGTATTGTCCTCAACAACATTTTCTTTCTCTACTGTAAATACTGACGCAAAATATTCATTTAACACTTCCCCTATCTCCTCTGATTCCACACACAACTTCCCACTACTATCCTTGATTGGCCCTAATCTAACTCGAGTCATTCTTTTATTCCTGATATACCTATAGAAAGCCTTAGGGTTTTCCCTGATCCTATCCGCCAATGACTTCTCGTGTCCTCTCCTTGCTCTTCTTAGCTCTCCCTTTAGATCCTTCCTGGCTAGCTTGTAGCTCTCAAGCGCCCTAACTGAGCCTTCACGTCTCATCCTAACATAAGCCGCCTTCTTCCTCTTGACAAGCGCTTCAACGTCTTTAGTAAACCACGGCTCCCTCGCTCAACAACTTCCTCCCTGCCTCACAGGTACATACTTATCAAGGACACGCAGTAGCTGCTCCTTGAATAAGCTCCACATTTCGATTGTTCCCATCCCCTGCAGTTTCCTTCCCCATCCTACGCATCCTAAATCGTGTCTAATCGCATCATAATTTCCTTTCCCCCAGCTATAATTTTTGCCCTGCGATATATACCTGTCCCTGCCCATCGCTAAGGTAAACCTAACCGAATTGTGATCACTATCACCAAAGTGCTCACCTACATCTAAATCTAATACAAAAACAAGAAATGCTGGATTCACTCAGCAGGTCTGGCAGCATCTGTGGAAAGAGAAGCAGAGTTAACGTTTCGGGTCAGTGACCCTTCTTCGGAACTCAATCTAATACCTGGCCGGGTTCATTTCCCAGTACCAAATCCAATGTGGCATCGCCCCTGGTTGGCCTGTCTACATACTGTGTCAGAAAACCCTCCTGCACACACTGGACAAAAACTGACCCATCTATAGTACTCGAACTATAGTATTTCCAGTCGATATTTGGAAAGTTAGAGTCCCCCATAACAACTACCCTGTTACTCTCGCCCCTGTCGAGAATCATCTTCGCTATCCTTTCCTCTACATCTCTGGAACTATTTGGAGGTCTATAAAAGACTCCCAACAGGGTAACCTCACCTCTCCTGTTTCTAACCTCGGCCCATACTACCTCAGTAGACGAGTCCTCAAACGTCCTTTCTGTCGCTGTAATACTCTCCTTGATTAACAATGCCACACCCCCCCCCTCTTTTACCATCCTCTCTGTTCTTACTGAAACATCTAAATCCCGGAACCTGCAACATCCATTCCTGCCCCTGCTCTACCCATGTCTCTGAAATGGCCACTACATCGAGATCCCAGGTACCAACCCATGTTGCAAGCTCACCCACCTTATTCCGGATGCTCCTGGCGTTGAAGTAGACACACTTTAAACCAGGTTCTTGCTTGCCAGTGCCCTCTTGCGTCCTTGTAACCATATCCCTGACCTCGCTACTCTCAACATCCTGTACACTGGCACTACAATTTAGGTTCCCATTCCCCTGCTGAATTAGTTTAAACCCCCGCCGAAGAGTACTAGCAAATCTCCCCCCCAGGATATTGGTACCCCTCTGGTTCCGGTGAAGACCATCCTGTTTGTAGAGGTCCCACCTACCCCAGAAAGAGCCCCAATTATCCAGGAAACCAAAACCCCCCCTCCTGCACCATCCCTGCAGCCACATGTTCAACTCCTCTCTCTCCCTATTCCTCGCTTCGCTATCACGTGGCACGGGCAACAACCCAGAGATAACAACTCTGTTTGTTCTCGCTCTAAGCTTCCACCCTAGCTCCCTGAATTTCTGTCTTAAATCCCCATCTCTCTTCCTACCTATGTCGTTGGTGCCTATGTGGACCACGACTTGGGGCTGCTCCCCCTCCCCCTTAAGGATCCCAAAAACACGATCCGAGACATCACGAACCCTGGCACCTGGGAGGCAACACACCAACCGTGAGTCTCTCTCGTTCCCACAGAACCTCCTATCTGTTCCCCTAACTATGGAGTCCCAGATGACTAATGTTCTGCTCCTCTTCCCCCTTCCCTTCTGAGCAACAGGGACAGACTCTGTGCCAGAGACCTGTACCCCATTGCTTACCCCTGGTAAGTCGTCCCCCGCAACAGTATCCAAAACGGTATACCTGTTGTTGAGGGAAACGGCCACAGGGGATCCCTGCGCTGCCTGCTGGTTCCCTCTCCTTCCCCTGATGGTAACCCATCTACTTACGTCTTTTACCTGAGGTGTGACTACCTCCCCATAACTCCTCTCAATAACCTCCTCCGCCTCCCAAATGATCCGAAGTACCTCCAGCTCCAGTTCCCTAATGCGGTTCTCGAGGAGCTGGAGTTGGGTGCACTTCCCGCAGATGCAGTCAGCAGGGACACTCTTGTCGACCCTTACCTCCCACATTCTGCAGGAGGAACATACAACTGCCTTAACCTCCATTCCCACTGTTCTAAATTCCCAACAAATCTACTGAAAAACCAAAAACAAAAAGTCAAAACTTGTTAGGTTAGCAATCCAACGGACAGAACTTCTTAAATAAAAAGCTTACCTTATCAACACACCAGAGTCCTTTTTTTTGGTTAGAGGAGGAGGGTGGGTGGGAGACACTACACATGTAGTGTCTCGGGTACAATATAAATTGTAAAAAGCTGAGGCCCCAACACAGACCCCTGAGGGACTCCACTTGTCACATCCTGTCAATCAGAAAAGGACCCAGTTATGAATACTGTTTTCTGCTAGCCAGCCAATCTTCTATCCATGCTAATATGTTACCCCCTACACCATGAGCTCCTACTTTGCACAATAACCTTTTATGTGGCACCTTGTCAAAGGCGTTCTGATAGCACTGTCAATGCCACCTTCCATCGCTTTGTCGGTATCAAGTCTGGAGATGACAATGGCAAAGAAGAAGGTTTTGGCAGCTGTGGCGATGAGGTAGTATTCAGGTGGGTTATGGTAATGGATTGTATGTGGGTAGGATTTGAATCTCTCTTCTGGATTGAACAGGATATTGATATTGTGTAGCATCAGAGTCAGCTTGAACAGGAAGAGGAATGACATTGACACCTGAGTTGTGGAGTGGAACAGGATGACATCAGTCTTAACTATAATGAAATGGAAAAGTCCAGGTTCATCCATGCTTAAATGTCAGCAGGTAATCAAAGAGCATAACAGTGGTCATGGAATGTAGGCTCGCAGTGAAGCATTAATGTTAAATGTCATTCACACAGCTGATCCCATCCTTATGGATATCAGTGAAGAGCTTCAATAACAACTTGTAGTTACATAGCATCTTTAACATAAAACGTCCTAAGGCACTTCATGGGCATAAAATAACAAAATAAACAATGTGAAACAAACTGAGCTACATGCAGCGATATTAGGACAGATGACCAAAATCCAGGTCAAAGAGGTAGATTTTCAAGAGTGTTGTAAAGGAGGAAAATGAGGTAGAGAGCCAGGGAGGTTCAGGGAGGGAATTCCAGAGCTTGGGGCTTAGGCAGTTGAAGACATGGCTACAACTGGTGGAGAGAATAAATTAGGGATGCTTGAGACCAGAATTAGAGAGCACAGGTATTTTGGAGGGTTGTGGGGCTGGAGGAGATTATATATTATTCCTCATATAAGAGGAATAGAAGGGGCCAAGGATAGAGCCTTGGTGCATGCCAGAGCTGTCCTATTGGCAATGGGACAGGAAGCTATTAGAGGAAAGGTATTGGCATTGCTGGGGCGGGTAGGTGTATAATAATATGAGATTGGTGCCACAGAGGTAGGCAAGAGGGGAGAAGTAGTAGGGGCAGATGGAATGATCAACCATCTTGAAAGCTGCAGAAAAGTTAAGGAAGCAAACCACACCAGATTTTGAGCAGGATAGTCTGGTAATGCAGGAGACAAAGTAGTCTGAAGGACTTCAAGTACTGTATGCTGGAGAAGATGGGTACAGAGTTGGGTGGTGGCAAAATTTTGGAGAATCTTGAGAAGGAAGAGGATGTTTGTGATGGAGTGCCAGTTACAATGGATGGATGGACCAAGGATGGGATTTTTAAGGAGGAGTTGATGATGGCAGTTTTGAAAAGGTGCTGGTTCGTACCTGACAGAAAAGAGATACTGATTATGGTCTACAAATATTTGGCCAAAGAGACGGTGTTGAGTAATCAGCCAAAGACTCAAAGGATGACAGGGAGCTGATAGTGAATGTCAGTGACCTGATAGTGAATGTCAGTGACCTGATCAGTCCGAGACATTTGAGAAGTTGTTGTTGAGGATTATCAGATGAGGAAGGCTGGAAGATGTCCGGGTTGTGGCTACCGGTCGTGTTGGTGAGAATGGAGGCTGCAAGGGAGCTAGACTTCTGAGATGGTTTTGAAGAATGGCAAGCATGAGAAGCTCATGGATTTCTTAGTTGGCTAAATCAAGACATTGCGTCCATGCCTTCACAGCTTCTGTGTTGTTCTCACTCCCAAACCAATCTCCCAAGCGTTTCCTGTGCAAGACTTGAAGTACATTTGTTTTCTCCCTTTCCCTCCTTCACTCTCTCCTTAGATTTCTTGTAAATTGTTCTCTGCTCCTTCAAAAATTGCCGTCATATCCCTTTAAAAATAACCCTTGATCTCTCTGTACTTGTTAATGATCATCCCATTTCCAACCTCCCTTTCCTCCCCAAAGTCCTTGAATGTATTGTTGCTTAAAAGCTTTGTGCAATTTCTTACCCACAACTCCACGTTTGAATCTCTCCAATCTGTCTTCCATGCCTTCCACAGCAACAAAATGGCCTTATCCAAAATAGCAAGCAACATTGTTGATGACAGTGAACACAGAAAAAGCTGGAAACACTGAGCAAGTCAGGTGGCACCTGTGGAGAGAGATGCTCAGTTTGGGTTCCAGCAGGATGACTTATCTCCAGGTCTCATTACAGCCTTGGTCCAAACATGGACAAGAGAGATGAATTCCAAAACTGAGAGTGACTGCCCTTGACATCAAGGCAGCATTTAATGGAATATGGCATCAAGAAGCCCTAGTAAAATCAAGTCAATGGGAATCAGGAGGAAAACTCTCCACTGGTTGGTGTCATACCTAGCACAAAGGAAGATGGTTGTGGTTGTTGGAGGCCAATCATCTCAGCTCAGGATATCACTGGAGGAGTTCTTCAGGGCAGTGTACTAGGCCCCAACCACCTTCAGCTGCTTCCTTAATGACCTTCCTCCATCATTAAGTCAGAAATGGGGAAGTTTGCTGGGGATGATTGCAAAAGTATTCTGTTCCATTCTCAACTCCTAAAATGATAAAGCAGTTCATGCCCACATGCAGCAAGACCTGGACAACATTCAGGCTTGGGCTAATAAGTGACAAATAACATTTGTGCCACACAAGTGCCAGGCAATGGCCATCTCCAGTAAGAGAGAATTAAACAAATCTCCCTTAACATTCAATGGCATTACCATCGTTGAATCTCCCACCATCAACATCCTGGGGATCGGCATTGACCATAAACTTTACTGCGCCAACCACATAAATACTGTGGCTACAGGAGCAAGGCAGTTGCTGTGGGTATTCTGCAGCAAGTAACTCACTTCTTGACTGCCCAAAGCCTTTCCAGCATCTACAAAGCACAAGTCAGGAGTATGATGGAATACTCTGACTTGCCTGGATGAATGCAGTTCCAACCACGCTCAAAGCTTGACACCATCCAGGACAAAGCAGCCCGTTTGATTGGCTCCCCATCCACCACCTTAAGTATTCACTTACTCCACCACTGTGACTGTAGTGTGTACCATCTACCACAGGATCCAGCCCGCCAAAGATTTCCATCCGGGCCGCGGGTGTAAATTGTACCCGGGGCCATTCCTCATCCTCACTAGGGCTCCGTGACTGGAGATGAGAAATTTCCCATTATCAGACCGACTTTGAAAAAAGATCGCAAGTCAGTTTCACAGCTGACCGATCCTGACATCGGTAACAGCAGTTTCTGAACTTCAGTCAGACTCGGGGTGGCGGAGGGAGGTTTAAAAGCCCGCCGGAAAACCCCGAATCTGTCCGAAGTTCAGAAACATCTGTTTCCGCAGTGAGGATCTATCAGCTGTGAAACTGATGAGATTTTTTTTTACTGACCAACCTTCTGAGCATTCCTGCTCCCTGTAACTGTCAGAGAGGGAGAGAGAAATGACAGTAAAGGGGCACAGAGAGTGAGAGAACGCGCGAAGGGGGACAGAGAGGGCGAGAGCAAAGGGGGACAGAGAGGGCTAGAGCAAAGGGGGACAGAGAGGGCGAGAGCAAAGGGGGACAGAGAGGGCGAGAGCGAAGGGGGACAGAGAGGGCGAGAGCGCGAAGGGGGTCAGAGAGCGAGAAGGGGGACCGTGAGAGAGAGCGGGAGGGGGCACCCCGAGAGAGAGAGAGAAGGGGGCACAGCGAGCAAGAGAGAGCGGGAAGGGGGGACAGCGAGAGAGATGGGGACGATGAGAGAGAGGGAGAACATAGGTGCAGGAGTAGGCCATTCAGCCTATCGAGCCTGCTCTGCCATTCAATATGATTGTGGCTGATTATTCACTTCAATGCCTTTTTCCCCACACTATCCCCATATCCCTTTATGTCATTGGTATTTAGAAATCTGTCAATCTCTACTTGAAATATACTCAATGATTGAGTATCCACAGCCCTCTGGGGCAGAGAATTCCAAAGATTCACAACCCTCTGAGTAAAGTAATTTCTCCTCATCTCGGTCCTAAGTGGCTTCCCCCTTATTTTGAAATTGTGTCCCCACACTTATTTTGAAATTATTTCCCCTGTTTCTAGACTCCCCAAGCAGGGGGGAACATCTTACCTGCACCTACCCTGTCTATCCCTTTAAGTATTTTGTAGGTTTCAATGAGATCACCTCTCATTCTTCGAAACTCTAAAGAATAAAGGCCCAGTTTCCCCAATCTCTCATCATAGGACTTTCCCGCCATCCCGGGAACAAGTCTGGTGAACCTTCGTTGCACTCCCTCTGTGGCAATAATATCCTTCCTAAGGTAAGGGGACCAAAAATGCACTCAGCACTCCAGATGCGGTCTAACCAAGGTTCTATACGATTGAAGCAAGACTTCACTACTCCTGGACTCGAATCCTCTTGCGATAAAGGCTAATATACCATTAGCCTTCTTAATGGCGGCGCAGTGGTTAGCACCGCAGCCTCACAGCTCCAGCGACCCGGGTTCGGTTCTGGGTACTGCCTGTGTGGAGCTTGCAAGTTCTCCCTGTGACCGGGTGGGTTTCCGCCGGGTGCTCCGGATTCCTCCCACAGCCAAAGACTTGCAGGTTGATAGGTAAATTGGCCATTGTAAATTGTCCCTAGTGTAGGTAGGTGGTAGGAGAATGGTGGGGATGTGGTAGGGTATATAGGATTAGTATAAATGGGTGGCTGTTGGTTTGCACAGACTCAGTGGGCCGAAGGGCCTGTTTCAGTGCTGTATCTCTCTATGACTCTATTAATTGCTTGCTGCACCTGCATGTTAGCTTTCAGTGACTTATTGACGAGGACATCCAGGTCCCTTTGTGCATCTACACTTTGTTATCTCTTACCATTTAAGAAATACTCTTCACATCTATTCCTCCTACCAAAATGGATAACGTCACATTTCTCCACATTATATTCCATCTGCCACGTTCTTGCCCATTCAGTTAGTCTGTGCAAATCTCCTTGAAGCCGCTTTGCATCTTCCTCACAACACACGTTCCCACCTAGTTTTGTGTCCTCTGCGAACTTGGAAATATTGCATTGATATATATTGTGAACAGCTGAGGTCCAAGTACTGATCCTTACAGTACCCCACTAGTTACAGCCTACCATCGCGAGAATGATCCATTTATTCCTACTGTCTGTTTTCTGCCTGTTAACCAATCCTTAATCCATGCCAGTATATTACCTCCTATCCCATGTACTTTAATTTTGCTAACCAAGCTCCTGTGGGGGACTTTATCAAAAGGCTTCTGAAACTCCAAGTATACTAAGTCCACCAGATCCTTTTATTAATTCTGTTAGTAACATCCTCAAAAAACTCCAACAGGTTCGTCAAACATGATTTCCCATTCATAAATCCATGTTGACCATGCCCAGTCAGATCATTATTATCCAAGTGTCCATTTATCACATCCTTTAGAATAGATTCAAACATTTTCCCTACTACTGATGTAAGGCTAGCAGGTCTGTAGTTCCCTGTTTTCTCCTTCTCTTCTTCCTTTCTTAAATAATGGGGTGACATTTGCTACCTTCCAATCTGCAGGAACAGTTCCAGAATCTATAGAATTTGGAAGATGATCACCAATGTATCCACTATCTCCAAAGCTACCTGTTTCAACACTCTGGGCTGTAGAATATCAGGTCCTGGGGACTTATAAACCTTCAGCCTCATTAATTTCTTCAGTACAATCTTCTTACTGATACTAACCTCCTTTTATTCCTCATTCTCCCTAGTCCCTTGGATCTCTAATTCTGGGAGATTTCTGGGGGAAGTGGGGACAGAGGGAGTGTGGGGGGAGGTGGGACAGAGAGAGAGGAAAAGGGGGACAGAGAGCAGAGACAGAGGGAAAGTGAGTGATCAAGATCACTCCTGACATAATGACATCTATCCAGAATACTCCGCATCACTACACTAAGTGTGCAGGCGAACGTTGACTACTTGTGCAAGCAAAAAATGCCAGGAACACACTAAATCTGTGTCCAACATAGTGACCAGAACACAAGTCAATAAATTAGTCTTCTCATTTAAAGCTTCTTCACAAAAATGCACCACTGTTGTTTTGATTAATAGTAAGATATATTTTAATGCCTTTATCTTTATGAAATTGTCTCATCGCCTGCCCCCCCCCCCCCCCCAATGTAAGACAAAAATTGTAATGTGGCCCCCCACGCGAAAAGGTTGGACAACCCTGATCTACAAGATGCACTGCAGTAACTAACCAACGTTCCTTCAACAGCACATTCCAAATATGTGGCGTCTACCACCTAGAAGCACAAGGACAGCAGGTGCACAGGAACAGGACCATCTGCAAGTTTCCCTCCAAATCTCTCCCAATCCTGACTTGGAAATATATCGTGTTCCTTTGTTGTCACTGGGTCAAAATCCTGGAACCACTACATAACAGCAATATGAGTGTGCTTATACCATATGAACAGCAGCGGTTCAGGAAGGCAGCTCACCAACACCTTCTCGAGAATAATTAAGGATCTGCAATTAATGCTGGCTTGCCAGTGATGCCTACATCCCATGAACAAATAAAAAAAGTGTGTTGCAGTTCAACTCTGTTTCTCTCTTCACTGATGCTGGTAAGCTTGTTGCCAGCTCAAGGCAGGATTGGAAGATATGAATTTCAACATAACAGGAAGGCTAGAAAATGGAAAGGGAAATCCCCTGTATAAACCAGAAAATGTAAAGTATGTTTAACGTTGTAACTCTTCAGATATTCTCGATGTAGCTCAAGTTACATTTTGAAGCAAAAATTCATAATTTTCTACAGTAGTTATGTCATGTTTTTACATCAACCTTCAACTTTAAACTTTTTATATATAGATATTTATATGTAATATATATAAAGTACTTTGCTATGATTGTCTATATTTGTAAAGATTTTTGACAATTTAGAGGTTGGAAGCTATAAGCAAGTAAGAATGTGTTGTAAATTTTGTTCATGCTTATGTGCAAGTCATTTATTATGCTCAAAGTTTTGAATGGTAATATTGTTTTCTTTCCCTCCTTCAGACTAAAGAGGCTGAGGCATTTCTTCTCAGCCTTGCGGAGGAGATCCAGCGGCGACTAGAAATGTCTGGAATGAAAGGGAAGCGGCTAACTCTTAAAGTTATGATGAGAAAAGCTGGTGCGCCTACAGAACCAGCTAAGTTCGGTGGGCATGGAATTTGTGACAATGTTACCAGGTATAGTGAATTGCAAATGGGCATTTCTAAAACTAGATCTATTTTGTAATGGCAGTAAGAAATAATATTTCAAACAGGCATCGTAAAGATACATTCACAGATGAGTTACTTTAAGTTCCAAGTCATTGTAGCAGTTTACTTGAAGATTGAATTCATCGTAGACTCTAATGCTATGCAATTATTGAATTTTCATTTTTGCTATTAAACCTTTTCGCCATTGGAATAATTATTTCTACTGTTTATAATGGTTCAGTTCCATGAGGGTCAGCGTTTCCTGTCATTATTTTGTTATGCTGGTCATCAGTTTTCCTTTGATTCTGATTCTTTTTGCTCGCAACTATCAAGCCAAAGTATACCACACGATAATGGAGTAGGTTTGAATTAAAGATAAAAAAGCTGTTGTATATGAGAGATTATGAAAAGAGCTCAAGTCAACACGGTGCCCTTGGTTGCAAACGGTTATATGATTGCAATTTGAGAATATTTAAATAAAAGCAGCTTAATGGTTTTTTTATGACATGCAATTCCCTAAATGATGAGTTCCAATCACATATTGTGTTGCCTGGTGGATATAGCACTTTGACCAAGAGTTATTGCCCCAGAAAAAGTCAGGAAAATAAAGGTGTATCAGTGCAGCTCCTACAAAACTTCCCAAAGACTGCCTCAAAAATTAGTTTGCGTGTTGCAGGGAACCAAGCAGTGGATTAAGAATATGTACATTTTCCAGATATGTGTCCTCATGATGCATGAGAGTGTTGGTGTCCAATGGGGCCTTGGTGTCCTTGCTCATGAGTCACTAAAAGCTAGCATGCAGGTGCAGGAAGCAGTTAGGAAGGCAAGTGGTATGTTGGCCTTCATCGCAAGGGAATTTGAGTACAGAAGTAAAAATGTCTTCCTGCAATTGTATAGAGCCTTGGTGAGATCGCATCTGGAGTATAGTGTACAGTTTTGGTTTCCTTTCCTAAAGAAGGATATACATGTCATAGAGGGAATGCAATGGAGGTTCACAAGACTAATCCTGGGATGGCGGGATTGTCTTATGAGGAGAGATTGAGGAAAATGGTCCTGTATTCTCTAGAGTTTAGAAGAATGAGAATGATCTCATTGAAACATACAAAATTCTTACAGGGCGTAATAGGGTGGATGTAGATAGGATGTTTCCCCTGGCTGGTGAGTCCAGAACCAGGGGACATAATCTCAGAATAAGGGGAAGGCCATTTAAGACGGAGATGAGGAGAAGTTTCTTCACTCAGATGGCAGTGAACCTTTAGAAATTTCTGCAGAGGGCTTTGGAAGCTCAATCACCGAGTATGTTCAAGACACAAATCAATAGATTTCTGGAGACAAATGACATCAAGGGATATGGAGATAGTGCTGGAAAGTGGTGTTGAGGTAGATGATCAGCCAATGGTGGAGCAGGCTAGATGAGCTAAATGGCCTACTCCTGTTCCTGTATTAAATCTATGGGCGTTTATGATAAACCTTGGGGATGCGTAAGGAATATTAAAACACAATGGGTACACATAAGGCAAGTTATGTCCGAGTGGAGGGAAATATTGAGTGGGATGCCTCAGGAATTGACACTGCTAATGTTTCGAATTTATATAAATGACCTGGATTTAGAAATTCAATACAAAGTGGTCGGATTTGCCAATGAAACCAAGCTTGGATGAGTAGTGGTATTGGAAAAGGCAGCTCAAAAATTACAGAATGAGTTAAACAAAATATTTAAGTGGATAGAACCATGATTATTAGGATAATACAGATCAGCTATGATCTGATTAGAGGAACAGGTTTGAGGGGCTGAATGGCCTACTCCTGTTCCTAAGTTTCCAATGCTTGAGCATGCGGCTGTACCCAACTTTCAAAGGGTTGAGTTACAAGGAAACATTGGTGAAACTTGGGCTCTTCACCCATGAAATGAGATGTTTAACAGGCAATTGAATAGAAGTATTCCTTTTCCTTTTTGGCCTCCTTGTCTTGAGAGACAATGGGTAAGCGCCTAGAGGTAGTCAGTGGTTTGTGGAGCAGCGCCTGGAGTAGCTATAAAGGCCAATTCTAGAGTGATAGACTCTTCCACAGGCGCTGCAGGTGAAGTTGGTTGTCGGGGCTGTTAAACAGTTGGCTCTCTCCTCACACTTCTGTCTCTTTTCCTGCCAACTGCTGAGTCTCTTCGACTCACCTCTCTTCAGCCCCGCCTTTATAGCTGTCTGCCAGCTCTGGCGATCGCTGGCAACTGACTCCCACGACTTGTGGTCAATGTCACAGGACTTCATGTCGCGTTTGCAAACGTCTTTAAAGCGGAGACATGGACGGCTGGTGAGTCTGATACCAGTGACGAGCTCGCTGTACAATGTGTCCTTGGGGATCCTGCCATCTTCCATGCGGCTCACATGGCCAAGCCATCTCAAGCGCCACTGGCTCAGTAGGGTGTACATGCTGGGGATGTTGGCTGCCTCGAGGACTTCTGTGTTGGAGATACCGTCCTGCCACCTGATGCCAAAGATTCTCCGGAGACAGCGAAGATGGAATGCGTTGGGATGTCGCTCTTGGCTGACATAGGTTGTCCAGGCCTCGCTGCCGTAGAGCAAGGTACTGAGGACACAGGCTTGAAACACTCGGATATTTGTGTTCCGTGTCAGTGCGCCATTTTCTCACACCCTCTTGGCCAGTCTGGACATAGCAGCAGACGCCTTTCCCATGTGCTTGTTAATTTCTGCATCGAGAGACAGGTAACTGGTGATGGTTGAGCCTAGGTAGGTAAACTCTTGAACCACTTCCACAGCGTGTTCGCTGATATTGATGGATGGAGCTCTTGGTTGGAGGAAAATTCCTCCTTCTGAAGACTCGAACGTGTGAGAGAGCAGCAGTGAGAAGAAGATCCCAAACAGTGTAGGTGCGAGAACACAGCCCTGTTTCACACCACCCAGGATGGGAAAGGGGTCTGATGAGGCACCATTATGCTGAATTGTGCCTTTCATATTGTCATGGAACGAGGTGATGGTACTTAGTAGTTTTGGTGGGCATCCGATCTTTGCTAGTAGTCTGAAGAGCCCATGTCTGCTGACGAGGTCAAAGGCTTTGGTGAGATCTATGAAGGCAACGTAGAGGGGCATCCATTGTTCGCGGCATTTCTCCTGTAGCTGGCGAAGGCAGAGCAGCATGTCAATGGCGGATCTCTCTGCTGGAAAGCCACACTGTGCCCCAGGGTAGACACGCTCAGCCAGCTTCTGGAGTCTGTTTAAAACTACTCGAACGAAGGCTTTCCCCACTGCTGAGCAGGGAGATTCCACGGTAGTTGTTGCAGTCAACGCGGTGACCCTTGTTCTCCTAGAGGGTGATGATATCGGCATCGCATATATGAATTAGTAACTGCTATGGAAAAGATATATAGAATCATGGAATGGTTACAGCGCAGAAGGAGGTCATTTGGCCCATCATGTCTGTGCCGGCTCTCTGCAAGAGCAGCTCATCTAGTCCCACTGCCCTCCCTTTTCAACATAGCCCTGCAATTTTTTTCTCTAACAATATCCAGTTCCCTTTTGAAGGCCTCGATTGAATTTGCCTCCACCACGTTCTCAGGCAGTGCATTCAGGATCCTAACCACTCGCTGCTTAAAGTTTTTCCTCATTTCGCCATTGCTTCTTTTGCCAATCACCTTAAATCGGTGTCCTCTGGTTTTCAATCCTTCCGCCAATGGGAACAGTTTCTCCCCCTCTACTCTGTCTAGACCCCTCATGATTTTGAACACCTCTATCAAATTTCCTCTTGATCTTTTCTCTGAGGGGAACAGACACAGTTTCTCCAATCTATCCACGTAACTGAAGTTCCTCATCCCTGGAACCATTCTCATGAATCTTTTCTGCACCCTCTGTAATGCCTTCACATCCTTCCTGAATTGTAGTGCCCAGAACTGAACACAATACTCTAGTTGAGGCCAAACCAGTGTTTTATTCAGGTTTATCATAACTTCCTTGCTTTTGTACTCTATGCTCCTATTTGTCCGTTATGCTTTATTTAACAGTTTTCTCAAACTGCCCTGCGACCTTCAATGATTTATGCACAGATACCCCCAGGTGTCTCTGCTCCTGCACTCCCTTTAGAATTGTATCCTTTCTTTTATATTGCCTCTCCTCATTTTTCCTACCAAAATGAATCACCTCGCACTTCTCTTCATATACCTTCCTGTGGTCCAAAAAACAACCTTTCACCACTACTCTCTGTTTCTTGTCACTCAGCCAATTTCGTATCCATGCTGCTACTGTCCCTTTTATTCCATGGGCTTTAACTTTGCTGACAAGCTTGTTATGTCCCACTTTATCAAATGCTTTTGGAAGTCCATGTACACCATATCAACTGCATCAACCCTCTCATCAAAAACTCAATCAAATTAAACATGATTTGCTGGCTTTCCTTAATTAATCCATATTTGTCCAAGTGACTGTTAATTTTGCCTTGAATTATCATTACTATAAGCTTTCCCACCACCAAGGTTCAATTGACTGGTCTGTAGTTGCTGGGCCTTATCCTTGCACCCTTCTTTGAGCAAGACTGTAACATTTGTAATTCTCAAGTCCTCTGGCACCTGTGAGGAAGATTGGAAGTTTATGGTCAGTCCCTCTGCAGATTCCACCTTTGCTTCCCTCAGTATCCTTGGATACATCTCATCAAGTCCTGATGACTTATCAACTTTAAGTACAGCCAGGCTATCTAATATTTCTTTTTCAATTTGTAGCCCATGCAGTGTCTCAACTACCCTCCTCCTTTATTATGACTTGGGCAGCATCTTCTTCCTTGGTGAAGACAGATGCAAAGTACTCATTTAGTATCTCAGCTGTGCCCCTACCCCCATGTGTAAATCCCCTTTGAGGTCCTTAATTGACCCCACTTCTCCCGTTATCATCTTTTTACTATTTATATGTCCATAAAAGATTTTTGAATTCCCTTTTATGTTAGCTGCCAGTCACTTCTCATACTCTCTTTGCTTCTCTTATTTGTTTTTTTGCTTCCCCTCTGAACCTTCTGTATTCAGCCTGATACTCAGTTGTATTTTCCACCTGACATCTGTCATATGCACCCTTTTTCTGCTTCATCTTAATCTCTATCTCTGCCTTCGTTCAGGGAGCTCTGGATTTGTTTGCCCTACCTTTCCCCCTTGTGGGAATGTATCTCGACTGTACCCAAAATATCTCCTCTTTAAAGACAGCCCATTGTTCGGTTACAGTTTTGCCTGCTAGCCTTTGATTCTAGTTTACCTGGGCCAGATCCGTTTTCACCCCATAGAAGTTGACTGTCCCCCAATTAATTATATTTACCCTGGATTGCTCCTTATCCTTTTCCATAGCCAGTCTAAACCTTATGATATGTCCCAAACGTTCCCCTGCTGCCATTTGACCCACTCATTCCCGAGAAACAGATCCAGCAATGTCTGCTTTCTCATTGGACTGGAAACATACTGATGCAGAAAATTTTCCTGAACATGCTGTAGAAACTCTTGCCTATGTATGCCCTTTACACTATTACTATCCCAGTCGTCTTCTTCTTCTTCTTTGGCCTCCTTATCTCGAGAGACAATGGGTAAGCGCCTGGAGGTGGTCAGTGGTTTGTGAAGCAGCGCCTGGAGTGGCTATAAAGGTCAATTCTAGAGTGACCGACTCTTCCACAGGTGCTGCAGATAAAATTGGTTGTCGGGGCTATTACACAGTTGGCTCTCCCCTTGCGCTTCTGCCTTTTTTCCTGCCAACTGCTAAGTCTCTTCGACTCGCCACACTTTAGCCCCGCCTTTATGGCTGTCCGCGAGCTCTGGTGATCACTGGCAACTGACTCCCACGACTTGTGATCAATGTCACAGGACTTCATGTCGCGTTTGCAGACATCTTTAAAGCGGCGACATGAACAGCCGGTGGGTCTGATACCAGTGACGAGCTCGCTGTACAATGTGTCCTAGGGGATCCTGCCATCTTCCATGCAGCTCACATGGCCAAGCCATCTCAAGCACCTAGTAGGGTGTATATGCTGGGGATGTTGGGCACCTCGAGGACTTCTGTGTTGGAGATACTGTCCTGCCACCTGATGCCAAGGATTCTCCGGAGGCAGCGAAGATGGAATGAATTGAGACGTCGCTCTTGGCTGACATACGTTGTCCATGCCTCGCTGCCATAGAGCAAGGTACTGAGGACACAGGCTTGATACACTCGGACTTTTGTGTTCTGTGTCAGTGCGCCATTTTCCCACACTCTCTTGGCCAGTCTGGACATAGCAGTGGAAGCCTTTCTCAAGCTCTTGTTGATTTCTGCATCGAGAGACAGGTTACTGGTGATAGTTGAGCCTAGGTAGGAGAACTCTGTCGCCGATATTGATGGATGGAGCATTTCTGACGTCCTGTCCCATGATGTTCATTTTCTTGAGGCTGATGGTCAGGCCAAATTCGTTGCAGGCAGCCGCAATCCTGTCGATGAGTCTCTGCAGGCACTCTTCAGTGTGGGATGTTAATGCAGCATCGTCAGCAAAGAGGAGTTCCCTGATGAGGACTTTCCATACTTTGGTCTTCACTCTTAGTCGGGCAAGGTTGAACAACCTGCCACCTGATCTTGTGTGGAGGAAAATTCCTTCTTCTGAAGACTTGAACGCATGTGAGAGCAGCAGGGAGAAGAAGATCCCAAACAGTGTAGGTGCGAGAACACAGCCCTATTTCACTAAACTCAGGATAGGAAAGGGGTCTGATGAGGCACTTCTATGCTGAATTGTGCCTTTCATATTGTCATGGAATGAGGTGATGATACTTAGTAACTTTGGTGGGCATTCGATCTTTTCTAGTAGTCTGAAGAGACCACGTCTGCTGACGAGGTCAAAGGCTTTGGTGAGATCAATGAAGGCAATCTAGAGGGCATCTGTTGTTCGCAGCATTTCTCCTGTAGCTGGCGAAGAGAGAACAGCATATGGTGGATCTCTCTGCTCGAAAGCCAAACTGTGCCTCAGGGTAGGCATGCTCAGCCAGCTTCTGGAGCCTGTTTAAAGCGACTTGAGCGAAGACTTTCCCCACAATGCTGAGCAGGGAGATTCCACGGTAGTTTTTGCAGTCACCACGGTCACCTTTGTTTTTATAGAGGGTGATGATATTGGCATCGCACATGTCCTGTGGTATTGCTCCCACATCCCAGATCAGGCAAACCAGTTCATAGAGTGCTGAAAGTATAGCGCTCTTAATGCCATCATACATTCCTCTGATGTTTCCGGTGTCGGAGGCCAGCTGAATATGACTGCATAGGTGTTGACAGTAGTCATTTATGCAGCGCCTGGCTGTTCTTTGTGCAGCGCTTCTGGCTGCTTTAACTGCTATAGATGTTAACTCGCTGGGGGCTTTCTTGTAGTTCAACAGTGCAGTGCGCTTGGCGGCTATGACAGGTTCCAGCTCTTCAAAGTGAGATTGAAACCAGTCTGCTTTCTGCTTCACACGTTTGCCATAGTTGGTCATTGCTGAGTCATAGATGGCGTCTCTGATGTGGGCCCACATGGTCTCTGCATCCCCTGTAGGAGTGTTTTGAAGGGCTTTTTCAAGTGAATTTAGGAACTTATTTAACAGCTGTGGATAAGAAATTCTGCTAGTGTTGATGCGCGGGCGGTCCTTCTACTTGGAGTGATGCAGCTTCTTTGGTTTGAGTCTAACCTTGCTGCACACCAGGGAGTGGTTGGTGTTGCAGTCCGCGCTGTGGAAGCTGCGTGTGGTTTGAACGCTGTTTAAAGAGGCTCGCCTTGTGACGGAGAGGTCCAGCTGGTGCCAATGACGTGATCTTGGGTGCCTCCAAGAAACCTGGTGACAGGGTTTAGTGTGAAAGAACAAGTTGGCGATGCGGAGGTTATGATAGGTACACAACTCAAGCAGTCTCTGTCCATTCTCATTCATCCTTCCAATGCCATAGCGCCCAAGGCAGGAGGGCCATGAGTCATGGTCGGCCCCAACCCTGGCATTAAAGTCCCCCAGCAGGAACAGATGTTTGGTATTGGGGCTGCTACTAATGATATTATGGAGTTCCTCGTAGAACTGGTCTTTAACTTCAAGTGGGGAGCAGAGTGTTGGAGCATAGGTGCTGAGTAGGTGTACTGGACCAGAGCCGGTCAGCAGTCGAATGGACAGTATGAGTTCCGAGCCATTTGAGGGTGGCTCTATCATGCTGATCAAGGAATTTCTGATGGCAAAGCCCACTCCATGCTGTCTTGGTTCTTCAGCATCCCTACCCTGCCAGAAGGAGGTGTGTCTTGCTTTCTTAGAGATCCGCTCGCAGGGAGGCGTGTCTCCTGAAGTGCTGCAATGTCCACATTGAGTCTACTGAGCTCGTTGTTAATGCTGGCTGTCTTCCGAGAATCGTTGATTTGTGTAAGGTCTTCCGACAGGCCAGGACACACAGTTCTGATGTTCCAGCTTGCAAAACGAAGGGCTGGTACCGTCTTTCCTTTTTTGGTCTTGCTGTTTGGTGCGGTGTTACAGTCCACTTGTCGGGCAATGACCCTGAGCTCCAATCACACATTAAAGCAGGTGGACTGTGGCGGGACAGAACCTTACTGACCGGGGGCTGCCCAGTTTGAAGCGGGCGTTAGCTGTCCAGTGAGATGCGGTGACCTCTCCCACCGACAAAGGCAACCCATGGCACCCAATCTCTGTGCCAATTGAGCTGGACTTATAACCCGTAACTGCTGCCTTCCGTGTTGTTTTGGTCGCTGTGAGGCGACTATGGAGTGACCTCTCCATGGCGCATGCCTGGGCAATGTACGGAGGTTGTGAGTTGCCCAAGTGTCAAAACCCCCCTCTCGGCTTTCCTGGTGGGGTCCAAAGGAGTGCAGAGCACGACGTTTGGCATCGGTATGGCTGCAGGGACTGCCGGAAACATGCCAAAGGTGACACATGACAGCCTTCATGATTCTGCTCCGGATTTTCTGTTGGGGTTTACTCCCTTAGCCTTGGTCTCTCCCAAGATGCCCACAAGGCAGTGGGGTTGTAGGGCCCCTGCTCAGGGATAGGTGGATGCCGGTGGGAGAAGGTGGGGGTGTGGGGGGAGAGCCTGGAGGGAAGGGGGTGCGAGGGGGCTGCAGGGGGGTTGGGGAGGGGGTGCAGGGGAAGGGGTGAGAGGGGGGAGCTGGGAAGGGGGCGCGAGGGGGTGGGAGGGGGCGCGAGGGGGGAGCTGGGAAGGGGGTGGGGGAAGGGGTGCAGCTAATAAAACATTTCATCAGCTCCCACGCAATGCAGTCTCCAAGTAAAGTTGGGGTTGCCTTGTGTAGTTTCAACCTCGACACAAAATTTTGCTGGTCTCAATTTAAAAAAAAAATTAAAACCTGGTTGCTGTTAGACAGAAGTCACGTATCAGTCAGACCGCGACTGTGTTTATCAGAATAAAGTTCAGTTGTCAGGTTTTCAGTAGCCTGGAAGCTGAAGGGCTCACTTGCTCAGTGAAACAAGAAAAATAGTCCGCTGTTTGTTACCTTCTCTGTTCCTCTTCTCTCGGGTGCCTCTAATGCCGATACAGTTAGATCTGCGGGATCACTCCGTGAAGTGCTGTGAAAGCAGGGCTGGCCTTCAGGAGGACAGTTGTCTGATTGCTCTCAAAATTTTCTTGGGGAGCCTAACGACACAGGATGCTGACTGAAGAACTTGGTCTTGTTTAGCTGGTGGTTGGTGAAATTCTCTCCCTATTACTCCTGGCAGCAGTTAGGGCTGAGGGGCTCAGGCACCTTCCTGTGGAGGGCACCACTCCGGGGCTTGGGCCCTTGGGATCCCGGTCTATATTAGGATAATTACCATCCCCTAGACCATACAGGTCTTAAACCTGTCTATAATTTCCTTGCAAATTTGTTCCTCTATATCTTTCCCACAAGTTGGTGGCCTTTAGAATACACTCAGTAGTAATGGTACCTCTATTGTTAGATCTAACCAAATAGATTCTGTTCTTGATATCTCTAGGAAATGCTCTCCAGCACAGTCATGTTCTCCTTAATCAATACTGCTATCCCTTCTCCTTTCTTTCCTTCCCTATCTTTCCTGAACACGTTGTATCCAGGAATATTTAGTACCCAGTCCTACTGATTTTTGAGTCAGGTCTCCGTTATTGCCAGGGCATCATAATTTCCATGTGGCTATCTGAGCCTGCAGCTCACCAAACTTATTGACCACACTCCATCCATTCACACACATGCACAGTAAACCTAATTTAGACCTGATAAGTTCCTCCTTACTCTGACCCCACATAATAATATCGTACTATTTCCTATCTAATGTTATCTGTCTTTTCCAATTCTCTGTGCACCTTGGTTTTCCTCTGTAATATTACCTCCTGGTCCCCAACCCCTGCCAAGTTAGTTTACACCCTCCCCAGTAGCACTAGCAAATTGTCCCGCAAGGACGTTGGTCCCAGCTCTTTTCACGTGCAACCAGTCCGGCCTGTCCAGATCCCATGTCCCAGGAATCTGAAACCTTTCCTCCTGCACCATCTCTCCAGCCACTCATTCATCTACTCTATCCTCCTATTTCTATACACCCTTTCACGTGGTACTGGGAGAAATCCAGAGATTACTACCTTTTGAGGTCCCGTTTACTAGTTTCTTTCCTAGCTCCCTAAACTGTACCTTCAGGACCTCATCCTTCTTTCTACCTGTGTCGTTGGTACTAATATGGACCACAACTGCTGGCTGATAACCCTCCTTCCACACCCCCGCCTCAGAGTGCTCTGCAGCCATTCAGTGACATCCTTGACCCTGGCATCAGAGAGGCAACATACCATCCTGGATTCACGTTGGTGGCCACAGAGTCACCTGTCTGTTTTTCCTATCGAATCCCATATCACTGTTGCTTTTCCAATCTTCCTCCTGCCCCCACCCCACTGCACAGCTGAGCCAGCCGGGGACATGGCTCTGGCTGCACACCCCAGAGCAACCATCACTCTCACCTGTATTCAGAAAATGACTTCAAAGTAAATTACTTGATGAGAGGGCATTGATTCAAACTAGTAAATGAACCGATACCAAAAGTTTATCTGCAAATAGTAATCAGTACATGGGGTGGACTTCTAGATTGTTATGGAAGTGGAAAATGTTGCAGTGGGGATGACATTTAGGGTATTTCTGGATGGATGAATCAAGATGGACTGAATGATGTCCCTTATCTGTAAATTGTCTTGTGATTGACAAGTTTTTAATATTTTCTTCCTTGTGTTTTCGCCTTCCTTTTCTGAAAGCATTGAACTTTCTAGGTCCAGTTTCGCAGGTGCTGGCCACCTTCCAGAATTTTACCCAGTGGTGTATCACTTCATATGGGAACCAGAGCAATCCATGTTGCAAATGATCAGCGTTTATCACAGCTAAGCCCAATCATGTTCTTTCATGATCTCAGCACGCATGCATACTTTCCAGCACCCGTCACTGGATAGCTGTCAGTAATTGAAATTCTGGGTGATTTCCCTCTGTTTCTTACCCCTGAATTGAGGCATGCTGAATCAAATTATACTATCTTTAATGCCACTCTGACCGAGATAACCTAAGTCAGCACAGACCAGAAACTAAACCTGGACCCTTCCTAGTCTGCGTGCTTCAGTACTAGACTTTGTTGTGGATTCAACAATTAATCCATTGTGAAGCTATCTTTCTAGTGTTCAAATGTATATTATGGCCTGAGGAGCAGTTTATCTCTAAATCAGCTAAATTTTTTCCACTATCTTCAATTTCAACCACACGGTGAATCTGCTGAGTGTTTCTGCCATCTCTTCCTCGTGTCCTAGTGTTTAATCCTCTCACCTCAGTATCCAAGGAAATCTGGATCTGCTGTTGAGTACAGCGTTATACATTTAATCAAATAAGTGTTCATACTTGTCTGTGGACCGTTAGGTTGGTTAAGTTTAACTTTTTAACCACATCCTGTTTTGTATATGCTGTACAATATGATGGCAATGTACAATTATACAATATGGTATGAAGCTGAATTGTGCTGTTCCATGTTTTTAGTTCTGGGGATGTGAGCGATGCTTGTAGGCCTGCAGTTATTGCCTATTCTTGGTAGTTACACTGGGAAGGTGGTGCTGGGCTGCCTTCTAGCAATTTTTTTTTAAAAAAGAGTCAACTACCTAACTGTATAGGAATGAAAGATTTATTTTCCTGAAGGGTATAAAGAACCAGGTAGATTTTTATAACAGAACAGCTGGGTTGCTAGTCAGGTATCATACCACTATAGTACCGTACCTCTGATCTTTTGAACAATGTAGCCTAGTAACACTCTACTTTTACTCTCATATGATTATTTTATGAACCTCCGTGTATGGGCGGCACAGTGGCGCAGTGGTTAGCACCGCAGCCTCACAGCTCCAGGGACCCGGGTTCGATTCCGGGTACTGCCTGTGTGGAGTTTGCAAGTTCTCCCTGTGTCTGCATGGGTTTTCTCCGGGTGCTCCGGTTTCCTCCCACAAGCCAAAAGACTTGCAGGTTGATAGGTAAATTGGCCATTATAAATTGTCACTAGTATAGGTAGGTGGTAGGGAAATATAGGGACAGGTGGGGATGTTTGGTAGGAATATGGGATTAGTGTAGGATTAGTATAAATGGGTGGTTGATGTTCGGCACAGACTCGGTGGGCCGAAGGGCCTGTTTCAGTGCTGTATCTCTAATCTAAAAATCTAATCTATTTCCAGTTTCTATGTCCTCCAGTGGCACCCAATTTTGAGCCTTTACATACTAGGCTACTTTTCATACCTGGCTTCTGTCTAAGCATCCCAGTCTTCTCATAGGATGCTGAAAAATAATTCCAAATGAAGATACTTTGTCCATGAAATTCGCATCCTTTGTGACAGATTTTTTGGCGCTTTGAATGCCATTTTGTCTCCAAAATGGCATCTGTGGTGTGCAAGTACACTTCTGGTGTTAGCTGCTCCAGATGTCATTTCAGTGAGGGTGTTGCCACACGTCTGTGGGAACATCTGCCAGAAGTATGCAGAGTTGGCACATTGACATCAACCAGCATGTAACACTGATTTGATGCCAGCGCTGCCATTTTGGAGCTCGTAGCTCCAGCTGGCACCGTATCTTCTACATGCATATGTGTTCAGGAAGGGTCCCATCAACTCTGCTTAAAATAGATCAAGTATTTGTTTGATTTCTATGGCTCTTGCTGTGCTTGGTGGTTTCCAGAGTTGTTTAAAACATGGCTCATGCTGCCTGACTTTAAAGATTCCATACAAACCACATGCTGCCAGACATGACTGCAGTAGTATGCATTCCCCTTGCCCTACTTGCATGACAGGGAGAATGAGCAGAAGCGACACAGAACAGGACAAACTGCTGGAAGTGTGGGGGGAAGGCCTCGCAGAAGGCCATGTCCATTCAGTGTTCAGGGAGCAATTCCCTTACCTGTGCCTCAGCGAGGAGCAGTTTGTCAGACTTCTCTGCTTCACTGAGGACATCTAACTGAAATTTGTCATCTGCTACAGCCACAACTGCAGCCTCAGATGAGGGCAAGAGCGACATTGCCAGTGGCTGTGAAGGTGACTGTGGCCATGAACTTTACGTCTGGCACCTCCCAGGCTGGAGCACTCAACATTTGCAACATCTCCCAGTTTTCTGTCCACTGTTGCCCAAAGGAGATCACGGAGGCTCTGTGTTATGAGAGAGCTGAATGTATTCCATTCTGTCTCGCCAGAGAGAAGCAGACAGAGTAAGCAAGCAGCTTCATAAGGATTGCAGGCTTCCCCAGAGTGCCTTGACTGCACGCATATTGCTTTGTAGGCAGCGTAAGTAAACTTTGAAATGTATTGCAACCCCAAGGGATTCCCCTTCCCCTGGTATGTGACCATGCGCAGCATATCGTACAGGTCATTGCCCCATTTTCTGGCAGCAATCATGATGCTTTCATATTGCAGCAGTCTGCTATGCCATCTGCATTTCAGCCACCACAACAAACCAGAGGGTGGCTACTAGGCGCAAGGGATATCCTTTGATGACATGGCTCATGACTCCAGTGTTAAATCTATGTACACATGAACAGCATGCATACACTGAAAGCCATGCTGCCGCATGAAATGTAATAGAACAGACCACTCGGTTACTTAAACAATGCTTCCACTGCCTGGATTTCTCTGGAGAAGTGCTGCAGTACTCAGCAGAGTGGGTGTCAAGATTTGTGGTGGTCTGCTGCATGCTGCAAAACCTTGCCATCTTGAGAGCAAGCCCCCTTGTCTGTAGTTAGCGTTGTCAGCTGTCCCTCAATTCAAGGATGACAGCTACTCAAGGTCGCAAGTTTCTGCCATGGATCTTCAGGTGATGAACAGGCCAGTTCTCGACCCGCAGATCTTTGGGCACATGGGGCAGTGCATCCCACGAGGTAGTGGGATCCGGAGTGCAGGATTTGCTTCCTTTTCTTTCCTTCTCTACTGCCACTCTGCCTCATCTTTAAGGCGTTTGGACCTGAAGCATGATGCAACTTGATGGACAAGCTGTTGCCATTTTGAACGATTGGTAGCAAGCTCCTCCCAGTCATCAATGTCAATGCTGCTGCGCTTCAAGAGAGTTTCAGAGTGTCTTCGACGCATTTTCTTTGTCCTCCCCTGAAACACTGGCTATTTGAGAGTTGAGAAAACAAGACCTGGGCGGGGGAGACAGTTTTCGGCCATCCGAACGCAGTGTCCAGTCCATCCAAGTTGGTTTTGCAGGAGTTTTGCCTGAATGCTTGTGGAACTGGCTTCAAAAAGGCCACTAACATTTGTTCGATGGTCCTCCCATTGAATTCAGCAGATGCGGCAGAGGCACTGCTGATGGAATTTCTCTAGCGCTCTTTTTTTTGTCGCTGATACAGTCCAGGTCTCACTTCAGTACAGAAATGTGGTGACAGCTACTCTAGACACTAGAATTTTTGTTGACTTGTGGAGTCTTTGTTGTCAAACTCTCGCTGCTGTAGTTTGTAGAAGGCTGAGCTGGCGCAGCTGATCGAGTGTTGGATCTCCTTGTCAATGGTGGCCTTTTGAGAGAGGTGGCTGCCAAGGTATGGGAAGTGCTCAACATATTCCAAAATCTCTCCCAACATATAAGGGAGGTGGAATATTTGGCTGACCATGTATGGGTTGATATGAGTTTTGTTTTGGCAACATTTAAGGACAGGCCAAGTCTCTCGTATGCAGAATTGAAGAGTTTGAAAGCGGCTTGAAAATCTGGTGCAGCGTGAACAACGATACAAGATCATGTATGTCTGTGGTGGTCAGTTTAGTTTTGGCAAGGAGGCAACTGGGGTTTTAGAGTTTTCGTTCCAGGCAGTATTTAATAATCACACCAGAGGGCAGCTGATCTGTGATGAGGTGAATAGCCACCATCAGGTAGATTGTTAATAGTATGGGGGCTATCTCACAGCCTTGCCTGACCCAGTCCGGATCTTGAAGGCGTCTGTTTCAGATCTCTCTCAAGACAGTTAAAGTCATATCATCATGCAGCAATTGCAGGATTATGATGATGTTTCTTGGACATTCAAATCTTTGGAGCACAATCCGCAGAGCTTTGTGATTTACTGAGTCAAATGCTTTGGTCAGGTCGATGAATGCAATGAAGAGTTCTGGTGGTGTTCTTGACGTTTTTTTTGGATTTGTTGGGCAGCAAAGACCTTGTCAGAGGCTCCTCTGGGAGGATTTCCTCAGCCACAGCAAGTAGGCGATTCAGGAGAATGTGTGTCAGGGTTTTCCCTGCTATGGACAAGAGGGAAATGCCTCAATAGTTTCCACAGCTTGATTTATCTCCTTTCTTGAATATAGTTAGAATTGTCGCATTCCTGAAGTTGGGGGTGCAGGGGGACGGGCCGCGGCAGGAGTTCTTTTTCCTCCCAAATCCATAGGATGAGTGCATGGAGTCTTGAAGCCCACCAGCTTTGAATACCTCAGCTGGAATACCATCGGGGCGGCAGGCTGTGTTGTTTTTAATCTGTTTGATTGTTTGTTGCAGCTCTCCCGTCGATGATGTTTCATCCACAGATTCTGCTACAGGGTACTGGTAGATAGCCTGAAGAGTATCAGCTGCCACTGGATTCACGATTGAGGAGTTGTTGAAGATCTTTTTTCCAACGTTGATGGATGGCATTGTCAGGCTTAAAGAGAGACCCCATCCTGTGAGCGAAGGGAATTTTGCCCATTTGACCTTGCTCTATAGATGGCCCTGGTGGCTTCAAAAAAGCTTTGCATGTCATGATGGTCAGCATGTTGTTGGATCTCTTGGGCTTTCCCTTCCCACCACTTGTCCTTTATGTTCTGGACTTATCTTTGGGTGTCAACCTTGAACTGTTGGAATGCTGCCTTCTTGACTTGCAACTTTGGGTTGTTCTGGCGGGCAATAAAGGCTGCTCATTTTTGCTCTAGGAGATCACATATTTCAGCATTGTTTTTGTCGAATCGGTCCTGCTGATGACGATGCTCGAATCCAATGGTCTGGACACAGGAATCTAGTACAGCTGACTTTATTTGTTCCCACTGTTCTGAAATTGAGTTGGATGCATGAAGATTTTCCAGATTGGTTGTGAGCTGCACTTGGAATTCCTCTCTTTGATCGGGCTGCTTTAGGGCTGAGACATTGATCTTCTTCCTCTTGGACTTTTGGGTCTTGCGATGTCTTGGTGCTAGGTGGATGTTCATCACCGATCGAACAAGTCGATGATCTGACCTGCAGGCATGGATCAAGTGATACAGACATCACTTAGATCTTTGACTTGGAGAATGACGTAATCCAGGAGATGCCAGTTCTTTGATCTAGGATGCCTCCATGTGTTTTTGTATTCTTCTGGCGGAAAAGGGTGTGTGTTATAATGAGACCATGCTGAGCACACTTTGTCAGCAGGAGGACATCATTTGCATTGACTTTTCCCATTCTGTTTTTCCCAATGGTTCCTCTCCAGACCAGGAAGGTGTGTCTCACTGAGGGTGGCGGCAATATCATCTGGAGTCTTGATAGCTCACGTGATACACTTGCAGTTCTTCTTTCTGGATGGTCACTCTTGAGATCATCCATGAGTGTTCTAACATTCCAAGTTGCAAAATTTAAAGTTTTTTTCTTTGACCACAAAGGTGGTGATCCTGCAGGATGTGGTTCCCCAGCCAGGAGAAAATGGGACAGTCTATTTTTAAGGCACTTTTTCTAACCCCCCTCTCCATTTGAGGTGAACAGAGGGTATCCTGAAGAGGACTGCTCAGTCACAGACGCTGCTGCCCAAAGACACCTCTGTCCCAACACAGGTGTCCTAAAGCTTCATGGATCTATCGCTTGTGTGCAGATTCTTGACTAGGGACTCTTAGGTTCACAGCCCTGCCCCGTCACCAATTCTGCATCGCCACAGGACTTGGTAAATGGACCCTGGTAAATGCCTGTGCATGACTTTGTTTAACATGGGGACCTTGGAGCGCCATCATTGTCACATGATCTTGACGCATTGGTGGTCAGATTTTGGTGACGTGTTGAACCAGAATAACCGGGATCACCTTGCTACTGTAGCCGCTTTCCGCCTTCGCAGTCAATGAGACACACAGTGTTCCTTTGCCTGTTCTGTCATTGAGGACTTTTTGTGCTGCACTTTGTCTGGCACCTCCCCCTGATCTTGCTGCCATGGGTGGCCCTACCAGGAGTAAGGAGCTCCCAATGGCATTGCTCAAGGGATCATCGGAGCGCATAAGCCTCTCCATCACATCAAGGTGCTGATCCATGGAGGGGCTCTCTAGCTATATAGTGACCAGTTGAGGAGGAGGAAGGGAGGAGGCAACCTGGTCCATGATTGACTCAACTATGGTACCAATGAACACGAATCCAATTCCCCATTCCCACAACTTGCCCTCTCTCTGTTACTGAACATCACAGCGTCTGCTTGGCTGCAAAATAAAAATAAAATCCCACCACAAAATAAGCATTCTAAACCAAATTATGAATCAAACAATACTGTGTTGCATACAAAGGTCAATTAATCATCCTTGTGCATTCCCTTAGTAACTGTCTTTCATGTGCGTTTGCCTCTCCTAGTGCTCCTACTCAGTGCTGCCCAAGTGGCTGCAGCATAGCCTGTAAGAGGCTGCTGACTTGCACTGTGCAGACTGCAGTTGGCATTATAGGACAACCTCAAGCAGCTCTGGGCCTGGAAGGCCCGGCTTCGGGCTGTACCATCTCTGTGTGGAAGGCAGCAGTGTGGGCTGGCTGGCTGACAGAAAACAGCAAGGGCATGAGCTGAGTGGCAGTGGTGGGAGGCCTAATGTTATCATCCTGAGAGAGGACAAAAGGTTCATACTCCACTGTGCTACTGCCACTTCCCTGGGTCGGCACCTCATCAGTTGTAGCAATGTGATGGAGGACAGATTATTGGACTGCTGTGATGCCTTGTCCAAGCCAATTCGAGCACTGGTATCCGTAGCTGTGATGGCAGCCGTCTGAGCTTGCGTGGCAGGAATCTGAACTTGCATAACTTTAGTCTGAGCTTCCACTGCAGCAGCCAGACATTGGGTGTCTTCTGCTTGTGCTGCAATGGAAGCTGAGACATCGACATCATGGTTAGCTTTGGAAATGTGCTAATGGAGTTGGCCACCACTTCCATACTCGAAAAGATAGGCTCCAAGCTCTGCGCATGGTGCTGTGCCAAGTTTGTGCTGGACCCATCTATGCTTCTTGACATTGACCATAGGCTTTCTGGCAGATCTCCCAATGCACCAAACATTTCAGTGTGTATATCCATCAGCTGCCTTCTGTAAGTCGTCCCATCTGAGTCCTCTGCAGCCGAACTTGTGTGCAGCTTTTCCCTCCACCGAGCTGGCACCTGTGCTACCCTTCCCCCGCCTCACCCCCCGCCCTAGCTGCAGGCTACTCATGTCCTGTGTCTCACCACGTGCAGATTCTGCCTCTAAGCTATCCTGTAAAGTACGGAGTTTCAGCATTTGAGCTGGTGGCTGCAAGTGACAGTGTTTATTCTTCCTGCTCTTACACCTCTTGCTGTTCTACTGCTGTCTGGCCAAGTTGCAGTTCTTGGGTATCTGAAAGGAAAGAGGCACAAGTATCGATGTGGTAATGGGAGGGGGAAAAAATAAGAGGTGCATGCTTACACTATCCACAACTTGTAAATCAGAAGAGATTGTGGGATAAAGGGCAAGCGGGATATGCAAGGACGGATTTGGTATGAACATACTGTCATCCTCAATGTTTTCAGTCCTGCCACTAGCTATGGCCTCCTTCGTGGCCACTACAGTGATGACAACCAGCATCTCCTTCATGGGGTAAGCAAGTGCAGCCATGCCTGTTCCCCGGCAATTAGGTACTGCTGTCTCCGGTTTTATGCCACCCTGTCTTGCAAGAGAGAGGGAAGTTTGTCAGTGAGTGTGGTGCAATGTTTTTGGGTGATGTGGCTATCATGGTTGAATTGCTGGCAGTGTGTGCAAGCTGTGAGTGTGAGGCTTGCACCAAGTGCTAAGTGTGTGAGGATAAAGTGAAGCTATGAAGATTAGGCATGAATCATGATAGCTAGAGATTATTTATAGGTGAGTGAAAGGGATGTTGTGGTCCCTTTTGCAGTGTGTGAGACTGGAGGTGCATCTGGTGGGATATGGCATTTGCAGATGCTATCACAGACCTTGACCACTTGTTTGAAGTTATTGAACTTTTTGCAGCACTGCATCCAGGTCCTCATGACTAGACTCCTGGTATTGACCTCCGATGGTTATTTGGTCCCACTGCCTTCATAAAGTTTGTCTGGAGGGCCTCCTGGTCCTCTTTTTATCATCTCTCCTCCTCCTGCACCAAGATCTCCAGTGCAGCATTGGAATATCTTGGAGCTCATTCTCTGCAAAGTTGTGCCATTCCTGTGTTTTCTCCAGGTCAGATTCACTTGTAGAATGACTGCCAGTGCCTGCTCCAGCCAAAATTTACCTCTCTTTGCAAGGTGCTTTAAGTAGTTCAGGCTAGCTTGAAGTTGCACTAGCCTCTCTCGATTTTGTGTCCGCTGCTGAGGTGTTCAGCCACTCAACAGTACACTTAGTGCCGTCTGCACACTGCAGTCATTTAAATTCGCAGGCAGCATGAAATTTGCTTGCTGTCTTCATCGGAAGCACCTGGCGCGGGTTAATTGCTCAGTGCGATCCCTGGGCCCATTTTTAGGAGTTATTGAATTTGACGGCCATTAAATTTAAACCTAGTTTGATTTGTCATGTGTATATACACAAGAAACACAGACTTCAAGTTATTTACAATGTGTCGTCCAAGTTACCCAAATCATATTCTTTTTTGAACTAGTTTTGTGGGTGGGGAGGTGGAAGAGAAGATTTAGACTGTTCTGGTTGAAAATCTAATGAGACAACCTGGGAAAGGAAAAAAAAGTGGGAAGAAACTTAAAATGAAATTATGTTCCATCAAATTCTCCCTTCTAATTAATTCTATGTATTATGATGTTTTTGAATCCTCAAAAATTCTTTGCTTATTTTATGTCAAAATTAGATGCATCAAGTTATTCAACTCTGCCGTGTAGCACTGAAGAACTAACCACAGAAATGATCTAGATAACAGTTGGGTGTAAGGCTTCCTGCTTACAGAAGTGCAACATTTTGATTTAATTATAGTTTTTAAGCAAGTCGCAATAGCTTATTGGAGATCTCTCGAGGGATTTTTTTTAGAATTTGCTTTTTCTAATGATCAAAGAGACACAAGGGCATTTTTCTGATTAGAACAAAATCATTGTGAAAATAAAACCCAAGTTTGTTAATTGATTTATTTTTAGAAGCTTCCTTTTAATATTGCAAACGTAAACACTTTATAGTCTTTTTAATTTCTTCTTGATTCATTATATAATGTTAACCATATGTTAAGGAAGTGGACTTTTAAAGTTGGTGGTTGTATTAATAACAATATAGAATTTTTTCAAAAGCCAAGTGGCTAAATGTGTTTTGGTATTGCCTGCTTCGGACTTTTATGCTAACGACTCTACTTCTCCAAATTTGGATTCTGCAGAAGTGTAACATTGGACCATGCAACAGGCAATGCAAAAATAATTAGCAGAGAGGTACTGCACATGTTCCATATGATGAAGCTGAATGTGACAGATATGAGAGGGGTGAGTTTAAAATTTTTGTTTAAAATTTGTTTCAACTTTCAAAAGGAAATTTGATAAATACTTGAAGGGAAAAAAATTACAGAGCTATGGGGAAGGGGCAGGGGAATGGAACTAATTGGAAAGTTCTACCAAAGAGCCAGCACTGGTACGATGTGCCGAATGGCAACCTCCTGTGCTGTATCATTCTTTGTTTTTCTGTCAAAATAGAATCAATGTTAAGTAATATTTTAAGGGGTCAATTATGCAACGACAACTGGTTCCTGTGCAGATGTATTTATATGGTACGTGAGTGAGAGAATTTTCTTTCTTTATCTGTCAGCAGTGGGTTGATCACATCTTGCTTCTTAATTCTTTCATTGGCCATGTGTACATATCTCACGCTCATCAGCCTTCTTGCACCAGCAGAAGGTCTGATTCATCATGAGCAGCACTGCAGGAGATCTATTAGTATTTAATTTGATTTGGAAGTATTTATATACCCAGCACCTTGATATATTCTAGTTGGGGTGATGTGCTAGGGTCACCCAATTTGACCTTGTAATGAGTCTATTTCGCATGAGTATTGCCAGTAGAATTGCTTGGTTTTCAGACTGAGCTTGGGCCATGTTTTGTTTCTTGTGCATTTCTGACAAGCTATTGCTAAACGTAGCTTAAAGTTCTTCAAAAATGGGAGGAGGGAATAGATGGTAAAACAGAAACCAAATTAGAGTTAAGCTGCTATTTAAAACAATGTCAAGCAGATGTGATGCAAGAGATTCTCCTGGTTAATACTGCTTATGCATATTCTATGCACGGAAATCGATGAGTGCAGAGATCCAACAAAAGCCAGTAACACTTAATATTTTGTGAAGAAAGATTTTCTTTTTGTGGCTTACGTCTAAAATTAAGTGTTTACCATTCATAGTACTTCTGGTTTTTCCCTTCTTCATTTAATCCATGATAAAAGCCTGTCTTCATAGAATTATGAGAACCTATCAATAATTAATATTCCAGAGTTTATTGTACTGGAATAGGGATTTTGAGCTGATTAAAGCAGCAGGTTGCCCCTATTATTTAACCAATTCTGTCCCTAATTCAAGATAATTATCTGCTAGAGTATTCATTATCACCATAATGATGTTGTGGCTTTCAGTGTTTTCAGACTTTTACTAACAGGTACAGTATCCATAATGTGTGAAATTCTAAGTATAATGGATGCAATATGTTTAATACATTTTTAAATTTCTCATCACTTTCATTCTCTTTGCTGAGAATGCACAAGGCTGTAAATCTGGCTCTGGCTCACTTCATATGCTGCCACAAGCCCAAGCTATCCAGTTTGTAAAGGCCATTAACTACTTCCCTATTTGTATGTGTGACTCTCATGTACCTGTTTTTTGTCTGTTTGAATTTGATGGTTTATAAAGGTCTGTTCTCAGTCTGTTGCTTTGTTGGTGGCAACAAAGCTGTACTTGGAGTTAGGGAGTGCGAGGCTAAAACTCAAGAAAGAGCAAGCTGAATCTTGAAGAGAGCAAGGGCAGAAAGATGGAATATTAGTTTTAGGGTGTGGAAAGTTTAGAAATGATCTTGAAACAGTTCGTAAGTAGTGGTATAAAAATGTGCAGCTAACTATTCGCTATATTGAATCGGTATGTAAAGAAAGTGGATTGCACATTTGAGCATCTAACAAATTCACTACAGGAAAGAGAACAAGCAAATAGAATAACAACGTTACAATAGATTTATAAGTTTTTTTCCCAAGGAACTTAAAATTTACATGGATGCCAGAAACTACATAATAATTGAAGCTAATTTAAATGCAGCACTATTTCTCAGTGAAATTCCAATGTGCAGGTTCTAATTGAAGGTTTTAACGTCAGGAGAAAGTTCTTTTTTTGCCGTCGAACATTTTTCTACATGGTCTGAATAAAAACTTTCTGCCTTCAATTTAATCAAATGTGTTAAATAGCAGCAATTACAACACATTTAAAAATTATTAACTATACACGATATAATGGGCGGCGCAGTGGTTAGCACCGCAGCCTCACAGCTCCAGCGACCCGGGTTCAGTTCTGGGTACTGCCTGTGCGGAGTTTGCAAGTTCTCCCTGTGTCTGCGTGGGTTTCCGCCGGGTACTCCGGTTTCTCCCACAGCCAAAGACTTGCAGGTTGATAGGTAAATTGGCCATTATAAATTGCCCCTAGTATAGGTAGATGGTAGGAGAATGGTGGGGATGTGGTAGAGAATGTGGGGTTAATGTAGGATTAGTATAAATGGGTGGTGTTGGTCAGCACAGACTCGGTGGGCCGAAGGGCCTGTTTCGGTGCTGTATCTCTAAATAAATAAATAAAAATTAGTTCAATGAAAACAGGGAGACAGCAAACTGCTGACTGACCATGTAAAACAATTTATATAAATTACTGGGTATTTTTTAACTAAGTGGAAAAAGACAGTATATTAAGTAATAAAGTTTATATGCAGTTTTTAAAAATAATAATTGAAAGTCTCATGTTCTAAGCACCTTAAATTCAGTGTTATGCACTATACTTGTATGTAACCCACAGACTTCCACCCCCGTGCTGCTAGTTGGCTCACTATAACAAAATGTGTGAACACTCCATAGTTTTTGTTTTAATTTACTCATGCGGTTTGTTAGCCAATTTGTTGTTCACTGCATTTGTATAGTTAAAACTATGCAATACGTGAATAAAATGTGAATCAGATTGTTTTAATCATATGGAGATGTATTTGAATGGAATCTAGCTTTTTTTCTTATTCTTTAGGTTGGAATTCAGATGCATCAGTTAATCCCAGACACTAAAGCTTCATTTACTCCCTTTTCTTCACTTGCACGGAGTAACTCTACTGGCGGGGCTTCGTGTTCAGTGATGGACCTTTTTCAGACCTCCAGAACAAAGAAAGCTATGGAACACTGGCTTTCAGAAGGTTCGCAAGTTTGGAAAAATTAGAGATGTCTACCATAAACCAAAGTGTGGAAAAAAGAGATGGAAAGGTGGCAGAGAGAAAGAAGGGGAAGAAAGGATGGAGAAAGTGAAGGGAAAGGAAGGAGGGAGAGAGAAGGCAAGGGGAGAGAGAACGGGAGGGAAGGGAGGAGACAGATGGGGAGAGAGAGAGAAAGGAGGGAATGAGGGGGAGGGGAGAGAGAAAGGGAGGGAATGAGGGGGAGGGGGAAGAGAGAGAATGAGGGGGAGGGAGAAGGGAGGGAATGAGGGGGAGAGAATGAGGTGGAAGGAAGGAGGGAGACAGAGTGAATGAGTTGGGTTCGGTTGAGATTATCCATATCTTTGTCATCTACTTTGGCTCTTACTGAACAGCCCTAGAACTGGAATAGGGACATATGTTGGAATGCAAGATAACCCTTCAAACAGTTTACACCGTAAGATGTTTGTGTTGTATTGCCAAGGTGCAATGTGTGCCTGTCAGGGAAAGTGAGTATTGGAAGAAAGAAAAAGCAGCAAAAAATGGTACAATCCCTGAACTTGCATAAGGCTTTTTACTTCTCCCTCTACGGACTCCAGCTTCAAAATTTTTAATGTGGCCTCTACAAAAGGCTGAAAATTGTTTGGCCTACCTTGAGTATGCCTTTCCTCTCACCTGTTGTGTACTGCCTTTTCCTGTCAGCAAATATAAAAGGCAGAGACATTAGGATTTTGAAGAACAGAGATAGGGACATCCAAGTGTTCACCCTACATTTCAACTTGTGTGAGAGCCAATGATTATGTAATATGCATATATCATTTCTGGGAAGTGAGGCCCCAGACCAGAAGCGACGGTGGAGGTGAGAGCGGGAACAGGCGAGAGGAGCCGGTATATAAAAGAGCGAAGGTCCGAGACCAAAAGCGGCGGCGGTGAGAGCGCTCTGTTCAGTGGAACAGTGGACCGACTTGACCAACAAAATCGAAGTGTGACGTCACAGGAGAGCTGTTAATTGATTGGTGGGTATTTCTTCCGTGTCTCTTTTTTTGTTTTGGCCAAGTGATTTACATCAGGAGACGTCATTTCAGGTTAAGAATACACTTAAATAATTTTTTTAAAAATTGAAATGCTGAGATCCAAATTAATTAATTAAATAGAATAGAGATGGTTGGGCAGGCGATGTGTTGCAGCTGTAGTATGTGGGAGCTGGTGGATGCAGGTGTGATCCACAGTGACCACATCTGCAGCAAGTGCTGGCTGCTCGAGGACCTTCGGCTCAGAGTTAATGAGCTGGAGTCCGAGCTGCGGACATTGCGACACATCAGAGAGGAGCAGAGTTACCTGGACACTGTTTCAGGAGACAGTCACACCCCTTTGATTAATTACATCCAATTTCGGCCGTGGTCATGAACAAGAGGGTGTGACTGCAAGTGAGGCAGGTATGGAGGTCCAGAATTTAGCTTTGAAGGAACCTCAGCCAATGCCCTTATCCAATAGGTACGAGGTTCTTGCTGCCAGTGTGGACAAGGGCACAGACTGCAGGGAGGATGAGTGAACTGACCACAGCACCGTGGTTCGGAGTGCCATTCAAGTGGGAGGAGAAGAGAGAAATGTAGTAGTAATAGGGGATAGCATAGTTAGGGGAATAGATACTGTTCTCTGCAGCAAAGATAGAGAGTCCCGAAGGCTGTGTTGCCTACCTGGTGCCAGGTTGAGGACATCTCTTCTGGGCTGGAGAGGAACTTGGAGTGGGAGGGGACTAGGAAAGAGGTTCTGCTGAGGGACAATGAGCGGCTCGGGACTAAATTAAAAAGCAGAACCACAAAGGTGGTAATCTCTGTTATACTGCCTGAGCCATGTGCAAATTGGCCTAGGATAAATAAGATTAGAGAGGTAAATGCGTGGCTCAAAGATTGGTGTCGGGGAAATGGGTTCCGATTCATGGGACACTGGCACCAGTATTGCAGAAAGAGCTGTTCTGTTGGGAACAAGTGTCCCATGCTGGGACCAGTGTCCTGGCGAATCGTATAACTAGAGTTGTAGATAAGACTTTAAACTAAATAGTGGGGGTGGGGGGTTCAATTAAAGGGAAGTTTAAAAAGTCGAAAAGTAATGAGAGAGCAGAGGTGCAGGGTAGTGAAGGGGCATACATTAATCAGAGTATGACAGGAAGGGGCAGAGAATACAAACATAAGAGTACAACAGAAATTAGAACCAGAGTCGGTAAAAATAGTAAAAAGTAAAAGCATGAGGCTCTTTATCTGAATGCACGAGGCATTTGTGACAAGATAGATGAGCTGACAGCACAAATAGAAATAAATGAATATGATTTGAGACATGGTTGCAGGACCAGGACTGGAAACTCAGTGGTCAAGGATATTCGGTGTTCCGGAAGAATAGGCAAAAAAGAAAAGGAGGTGGGGTAGCTTTGTTATTAAAGGAAGGGATCAGTGCAGTTGTGTGTAATGATATAGGTGTCATAGATCGTGATGTAGAATCAGTTTGGGTGGAAATAAGGAACAGCAAGGGAAAGAAATCACGGGTGGGAGTGGTCTATAGGCCCCCGAGGAGTTGCCTCTCTGTAGGACAAAGTATTAATCAGGAAATAATGGAGGCATGTAAGAAGGGCACTACAATTATCGTGGGTGATTTTAATCTGCATATAGACTGGACAAATCAAATTGGCAAGGGTAACATGGAAGACAAATTTGTAGAGTGCATCAGGAATTGTTTCTTAGAACAATACATTGCAGAACCTACCCGGGAGAAGGCTATTTTAGATTTGGTAATGTGTAATGAGGTAGGATTAATAAGAAATCTCATATTTAAGGATCCTCTAGGGGGAAGCGATCATAACATGGTAGAATTTCAAATTCAGTTTGAAGGAGAACAACTCGGGTCTTAAACCAGCATCTTCAACTTAAACAAGGGCAATTACAGAAGTATGAAGAAAAAGTTGTCTAAAGCTGGCTGGGAAAATAAACTAAAGGAAAAGTCAGTAGATGAGCAATGGCAGACTTTTAAGCAGATATTTCATAACACTCAGCAAACATTTATTCCAGTCAGAAGGAAGGACTTGATGAGAATGATGAACCACCTGTGGATAACAAAGGAAGTTAAGGAGAGTATCAAATCAAAAACAGAGGCTTACAAAGTGGCGAAAGCTAGTGGTAGGCCAGAGGATTGGGAATTTTTTAGGAACCAGCAGCGGATGACTAAAAAACAAATACAGAGGGAGAAAATTGATTATAAGAGTAAATTGGCAAGAAATATAAAAGCAAACAGCAAGCGCTTCTATGGATATATAAAAAGGAAGAGAGTAGCTAAAGTAAGTGTGGGACCCTTAGAGGATGAGACTGGGGAATTAATAACAGGGAACAGGGAAATGGCAGATAATTTAAACCAATATTTTGCATCGGTCTTCACGGTGGAGGACATTATAAACATCCCAATAATAATAGATGAGCAAGGTGTAAATGGAAGGGAAGAATTTGTAACAATCTCTATCACGAGGGAAACGGTGATTAGATTAGAGATACAGCACTGAAACAGGCCCTTCGGCCCACCGAGTCTGTGCCGAACATCAACCACCCATTTATACTAATCCTACACTAATCCCCTATTCCTACCAAACATCCCCACCTGTCCCTATATTTCCCTACCACCTACCTATACTAGTGACAATTTATAATGGCCAATTTACCTATCAACCTGCAAGTCTTTGGCTTGTGGGAGGAAACCGGAGCACCCGGAGAAAACCCACGCAGACACAGGGAGAACTTGCAAACTCCACACAGGCAGTACCCAGAATCGAACTCGGGTCCCTGGAGCTGTGAGGCTGCAGTGCTAACCACTGCACCACTGTGCTTGACAAACTGATGGGACTAAAGGCAGTCAAGTCGCCAGGACCTGATGGCCTGTGTCTAAGGATTTTAAAAGAAGTGGCTGCAGAGATAGTGGAGGCATTGGTCGGAATATACCAAAACTCACTGGATTCTGGTAGGGTATCAGCGGATTGGAAAACCGCTATTGTCACGCCCCTATTCAAGAAAGGAGGGAGACAGAAAGCAGGGAACTATAGACCAGTTAGCTTAACATCTGTCATTGGGAAAATGCTAGAGTCCATTATTAAGGAAGAAATAGCAGGACATTTAGAAAACATAATGCAATCAGACAGAGTCAACATGGTTTTATGAAAGGGAAATCATGTTTGACAAATTTGTTAGAGTTCTTTAAACCAATATTTTGCATTGGATATAACAAGCAGAGTGGATAAAGGGGAACCGGTAGATGTAGCGTATTTGGATTTTCAGAAGGCGTTCGATAAGGTGCCACGTCAAAGGTTATTACACAAAATAAGAGCTCAGGGTATTGGGGGTAATGTGTTGGCATGGATTGAGGATTGCCTAACACACAAAAGGCAGAGAGTCGGGATTAATGGGTCTTTTTCAGGTTGGAAAGCTGTAACTAGTGGGGTGCCACAAGGATCAGACCTCAACTATTTACTATCTGTATTAAGGACTTGGAGGAAGGGACAGAGTATATGTATCCAAATTTGCGAATGATACAAAAATAGGTGGGAAGGCATGTTGTGATGAGGACACTAAGAATCTGCAAATGGATATAGATAGGTTAAGTGAGTGGGCAAAAACTTGGCAGATGGAGTTCAATGTGGGAAAGTATGAGGTCATCCACTTTGGTAGGAAGAATAAAAAGGCAGATTATTATTTGGATGGAGAAAGACTACAAAATACTGCAGTACAGAGGGATCTGGGTGTTGTACATGAAACACAAAAAGATATGCAGATGCAGCAAGTAATTAGGAAGGCAAATGGAATGTCGGCCTTTATTGCTGGGGGGGGGGGGGGTTAGAGTTTAAAAATAGGGAAGTCTTGTTACAGCTGTATCGGGTGTTGGTGAGGCCTCACCTGGAGTACTGTGTATAGTTTTGGTACCAGTATTTAAGGAAGGATATACTAGCATTGGAGGCAGTTCAGAAACAGTTCACTAGGCTGATTCCTGGGATGAAGGGGTTGTCTTACCAAGAACGGCTGGACAGGTTAGGCCTTTACTCATTGGAGTTTGGAAGAATGAGAGGTGATCATATTGAAACGTATAAGATTCTAAGCAGGCTTGACAGGATAGATGTTGAGAATATGTTTCCACTGGTGGGGGAATTTCGAACTAGGGGCCATAGTTACAGAAAAAAGGGTCACATATTTAAAACTGAGATGCGATGGAATTTTCTCTGAGGGAGGTGAATCTCTGGAATTCTGTATCTCAGAGTTGTGGAGGCTAGGTCACTAAATGTATTTAAGGATGAGGTAGATAGATTTTTGAAAGCTTGGGGAGTCGAAGGTTATGCGGAGCAGGCCTGAAAGAGTTGAGACCTGGGACAGATCAGCCATGATCTTATTGAATGGTGGGGCAGGCTTGAGGGGCTTAATGGCCTACTCCTGCTCCTATTTCTTATGTTCTATATGACAGCAGTTGCATATTTCAGTGCTACCTACAAAGGTTGCCCTGCTGCAATATGGGCATATATGTGAAAGAGCTGTAAGGTTAGCACTTTTGTCCAGTGTTTTAGTGCTTCGTGAAACTTAGTTGTAGAAAAAGGAAAAAAAAAATTAGATATCAATAATTGAGATTTAAGATATGCCAGAGCAGTATGTGAACAGCAAGACTATCCCAAGCGGATGCGTCTGCTGTGGGTGGCTCCGTTTCATATCTCTTCGACTCAGAGTCATTGAACTGGAGTGCGTGTTGGAGGCACTCCGAAACATAAGGGACTGGGAGAAGTATCTGGAAAGTTTGCACCAGACTTCAATCACACCTCATAGGGATGTTCAGAAAGGGGTTGGTGTGACCCATAGTGTGCAGCGTAAGGGGAAACTATGTGAGATAGAGAACAAAGATCTGCAGAAACTGATTCTATCCAACAGGTACAATGTACCTGTTAATTTGAGGAAGGACAGCCAGAATGCTGGCCATGGCACCTTGGAGAGGGAGGAGGAGGAAGAAAAGTGCAATGTGGCAATTGTAGGGGATTCAGTAATTCGGGGCACAGCCAGCATTCTTTGTAAGTAGGATTGAGAGTCCTACATGATATGTTGCCTATCTGGTGTGAGGATGAGGGACCTCTTAAACCAGCTTGAAAAGAATATTGGAGGGGGAGGGAGAGGACCCTGTCATTGTAGTCCATGTTGCGTCCAACGGCATTGGGAAGAGTAGACAAGAGGTGCTGTTTGGAATGATGTGGGAAAGAGGGGTTCCATTTCATGGGACACTGACACCAGTGCTGGAACTGTACCATTGGGATGGGCTCCACCTGAACAGGGCTTGAGGCTAGGGTCCTAGTAGAAAGAATAGATAGGGCAATCGTGAGGACGTAAAACTGGAAAATGGGAGGGCTTAGGTGGAAAAGTTAGTTTAAATAATAGTTTGAAAACAAATGAAAGGGAAGAAGGTAGCGTCACAGATAGAAATGGTGCTTTAAGCACCACAGGTAAAGGGTAACTAAAAGATGTAAAATAATTATACTGATATAAAGAGTAGTAAACATGAGAGTAAAGCATTAGAACAGGACAGGTTAGGGGGTGTGGCACTAAAACGTGTTCTTTATGCAAACGCATTGAGTACAGGAACAATTTGAATGAATTGCAGGCACAAATTCATTTTAATCGGGGATTTTAACTTCCATACAAATTGGGATAAGCAGACTAGCATGTCAGAAAGGTAGTGAATATCTTGAGTGTGTCCAGGATAGTTTTCTGCAACAATATGTCCTGGAACCAACAAGGGGGAATGCCATATTAGATTTAATAATGAGCCAGATTTAGTTAATAGTTTAATAGTGCATGAGCATTTTTCTAATACTAATCATAATATGATCAAGTTTAATGTGGTGTTTGAAAGGGAGAAATGCAGAACAGCTGCTAAGATTTTAGATTTGGTTTTAGGCTGATTTCAATGGGATGAGACAGAAACTATCCACAGTAAACAGGGCCAATTTGGTAATGCATAAAAAAATGGAAGAACCGTGGGAGGTGTTCAGGAAAGAATTTAATGCGATTCAGAACCAGTTCATACCCCGAAGGGGCAAGAGCTCTACTTGCCCAAAAAGCAGCCATGGGTGACTAAAGAGCTAAGAGACGACATAAAACTAACAGGAAAAGCATACAAAATTCAAAATCTAACACAGACCCTGGCAAACGGGAGTGGTACAAACAACAGCAAAGGATAACAAAGCAGATAAGCTACACAAAAGGTAACTGAAAAAAACCTTGCAAGGGATATCAAAATCAACACAAAAAAATGTTGACAGCTATATTAGGAAAAAGAGGGTGCTCAGGAACAATGTTGGCCCTTGAAAACTGATAAGTGATATTGTCAGTGGCAATAAGGACATGGCAGACATGTTGAATAATTATTTTGCGTACGTATTTGCCCAAGAGGAAGATGTCAGCATGCTGCATATCCCAAGGAAACTAATATCGAATGAGGGACAGGGATTCACTAGGATTAACGTATCAAAATAACAGTAATAAGGAAAATAATGGCACTTAAAGAGTGACAAATCCCCATGACCCCAGATGGTTTCCATTCCAGGTTTTAAAGGAAGTAGGTGAGGACATTGTAGTTGCCCTAACTATAATCTTACAAAGTTCTCACGATTCAGGAACAGTTCCTTTAGATTGGAAAATTGTGTATGTCACTCTGCTATTATGGAAAGGTGAGGGGGGGAAACCAGGGAATTATAGACTTGTTAGCCTAACATCAGGATGTTGTCAGGAAATTCCTAGAATCTATAATTAAGGATAGAGTGATTGAACGCCTTAAAAATTGTCAACTGGTCAGAGAGACTTAGCATTGATTTGTAAATGGTTGGTACGTTCTCTAGCTACCACCCTGGCAACAGTCTGAGATAAAACCAATCTGTTCGTAGCCTTGGTGTCACATCTCACCCCAAGATAAGCTTCAAACCTCATATTTGCACCTTCACGAAGGCCACCTATTTCCACCTCTGCCCCATTGCCCGACTTCGCCCCCCCGTCTCAGCTCATCTGCTGCTGAAACCCTCATTCATGTCTTGTTACCTCGACTTGACTATTCAACGCACTCCTGGCTGGTCGCCACCATTCTACGCTCCGTAAATTGCCACACGTCTTAACTTACATCAAGTCCCATTCCCCTGTCACCCCTTGCTTGCTGACCTACATTGGCACCTGGTCAAGCAACATCTTGATTTTAAAATTCTTATCTTTGTTTTCAAATCACTCCCTGGCCTCATTCCTCCCTATCTCTTTAATTTCTTCCATCTCCACAACCCTCCGAGATATCTGTGCTCCTCTAATTCTGGCCTCTTGATCATCCCTGATTTTAATCACTCCATCATTGGTGGCTGTGCCTTCAGTTGCCTAGGCCCTAAGTTCTGGACTGCCCTCCTATTCCTCTGCACCTCTCCACCTCGCTTTCCTCCTTTAAGACACTCTTTAAAACCCACCTCTGTGACCAAGCTTTTGGTCATCTAATCTAATATCTCCTTGTGTGGCTCGGTGTCATACTTTGTTTTATAATGGTCCTGGAAAGCATCTTGGGATGTTTTATTACATTAAAGGTGCTATATAAATATAAGTTGTTGTAGTGGTGTGGATTTTAGAGGGGAAGGTCCTGCTTGACCACATCCTCTATGACTTTGAGAAAATAAAAATAAATTAGTGGAAATTTCTATGGAATTGTTTATTTGCATTTAATGCAGATCTTTGAGAGAGTCCTATATAAGAAATAGAAGCAGGAGTAGACCATTCAGTCCTTCAAGTTTGCTTTGCAAAACGATGAGATCATGGCTAATCTTCTATCTCAATTCCACCTTTCCACACTATCCCCATATCCCTTGATTTCCTTAGTATGCAAAAATTTATTGATCTCTGTCTTGAATATCCTCAATGACATGAGCATCCACAGCTCTCGGGTAGAGAATTTCAAAGATTCACAACTCTGTTACAGTTACAGAGATATAGCACTGAAACAGGCCCTTCGGCCCACCGAGTCTGTGCCGACCATCAACCACCCATTTATACTAATCCTACACTAATTCCATATTCCTACCACATCCCCACCTGTCCCTATCACCTACCTATACTAGGAGCAATTTATAATGGCCAATTAACCTATCAACCAGCAAGTCTTTGGCTTGTGGGAGGAAACCGGAGCACCCGGAGGAAACCCACGCAGACACAGGGAGAACTTGCAAACGCCACACAGGCAGTACCCAGAATTGAACCCGGGTCGCTGGAGCTGTGAGGCTGCGGTGCTAACCACTGTGCCGCCCGTGTCATTATTATATGATAAATAATTACCATCAACTATTATAAAAATCTCGATCAAAATTTCTCCTCAGCTCAATCCTAAATAGCCAACCTCCTCTTCTGAGACTGACCCCTAGTTATAGATTCCCCAACCAGGAGAAATGTTCTCCCAGCATCTACCTTGTCAAGCCCCTTAAGAATTTTATATGTTTCAGTGAGATCACCTCTCATTCTTCTAAACTCTAGAGAATATAAGCCTAGTCTATGCAATCTCTCCTCATAAGACAACCCCCACATCCCAGGAATCAGTCTAGTGAACTTTCTTTGCACTCCCTCTTATGGCAAGTATATTCTTCCTTCGGTAAGGAGACCAAAGTTGTACGTAGTATTGCAGGTGTGATCTCACCCAAGGCCTTCTATAATTGTTTGCTGTACCTACGTGTTAGCTTTTTGTGATTTGTGTGCAAGAACACCCAGGTCCCTCTGAATACCAACATTTCTCAGTCTCTCATTATTTAAAAAACTTTCCTGCTTTTCTATTTTTCCTACCAAAGTGGATAACTTCACATTTCACCACATTATATTCCATCTGCCACATTCATTTCCACTTATTTAACCTGTCTATATCCCTTTGCAACCTCTTGCATTCTCCTCACAGCCTACTTTACCACCTATCTTTGTATTGTCAGTAAACTTGAATACATTACACTTGGTCCCCTCATCGAAGTCATTGGTGTAGATTGTAAATAGCTAAGGTCCAAGCACTGATCCTTGCGATACTCCATGAGTTGCAGCCTGCCAAACTGAAAATAATCCATTTAGTCTTACTCTGTTTTCTTTCTGTCAATCAATCATCAATCCATGCTAATATATTACCCCCCATCCCATGAACCCTTTTTTTTATTCATTCATGGGATGTGGGCGTCGATGGCTAGGCCAGCATTTATTGCCCATCCCTAATTGCCCTTAAGGTGGTGGTGAGCTGCTTTCTTGAACTGCTGCAGTCCATGTGAGGTAGGTACACCCACAGTGCTGTTAGGAAGGGAGTTTCAGGATTTTGCCCCAGCGACAGTGAAGGAGCGACGATGTAGTTTCAAGTCAGGATGGTGTGTGACTTAGAGGGGAACTTGTAGGTGGTAGTGTTCCTATGCATTTGCTGCCCTTGTCCTTCTAGTTGGTAGAGGTCGCGAGTTTGGAAGATGCTGTCTAAGGAATGCTTTTATGCAATAACCTCTTACGTGGCATCTTATTGAATGCTTTTTGAAAATCCCAATATGCCAAATGGTTCCTCCTTATCTATCCTAGTTACAACCTCAAAAATAATTCTACAGATTTGTTGAGCATAATTTCCTTTCATACATGTGTGCTGATTCTGCCCAATCATGATTTTCTAAAAAACCCTATTACCATGTCTCTAATAATAGATTCTAGTATTTTCCCGACTACTGATATCAGGTTAACTGCCCTATAGTTCCCTGTTTTCCCTCTCCCTCCTTGAATAACTGGGTTAAATTTGCTACTGTGCCCATGGGGACTGTTCTAGAAGCTAGGGAATTCTGGAAGACCAGAATCAGTGTATCCACTATCTTTGTAGGCACCTCTTTTAAAACCATAATTTTATGGTGACCATAGGTCATCAAGTCCAGGGATTTGTCGGCTTTTAGTCCCATTAATTTCTCCAGTACTACTACTTTACTAAAACTAATTTCTTTAAGTTCCTCATTCTCACCAGACGCTTGGTTCCCCACTATTTCCAGAATGGCTTTTCTGTCTTCTACTGTGAATACTGATGCACAGTATTTGTTTAATGTCTCTGGCATTTCCTTGCTTCTCATTCTAATTTCTCCTGTCTCTGCCTGTAAGAGACCCATGTGCTGGTGTCTTCCTTTTTATATACCTGTAGACACTTTTACAGTTGGTTTTTATGTCGCTTGATGGCTTGCTGTCATTCTGTTTTCTCTCCCTTTATCAAATTGTTGGTCCTCTTTTGCTGGATTCTAAAATCCTTAGGCTTGCAAATTTTTTGGCAACGTTATAAACCTCTTCCTTTAATCTAATACTATCTTCTGTTAGTCACGGTAGGACCACTTTTCCTGTGGAGTTTTTATTCCTTAAGGACATGTATATTCATTGCAAGTTATGAATTACTTTTTTAAATGTTTACCCTGACTTATTTACCATCATAGCTTTTAATCTAGATTTCCAATCTACCTTAACCAATCTGCCCCTCATGCCCACGTTGTTTTAGATTTAAGGCCCTAGTTTTATACATAACAATATCACACTAAAACTCAATATAAAATTCATATTATGATCACTCTGCCCCAGAGGCTCTTTTGTTACAAGGTTATTAATTGAAAGGCTAGTAATTACTGCCTTTTGTTTCTACAAGTTAAGCTTAGTGAGCTCTTAATTATAATAGAAAATAGTTTGAAATGTATCTGCTAAACAATATTGTAATTCAATTTATTACATAGTTCTTTTCTTTTTTGATCAACTACAAAAGTTAACTGATTTAAGAAAATCTCTTCATTTTTCCTGGACTCGCTTATGGGGAAGCTTTCTTCAAAGGCTCCAAATAGATCCACTAATTTGAAAAAGACAGGTTGTTAACTACCTTTGAAACTTATTGCCACAAGATAAATTTAAAGGATTGTGTTACGAGTGCCTCAATTTTTTGTTAACTTTTGAGGATTTGTGTTTTAAATCTGAAAAGGGGTCCATGGATTTGTTTTTAAAACTAGGGTCACTGAGAGGTCTGGATTGTAAACAGTTACTGGAAGGCACCTGTCTTCAAATAATTACACAGCAGGGGTTGTTTTTGACTTGGGGAAGATGTTTACAAGAAGTGAAAGGTCAAGATTTATAGGGGTCAGGAGGCTTGCCTCTTGTGGTGCTGTTTTTGGTTTCACTTTGGATAGTGAGTTGGGATATGGACAATGATTTGAAAAGACAGTTGGAGAAAACTTGCCAAAGGAGCAAAAGTCCCAGCTCAATCTGTTCCAGCTCTTTGAAAAAGCCTGCCAGTTTTCCATCTCTTGAAAAGCTGAGAAACAAGTGTAAGAAACTGCCTGAAAACCCAGTTGCTGTATTTTCCCTGGAAAGCCTGCCCAAACTGATCTTTAACGTCGCCTGACAAGAACTGTTCTAGGAAGAACCCAGTGACAGCCGTATATACATATTTGAGACGCAAAACCAGAAAAGGACTTCTGACATCTTTTTTATTCTTCAAGAGTTAGCAAGTATTTTAGCCAATGAATTCTTTTCTTTGTACTAGAGCTCTAAAAAGTAAATAACTATTTTTCAGTGTATATGTATATGTGTGGTTAAGGTTAAAAAAAAAGGAACTTGTATATTTCGATCCATGTGTTTATGCTTTGCTTCATTACCAGTTAAGACTTTTTAAAAAATAATAAACTGATAATTTTATTGTTTGTTAAATAAACCTGGTTGGTGAGTTTTATTCTGGGATAAAAATAGAGTCTATGATTGACCGTATTGGTAAGTGGAAAAAAATTTAAATATTTGTTGTGACCCGTGGAGATATAGAACTAGAATATACAGTGCTCTGTTGCCGCCTCAGTCGTAACAATTGTTAAATTCAAAAATAGTTGTCAATTAAATACACATGAACAAATTTCCATTTGTTTCCATTAAATTGAGCTGCTTAGTCTCTTCCCTGACATTTATTTTTAGGCAAAACAGCTAATTATTGCAATAAATTGAATTAGAACATTCTTCTCTGAGGAAAGCTTTTTTTAAAAACATATAGCCATGACAATTAAAGAAACTAATACCAAAAATGCTTCATTTTTGCCATAGGACCAACACACAACTTGCTTTTCATGGGCACCTTCTCACCCTCTGCCCAGTTAGCAACAGGCCTATTTTAATATACTTAATATGGTACCCCTGGCCAATTGCCAGATGAAAGAATCTGAATTTCTTGCAATTACATCTGTGTATTTTTAATTGCTGTCCAATGTCATTATTAGCCAGGAAGACTGTCTGGATCTCTGACAGTAATCTTAAAAAAAATGAAACGAGAACAGAAAGTGCCGGAAATACTCAGCAGATCTGGCAGCATCTGTGTGGAAAGAAACAGAGTTGACATTTCAGGTCTGCGACCCTTCAAAAAAAAAGAGAAATTAGATGTTCTCTTAGGACTACGGTTACAATCTTTATCCTTATCAAAACATTTGCATGTGTGTTTTTCACTCCACATACAGCAGAAAGAAACGCAAGGCTTCTGGTCTTCAGCAGAGTTCAAATGACACATCAACCAGTTTGAATTACAAGCAATATAGCAAACCTTGTACTCCTGCGGTCTCTAGACTAATGCCAACAACTGAGGCCATCTCTAAATATGAAGAGGCCAGATATTCTAGGCAAACCTGGTTCTGTTATAGGGACCTGCAATTCTTTTCTGCGCATTTGTGATTTCCATGAATTACAGAGAGGAAAGGGGTGCTTAAAAAAAAATTAAGATCTATTGCTGCATCATTTTTTGTGACCGAGGTCGTAAGGTAGCAGCTTATTTCTACACCATTCATAGATTTTGAAGTGATTGAGACCAGGTCAGCTTGATACTTTCTGTGGAAATAACTGTCTTTCTTTGACATTTTTCTCAATGGACAGATCAGGTTTTGAGATTGGCATTTGAGGAATTGTGGTATTTAAATTATTGTGATAAATTCATGAAAATGAAACAAAAAATTTTTTAAGTAAGAAGAGTTGATTTTTGTCACAGTACATTTGATTCACCACTAACATTTATGTTAGAAATTTAATTTGCTATTTATAGATTTTCACTTTTATGTCAGACATTGTCATAAAAATATTTTGTTCTGCTGAACTTATTTCACCTTATTTAGCATAATGCATAAAAGTAGTAGCTTCACAGGAGGCCATTTCACAAACTTCTATGAAAATCAGAAGGCACTGGATGCTACTATCTTTATGAATTTTGTGACTTTTCATACTTGTGCAATGTCAGTTGTATTTCATTTTCGTGGGCTGTATTCACTCATTATAATACTCCTTTTACTGCATTTTTTAAAAATTTGATCACAGACCCAGATTGTGCATGGAAGAAGACAGCAGAAACTGGAAATCCTCTTTTGCTTCCACCTCGTCGAGATACAAGTCTCAATAGTTCAGACACCTCAGTAAAAGCTGGTGGAGCACGTACCCCTGAGAGCTCAACTATCCGTAGGGATCAACCTGACATTAATATTGAAGTGCCATCCCCTTCTCAGGTACAAAGATTAATGTATAAACCATTTCCTGGTATTACGGCACCTTTAATTGGGTATTTTTTTTTGTTTGAATTTAAAACTGCATTCGAATGATTGATTATCTCATGAGATTATCATTATCTCCCTGCTCAGTGGAAGACTGCGTAATGGTCATCTCATTACCTCCCTGGAGCATTGTTGCAGAGCAACACCAAGGCACTTTCCCATGACCATTTTTCAACTTAAAAGTCACATGCATGATGTAACTACGATACACCACAAAGTTTAGCGTGATGTAAAATTTTTCACAGTGGTGGAATTAAACTATGGTAATACATGAGCAACTTTGAGATCCATGCACGTCAATTCGACAGTTGTATTTTAATCACAGACTGCCTCTATAATGAACTGATTTTTAAAAAATTCCAGTACAGCAAGGTCTTTGGTTGTTTTAAATTTGGAAGTGATAAGAATGAAAAGCAACACTACAGCTTTTATCATCTGCTCAAACCCTCATTCATGGATTTGTTATCTCTAGTCTTGACTATTCCAACACACTCCTGGCTGGCCTCCCGCATTCTACCCTCCGTAAACTTGAGGTCGTCCAAAACTCTGCTGCTTGTGTCCTTACTCTCACCAAGACCTGTTCAGCTGTCTTCCCTCTGCTCGCTGGCCTACATTGACTGCTGGTCAAGCAATGTCTTAATTTTAAAATTCTCAACCTTGTTTTTAAATTCCTTGATTGGCCTCACCCCTCTCTATCTCCAATCTCCTCCAGCCTGACAACCCTCCTGAATATCTGCAGTCATCTAATTCTGATCTTTTGAACATCTTGATTTTAATCGCTCCACCATTGGTGGCTGTGCCTTCAGATGTATGGGCCCTAAGCTCTGAAATTGTTCCTTACACCTTTCCACCTCTCTGCCTTGCTTTCCTCCTTTATGACACTCCTTAAAATCTACCTCTTTAACAAAACTTTCAGCCATCTGCCCTAATATCGCTTTATTTAGCCTGGTGTCTAATTTTGCATTATAATATTCCTGTGAAGCGCCGTTTTGTTATGTTAAAGGCACTATACTAATATAAGTTGTTGTGATTTCCTTGGAGTACATAGTTCTGAAAAAGTACATTGTAATGCTGGATGTACAGGATCCTTATTTATGGCACCCTAACTAATGAAAAGTCCATAAAGGCCCATTCCAACCCTTACACTCACCAGCACTAGCTTTTAATACCTTTTTAGTGCCTTCCAAAACAACATGATGTAATTCCTGGTTTTCTTGTTTAATCTCTCACCATTTTCTCCCCTTTTCTGCCTGAAACCATTAACAGCTTTGTAGATTGCAATCCACTGGGTACCTTGCCCAAGTGGCTATTATTCATCTGTGAACCTTGTGAGTAAGTACTGACAGGCTATTAAATTGTTAGAGCATCACTACCAAGCCTCATCCTGTTCTTGTCTTACGTCCATTTGTGCACACCTCCAGCATGGTTCACCAGTAGCCATCTGGAGGAGGAGCCTTGGCCATTTTTCCTCAGAGGTTCATGTCGCAGCCTACTTCCAGTTCAGAGAAGTATACCTCTGAAATCAAACTTACGTGATTGTTCAACATTCAGAGGCAAAGATTTAACCCTTTTGAATACTGAATAACCCTTGCAGCATTCTGCATACACAATTTCTGCCGTCAAATGTATGGAAAATTATTTTCTGTAGACCATTTAAGCTGAATATCAAGTGGAATTTAGGATGTGTAGATCTGATCTTTTTTTATTCGTGGAATACAGTGAATCATCAAAATTGCATTCTTTGTATTTATTTTGGTGGTGAAATGCGGTCGTTCTTGGGGTTAAAGCAACAATTTAAGGACCCATTTTAAAGGAAGTTAATTGCAAAAGTTATTGTTTATTTTAGAGCAAGAGTACTTCAGTTTTGACTGGTAAATCAGTCAGTGATGCTTTATGAAATTTAATATGTAATCTGTGATTTACAGTTTCATTAAATATTATATGTAGAAGTAATTTTACAGTCAGTTTTGATAGCTACTTGTGCAGCAAAAAATGAAAAAGAAAACTCACCGGAAAAAATATTTCAGAAGAGTTGTGTATTGTTTTTCTCTCTCTATGTTTTAGATAGATCCTTCTGTTTTGGCAGCGCTCCCTCCAGATATTAGAGAGCAAGTGGAACAGTCGTACTCGGCTCGGCAACAGCCGAAAGAGTCAGTGAAAGGCATCGTTACTGGGCATATACCTGTGATTCTCGAGTTGCCAGGACCTCAGGAACCAAGCAGCACTGCTGGAATGATCGTAGCCCTCCCAGCTTTTTCACAGGTGAAGTATTTGTTCTCTTTATGACTCTTCTGCTACATTGTATCCAAAGTCTTTATGTGCAAAAATACTTTTTTTTTGGTAAATCTTAGCAACAAATTACTGTATTTATACAAGCAACTAAATCTTTGTGTAAAGAGGATCTAGTATTCAGGATTTTGTTATGAAAGTGCTTTTGTTTTCTGTTAAAAATATTTTTGAGGAATTCATAGACAAATTGAAGAAATGTTGGACCAGTTTATTTTCAAGAGGATCAAGAGGACACTGAAAGAACTAGTTTGGCAACAATGTTTGCTGGTTATCACGTGGCTCAAGTTAAAAATAGAACAGAAACCCAGGTAACTAGGGAAGATGTGGGCAGAGAAGTCAGTCTCGCGCCCCTTGATGGGACAGAACCCCAGCTCAGCCCAGACTGTTCCACCTCTTTAAAAAGACTGTAGGGGGAGAAAATTCCCAAGGAAGGAGAGAAGACCACAACCCAGCTCAGCTTTCCAGCACCTCTAAAAGACCCCGAGAAGTCCACTGTGTCAACTCATCTCATCTCCTGTCTTTGAAGAAAAGCCTGCTAAACTCATTCTGAACGCCGCCTGAAAACTGTTCGAAAAGATCCCAGTGACCCGTATACGTGTACTCGGAGGCTAGACTGTATGCCAGTTTTTGAACACAACATATCTCACCTGCTGTTTTCTTCAAGAATGAGCAAGTATTCAGCCCAAGTGTTGTTTTGTCTGTAACAGAGCTCTGAACAAAAATCCCTTTTATTTTTCTAGTTAATCGGTGTATATATGTGTCAGTGAGTGTGAAGAGCTAAGGTAAAAAGGGAAAGTTAAAATTTCAATCTGTGTGTTTATGCTTTACTTGATTACTGGTTAAGACTTGGTTTATAATCTGATAATTTTGTTGTTCATTCAAGAAAGCTGGTTAGTGTGTTTTATTCTGGGAAAAATAGAGTCTATGATTGATTGTATTGGTAAGTGGAAAATTTAAATATATGTTGTGACTGTGGAGAAGTGGAACTAGCATAAACAGTGCACTGCTCCCATCTCTTTCGTAAGATATAATTGGGGGTTCATCGTCCGGGATATCCAAAGCCGACGACGTGCAATTGTAAGTGGGGTGATACTAATTGAAAAAAGAAAAAAAAACAGGTTTCTAGTACAGAGTAAAAGTTACACTACCGGAATGTCTTTGTCAGTTGCTATGACCATTCTGGGAAAGGGGGATGTATCGAGTGATTTGAGAAACTTAACCAAGACGAGGGTAAAGGATTTGGCAGAATTGTTGGTGTTAGAGTTAAAACCAGGATCTGAGAAAGCAGACATAATTGAAGTATTAGCACACCATTTGAAATTGGAAGGAGAAGAAAGCAAACCAGAGGGTAGTGCAGTTGAATTAACTAAAATTCAGTTGCAGATGAAGCAGTTTGAACTTGACAAAGAAAAAGCAGTAGAATTGGAAAAACTTCAGCCTGAATTTCAAAGAGAAAGTGAAAAAGAAGGAAGGGAATTTGAATTTAAAAAGATGGAATTAAGATGAAGGGGTGGTCTCGGCTCCAGTGAAAACTTTGGTGGGGAAAGATCTGACTCCAGCCCAGGACCCAGTGGAGAGCTGTTTAAATTTGTACAAGCCCTCCTGAAGTTTGAGGAAAGGGTCGTAGAGGCATTTTTCATTTCTTTTGAAAAGATAGTCAAACAGGTGAAGTGACCAAAGAAAAGCTAGACACTGCTTATGCAAACCAGGGTGATGGGCAGAGCTCATGAAGTTTATGCCATGCTTTCTGAAAAGGCTTCTGCAGATTATGAGATGGCAAAAAAAGCTATTCTGAGTCCCTGAAGCGTACAGGCAGAAATTTTGGAACCTTCGAAAGTTGTCTGGGTAGACGTATAGAATTTGAGGGGGTAAAACAAATTAATTTTGATTGTTGGATATGGGCACTAAAGATGGAAGCCACGTATTAGAACTTTAGGGAACTAATTCTGCTGGAAGAATTTAAAAATTCACTCCCTCCATGAGTAAGAACCCATGTAGAGAACCAGAAGGTTTCAACGGCCAGGCAGACAGTGGAAATTGATAATGATTATGAGTTTGTGTATAAGCCCAAACCTTTGGTCCATCACCCACACAAACCCGAGAAGGATAGAAGGTAGGAGGGCGAAAGGAAGACAAGTAGCCGAGGACAAGAAGGGGCAGCTGTGAACGCCCCGGGATCTCCTCCTCAGGTCAGAAAGGAAGGTGCTGAGGGTGGAAGTGAGGTCTGCATGCCTAGATGTTACTATTGTCACAAGGTGGGACATCTTGGTGCGGAATGCTACAAGTTGGAGGGTAATCCCATGGGACTTATTGGGGTACACAAGGCCAATGCAGAGAAAGGGGCCCTGACTGAGAGTACGGCAGATCAGGCTGTAGCTCTGACTGCAGCTGTAAGGTCAAATACAAAAGCCAATATGAGTGCAGGTTTGTGAATAAGGTACCTTGTCGAAAGGAAAAGTAACTACTTATCCTTCAAGTGAGGCAGGCAAACCTATAGTTGTACTCAGGGATACAGGAGCCACCCAAACTCTTTTGCTGGGGAAAGGCATAACATTTCCAGCAGAGAGCGCACTGAATGCTAAAGTTTTAGTGAATGGTATTGGCGGGGAATATATACCCATACCTTTGTATCGGGTGCACCTAGAATGTGACCTAATGTCTGGAATGGTAACTGTAGGGGTTGTCCATAGTTTGCCAGTAGACAGAGTTGACCTACTCCTGAGAAATGATTTGGAACGCAAGTAGTAGCTTCTCCAGTAGTCACGGAAAAACCAAGTGGCATTAAAGAGACAGAAGTTACAGGAAAAGGTTCCAGGAATTTTTCCTACATGTGTAGCAACCCAAGCAATGGCTGAACAAGTTTCATTGTCGGAGGTAAAATTGGCACCACAGTCAGATAGTCGAATATCTCAAACTTTCTTTAGGGATTTGGATAATCCGAAAGAAATGTTTAATAAGTCTTCTCTGATCAAAGCTCAGCAAGCTGATCCAGAGTTAAATGAAGTGGTACAATCAGCTCTAACAGAAACGGAGGCAAAAGGAGTTCCAGAAGGCTATTATATTAAAAATGGGATTCTGATGAGAAAGTGGAGACCTCCTCACAGACCTTCGGACAAAGAATGGATGGTAGTTTCTCAGATAGTGGTAATGCCAAAGTATCACCGGGAACTATTAAGGATAGCCCATGAAATTCCTATAGCGGGACATGTAGGGATCCAGAAGACCAAATCACGTTCAAGTCGACATTTTTACTGGCCAGGTCTTTCCAAGGACATGGTGCAGTTTTGTACAATGTGCCAGATTGTGGGAAAACCGCAACCTGCCATAAAATCAGCACCTCTAATTCCCTACCAGTTTTTGGGGAACCATTGAGTAGGGTGTTAGTAGACTGTGTAGAATCTTTATTGAAAACAAAAACGGGAGTCCTATATATGCTCACTATCATGGATGTGGCTACTCGGTTCCCAGAGGACATTCCCTTGAGAACAATTTCTGCTGAGGTAGTGGTAGAGAAGTTAACCCAGTTCTTCACTAGATATGCATTGATGATTGAGATTCAGTCAGATCAAGGTTCCAATTTTATGTCTAAAATTTTCCAGGAAGTTATGGGTAACTTGAGTATAACACAGTTAAAGTCTTCAGCATACCACCCACAGGCACAGTGAACTTTAGAAAGATACTATCAGACCCTCAAAACAATGATCAGGGCATACTGTCATGAATATCCCCATGATTGGGATAAAGGGCTAGAATTTCTTTTGTTTGCCACTAGGGATTCACCTAATGAATCTACAGGTTTTAGTTCTTTTGTATTAGTTTATGGACATAAGATAAGAGGTTCCCTAAAACTAATTAAAGAAAGGTTTTTAGAACAGATGGATGAATCTTCTGTGTTAGATTATGTATCCGTGTTCCGGGAAGGGCTCATGAGACCTTGCAAAGTGGCTCTGGAACACCATAAAGCTTCCCAAACAACGATGAAGAAATGAACAGACAACCATGCTAAGACCCGAACATTTCAGCCAGGGGATGAAGTGTTAGTATTACTGCCTTTACAGGGTGAACCGTTGAAAGCACGGTTCAGTGGTTCATATAAAGTGGTCAAGAGAATTAGTAAAGTAAATTATTTGATTGACACCCCAGATCACCAGAAAAAGAATTGGCTGTGTCATATCAATATGTTGGAACAATATTATCACCGGGAGGAAGATAAGCAAGCGCAAGTATGTCAGGTAGTTGGGCCAGTGGAGCATGAAAAGGCTAGTGAGGATGAGGCAGAAGGAGGCCTAGACAATTCTCAAACTGAACCTCCTACTATCCGGTTAGCTAATACTGAATTGCTAGGGAGATTGGACACTGTGCTTTCATATTTAGATGCAGAACAACGAGAAGATCTAACAAGGCTACTCACAGCATTTAAAAGTGCCTGTAGGGATAAGCCAGGATGTACAACCTTAGCCACCCATGATGTGAATGTAGGGGAATGCTTTCTGATAAAACAGCATCCTTATCACTTAAATCCAGAGAAACAAGCCCAGGTAAAAACAGAAACACATGCTGGAGAACCATCTAATAGAACCCAGTCAAAGCAGCTAGAGTTCCCCAGTAGTATTTATGCCTAAACCTGATGGTTCAACTAGACTCTGTATAGACTACAGAAAAGTGAATGCAGTAACAAAGGCAGTCTCCTACCCAATACCTTGTCTGGAAGACTGTATTGACAGACTGGGCAGTGCCACATTTCTTACAAAAATAGGTTTGTTAAAGGGATACTGGCAAGTTCCTTAACACCCCGAGCTCAAGAAAAATCAGCCTTTGTCACACCAGACGGTCTTTTCCAGTGCCGAATGATGCCATTCAGGCTAGGGGATGCCCCAGCCACTTTTCAGAGACCAGTGAACCAAGTGGTAGCCAGTGTTCCTAACTGTGTGGTTTACCTTGAATGTGTGCTGCTCTACAGTGACACTTGGAAGAACCACTTGGAACAACTGGGGGCTCTGTTTGAAAGGTTGCAGTCGGCTGATCTGGTGATAAACTTTGTGGAAAAATTTAAAAACCAGAATGCCAGACTATTCTGATGGAGTTTACTAATGTCGCAAGAGTTTTTTTAAACTAAGAGGTCTGTGTGCCTTTAAAGACTGGGAGAAGGGGGTTTTCTGTGAGCACTGAATGCTGACACTTGGTGTTTGAAGTGCGGGCTGTTAAACTTGTATCCAAGCAACCAGAAAGTTTTATGACTGTCTTGTAACTTGGTTGTTGAAAATTTAGTATCATTTTTGGGTTGAAAAGCCAGTTGCTGCTGGAGACCTATGTTTGCAGACCAGAAAAAGACCTCTTGCTGAAAGGAAGGCTTATCACTCTTGTAAAAAAGGAATCTTACATTTGAGTTGGGGCTGTGTTCTGCCTGAAGAGAGAGAAAGGACCCAAGAAAAGAGGAGTTGCTGCACTCTGTGGAGGAACACTGCTTTGGAGAAAGGAAGCCTTGTGTTTCGGGTGTGGCAGATTGCTGTTGCCTCCAGTCTCAAGAATCCTGCCTCAAGAGTGAGTCCTGTTGCCTTTTGTGTTTTTGGGAGATCCTGAAATTTCAAGAAAGTTTCTGTTAGACTGCTACTTAGAAATCTAAGTAGACCTGTTGCTGCACCTTTTTGCTGAAAGATCTGTGTGATGCCTGCTGCAGACGGATTGCCTTGAACGCCTACCCATCACAGACTGTTTATTAATCTCACCTGGAGAGACTTCGAGTGGCATCCAATTATTTGACTCTGGGACACCTCACCGATCTGGAAATATCCTATCAGACTGTGACAACTAATTATTATTCCTAAGAAAGCATTGCAACTCAAATCATCCTTTTAAAACCGATTAACCATTTTTTGAATGTATGTGTATGAGAGGAAGAATAACAAGTTATCAGATCTTTTCATACATATGGATTTATCTGATTATCATTTAAAACTTGGTTTATTGTATAGTTAATTTTGTTGTTTAAACAAACCTAGTTTGGCATGCTTTATTCTGGGGATAAATAAAGTGTTTAATTTGGCTAATTTCCAGTAGGTGGGAAATTTTGCTAATATGTTGTGTCCTGTGGAGTAGTGGGATTGAATTAACAGTGCATTACTCCCGCCTTGGTCGTAACACTATTACAACCTTATCACTTAAAGATTATCCACATTGCGGGCAAAACTAATGTTATTGCAGATGCTTTATCAAGAATCTAATTTTGTTCGAGTTATCTGAATGAAAAGAGGGCACAGAGCAGAATTGTATTAACTGCGAGAAAAGAGTGAATGAGTATGAGTGTGAAAATGTATTTTAAAATTTTTCGTCTTTTTTTCCCACGCTTTGTAATGACGCACATGTAAAAATGGTGCTTCATTCCTCCAAAGGTGGAGATGTTATGAAAGTGCTTCTCTCTTTTGTTAAAATATTTTTTGAGGAATTCATAGTCAAACTGAAGAAATATTTTTTTCATGAGGGTCATCAAGAGGACACTGAAAGAACCAGTTTGGAAATGACGTTTGCTGGTTGTCACATGACTCAAGTTAAAAATCGAACAGAAACCCTGGTAACTAGGGAAGATGTAGGCAGAGAAGTCAGTCTCGCGCCCCTTGACAGGACAGAATCCCAGCTCAGCCCAGCCTGTTCCATCTCTCTAGAAATCCTGCAGGAGAGAATTCCCAAGGAAGGAGAGAAGACCACAATCCAGCTCAGCTTTCCAGCACCTCTCCAAGACTTCGAGAAGTCCACTGTGTCAACTAATCTAATTTCCTGTCTTTGATGAAAAGCCTGCTAAATTCATTCTCAACGCTGCCTGAAAAGAACTGTTTGAAAAGATCCCAGTGACCCATATACGTGTACTTAGAGGCTAGACTGTATGCCAGTCTCATCTGCTGTTTTCTTCGAGAATGAGCAAGTATTCAGCCCAAGTGTTTTTTTTGTCTGTAACAGAGCACTGAACAAAAATTCCTTTTATTTTTCCGGTGTGTGTGAGTGTGAAGAGCTAAGGTAAAAAGGGAACTTTAAAATTTCAATCTGTGTGTTTATGCTTTACTTCATTACAGGTTAAGACTTGGTTTATAATCTGATAATTTTGTTGTTCATTTAAGAAACCGGGTCAGTGTGTTTTATTCTGGGGGAAAAATAGAGTATATGATTGATCATATCGGTAAGTGGAAAATTTAAATATATGTTGTGACCTGTGGAGAAGTGGAACTAGAATAAACAGTGCACTCCTCCCGCCTTGGTCGTAACAATATTTTGTTTTTCAAACTCAGGTTGACCCTGAGGTTTTTGCTGCTTTGCCTCTTGATGTACAAGAAGAACTGAGAGTTGCTTATGATCAAAGACATCGACACGGTGAGAATACTAGGACCTTTATATTATTACTCCTAGTGCAAGCTCTTAAAATTCTGAAGTTAATGAACATAAGTTTATAAGATACGTATGTGAGGGAGAAATGAATAGAGGGATATGGTGATAGGGTGAGATGAAGTCAGGTGGGAGGAGGCTCGTGTGAAGCATAAACACTGGCATAGACTTGATGGGCTGAATGGCCTGTTTCTGTGCTATAAATTCTATTAAATGTAACTCAGCTGAACATATCCATCAATGTTATTTTCATTCATGTTTGCAAAACACGATCATACGTATCCTCCGTTCATAAATGTGAACCAGGAACTTAATATTTACCTTGTGTGTGAATTTAAAGACACAAACTTGGGAATTCTTTTAAGCAGGTTCAGAAATGGCAGGATGGGATTTTTGCTCGCCACTTTGGCTTGACATTAACCCTGTTCCAAATCTAGAGAACAGCGTCACTTTAAAGTTGCGTCCACACTCGTACCAGAATTTTAAACCTTCACTCTTTTGTAATCATCTATTCACAGACATACAATCCAACTGACTATCATTCTCAGAAGAAATATCTTTTCTGGAAACCATTCAATGTAACTTTCAGATAAATTAAGCTGTCTGATTACTTGCAAGGACTTGGTTGTTGATCCTTTCCACCTGTAATAGTCATTAAGGTTTGAAGATGATTTGCTCAGGAGATCATTTACCTAGATTTCCAGTTGTGTTGCTACCATTTATTTTTTGTTGCGATCTAATTGATGAATTGAGTATAACTCCAAAGATTCTAGCCTTTATTTTTAACTGGTTGCCTTCTTTGGCATGGCATTTCCATGCTATCAGCAGCTTAGTAACCAGTATGTTCCTCAGAGTATTCAGTCATTCTATATGCACTTACCCTTACATCTTTCCCTTCAGAGAAAATTACATTTTAAAAAGATTGATTTCGAAACAACTGTAGAAACCTTTGAAATAAGCATGAAAATTTAAGTAGTATTAGATAATTCAGACAGTAGGGTTGACAATATGCTACTCCATAGAGAAGACTTGTACCTGTGGGTCCCCTCCCCCCTCAACAACCAAATACTGAGCTTCTGATATTAAATGTACTGCTATAGGTAGGCACCAAGTAGTGAACTGCAGATGCCTCTTGGAGAAGTTAGAGTAAGAGGAATTTTTCAGCCCCTTTTCTCCTCAGGTACCAGTCATAATCCAGTATCTTGCCCTAGAGGTAGTTCTGCTTTTGTGAGTCTGGATAGAGAATGTAGGTGGGCTGTTCAATCTGCACTCTGTTTAGCTTTACATGTGAAGTGCAGGGAGGGTGGGGGTGCGGTGATGGTGAAGAGAAAATGAGAAGGAAGAAAAATTGGATTTGATTGTTCATTGTGGTGGTGGGTTTAAAGGTTAGCAGCTTAGTAAGGGGAAAGTGGCTTGTTTATGTGAAAGGGGATAGACTTTTGGAGTGAGTAATATGGAAGTTCATTGAAGTAAGTAGTATAAATTGGTTCACAATTAGTTTCTGGATAGAAAAGGGATTCGGAGATATGGTGAAATACTATATTTTATTGTTCTAGGCATGAAGAATCCATTACTACAGTTAAAGAACACTGTTCATGAAAAATCAAAGAAACGGTTGAAGAAGAATCAAACCAGTCCCATTAAAGTTCAAAGTCCTCTTAAAAATCAATTAATTGTCAATCCACATAAAGTACTACCTGACTTAATCCGACATGAACACCAAGTCAAAGAAAAGCTGCAGGTAGTATTGTACCATACACTAAATTTGGTTCAGTAGTAAATTGTGACTAGTTTTAAACTTCCTGAATAAGGGGTTTGTTTTTTGCTTCAGTATTGAGCATTTGTTTTGTCTTGTATATAAAGATGCTAAATGTGTTCTTCCTCCTCCCATTCACTTAACCTTGTTCTTCAGACTGTTAAAAAGCTAAAAAGTACCAGTTTCAAACTCTTGACTCCAATTATCAGGAAAGCACATTTACAGAAGTTACATAAATTTTCAAGAGTTTGTTCTCTTGGTAGACAACATACAGAATCTTTTGAGTTTTTCGACAGTATTGGTAACTTTGGCACTCAGGTCCTTAATTGAGCGCTGACATGACATTACAAATCTAATCACAATTATAATGCTGATTAGAATTCAAGTAGAAGTGAGAATACAGTTTGAATTAATCTTTGACTAATACAACAACTTGCATTTATATAGCTCCTTTAGCAGAACAAAACATCTCAATTTTGCTAAGATAACCAGATTATGGAGCTAAACAGTAATGATGCCATCATGCAGCCAAGTTTTATTTTTAACTGCTGTACCATTCAGTTCTGTCAAAAAGAAGCCTTTCCATGACAGTAATTCTATCAAGTATCAAATACTTTAGTATTAGTAAACAATGTGTATTTTATTCCAAATCATTACTTTGTATTTACTTACAGGTTGATCCTGGTGCTTCCACATCAGGTCACCAAGCTAAAATGTCCTCACAACTTGACATTTGTGTTGACTCAGTTTATTTGAGAGCTAACCTCGCTGGAGCTTATGAATTGAAAGATGTAAAATTGCTTCTAAAAGAATGGGTTACAACTATTGGAGGTACGTCTGAATTATTGATATTAGCTCCCTTTTCAAAATGAAAATATTCATAAAATAGTTAGAAATAGGGAAACACATGCTAAAATGAAAGTCAACAAAGTGTATTTATATAGTGCTGTTTACATAGTTAAACTTCCCAAAGTGCTTCACAGGAGCATTGTCAAACAAAATTTGACACCGAGCCACATAAACAGATATTGGCACCGATAACTAAAGGCTTGGTCAAAGTGGTACGTTTCTGGAGTATCTTAAAGGAGGAAAGTGAGGTAGAGAGATCAAGGGAGGGAATTCCAGAGCTTAGGACCGCAGCAGCTGAAGGCACAGCTATCAATGGTGGAACAGTTAAAATCGGGAATACTCGAGACCAGATTGGAGGAGCATAGGCATCTCTGAGAGTTGTACGGCGGGGGGAGGTTGCAGGGATGGGGCGAGATGAAGCCATGGAAGGATTTGAAAATGAGGATGAGAATTAGAGGCGTTGCTGAACTGGGAGCCACTCTAGGTCAACAAGTGCAGGGGTGATCGGTGTACAGGGCTTGGTGCGAGTTAGGATATGGGCAACAGAGGTTTGGACGTGCTTAAGTTTATGGAAGATGAGAGTCCAACTAGGAGTGGAATAGTCAAGTCTAGAGGTAACAAAGACAAGGATGAGGGTTTCAGCAGCAGAGTTGGGGCAGGGGCAGAGTCAGGCATTGTTGTGGAGGTGGAAATAGGCAGCCCTACTGATGGTGTGGATATGTGGTCGGAAGCTTATGGCTGGCTCAAATACGCTACCAAGATTGCGCACAGTCTGGTTCAGCTTCAGGTAGTTGCTAGGGAGAGTGATGGAGTCAGTCACTAGGGAGCGGAGTTTGCTTTTGGTAATGAAGACAATGACATCGGTCTTCCCAATATTTAGTTGGAGGAAATTACCTGCTTATCTCGCACTGGATGTCAGACAAGCAGTCTGGCAGTTTAGATGCAGTCAAGACAGGTGGTGGTGAGGTAGCGCTGGGTGTCATCAATGTATGTGTGGAACCTGATATGTTTTTGAACGATGTCATCGAGGGGCACCAAGTAGATGATAAATACAAAGGGGCCAAGGGTAGATCCTTAGGGGCTTCAGAGATAACAGTGCAAGAGCAGGAAGTGAAGCCATTGCAGGCAATTTTTCTTATCTAAATACAGACTGCTATTGCATTCCATGTATTGAGATTATATATATTTATCCCACATTTAAACATTTGTGGAATTTTTAGCTGTAAATTTTTGGATCGATAGCTGTACCCCTTAAATATGCCAATTGGGGGTTAATGATGTAAATATGAAGAGAACTGTTACCCTCAATCACCAACCATTATGTGCATTTCCAGTGCATGTAACTGAAGCACATGAAGCTCCCACCAGAAAGAGGCAGGAGCTTTGCTGCAATATTATAAAAGGACTGAAATTGTTATTTCAATATCATTGCTCCTTCCTACCCTTTACACTAGAGATACATTATTCCCTACTTTCGCGCATATACATTGGGTATTCAGGATTGCTAAATTATTAAAGGAACATCCTGCAAGTTACAGGTATACTTTTGCATTGCTTTTCTTAATACTTTGCAGTTTTTGTATTTTTTTTGGCCAAATCAGTGATTGAAAATGATTATGGGTTTGGCCCAACAGATTTTTTTTGCTTTGTTTTGTTTGTCATCTATAAATTGGGCGAGTATCCCTGCAAAATTCCTTGTAGCTATGTAAGATTGCACAGGTGCAGGGATGCACACCTCTGTCATTACCTTTTATTCCTGCAGCTACCCTTTTGCCCTCCGTCGTAGTGGGGGGGCTCTGCTGCAAATGTCCCGACCAGTTGCAGCATGGTGAACTGCAGTGTTTTGTTTCCATGCAACACCACAGCATGCATGCAAGTAATGGACTTCTCTATACCGACTGGCAGCTGTTAAAGATTGCTTAGCACAGTCTCTAAGGACTGCAAAATTTTAAATTAGATCCACTGAGGTCTGGATCTGACCCCTCATCATTGAGGAGGGATTTATGAGCTGGCTGTCCAGGCAGACGTTTCTTGATCTTCCTCTGCCGCATGGTCCTACTGTCTTGTACTTTGCGTCATCCAGTGCATTGTTCTAAACCACAGTTTCTAAATTCCTGAGTTGATGCTTTGGAAGTTTGGAGTAAAGGGTGTTGCCTGCTGTGAGGTACTGATTTGCTGTAATTCACTGATATCCAACTGAGCTTCCTATGGCATACTTGAAGTAAGAGAAGAGGAGCCTATGTCAGATTACAAACTTTTACTTTTCCAGATGATGCATTCAGCAAAACAAGTGCGAGGGAGTTATGCTTCAATATATGCTGTGGTGCTAGTGAATGAATAGGTTGCGAAGAGCAGGAAACCCATACAAACACTGAACTGAGTCAGGTACTTTACTTCCCAATCTCCTGTTCCCTCATTGACCCTTCTAGCAAGGATCTCCTGGACTGCCCCCTCAAACAGGATAAAAGAATGGAAGTTGGAGAAGGTCTCCTTCCATGCAGGTTCTTTTCTTCTTATCACCGGTTGTCTTCTGCACCCAACAGAAGAACTGAGAAACTGAAATTGAGGAAGACATACAAGGGCAACCATACATCACATAGCCCCCCTAGTGGGCATGATTATATCAACAGGCAGCATGCAATTGCAGTAAATGGAAAGGAGGACATTTGATTAAGGATATAGGGCAATGTTACTGCTATGAAGAATACCTTACTGGATATGGTAAGTATTCAAAGTACCATAAGTCTCAGTGAGGAAGAGGTAATTCTAGTTTCTGTGCAAGTTTTGCACATAATTAGATCATTAAGGTTTTTCTAGCACCAGAGCCAGATTTACTGAAAGGTGTAGAGAAAGGTTGCAGGGCTATGGGGAAGGGGCAGGGAAGTGGCACAGATAGACCTTTCAAAATGGACCAGCCCGGGCAAAATGGATCGAATGACCTCCTTCTGGGCTGTATGATTCTATGTGAACTCAAAGAACCCATGGAGTGTACCAGTGTACATAAAAACATACAGGACCCGAGTAGACTATTTTTGTTCATCTGGCTGGCCCCAGAGTTCAAAACTAGAATGCATAATTTATTACAACAAAGAACAAAGAAAATTACAGCACAGGCCCTCCAAGCCTGCGCCGATCCAGATCCTCTATCTAAACATGTCGCCTATTTTCTAAGGGTCTGTATCTCTTTGCTTCCTGCCCATTCATGTATCTGTCTAGATACATCTTAAAAGAAGCTATCGTGCCCACGTCTACCACCTCCGCTGGCAAAGCGTTCCAGGCACCCACCACCCTTTGCGTAAAGAACTTTCCATGCATATCCCCCCTAAACTTTTCCCCTCTCACTTTGAACTCGTGACCCCTAGTAATTGAATCCCCCACTCTGGGAAAAAGCTTCTTGCTATCCAACCTGTCTATACCTCTCATGATTTTGTACACCTCAATCAGGTCCCCCCTCAACCTCCGGCTTTCTAATGAAAATAATCCTAATCTACTCAACCTCTCTTCACAGCTAGCCCTCTCTTCATACCTTTGTCCCTCAGTTAATTTTCTCATCAAAGGTCTGTCACACCCTCTTAAAAATGACTGAAGGTTATCAGCCCTGATCACCCTCCTGGGTAGTTCAGTCCAAACTATGTGAGATGGTTACATTTGATCTTTCATGCACCTTCTCTCTCATTAGATTTTTCAGTAAAAAAAAATTCTGATTGGGCCAATTATGTAACAAGTTTATTTCCTGACACCAGATAAGGTGGTTTGCGATTACTCAGTTTATTTGTATGAAACCACGTCCAAATACACAGTAGATATAGAGAAATAAACAATACTACAACATGTTTGCTTTCCCCAGATAGAGAAGAATGTTTCATCATTGTTGTACCTTTCTAATCCTGATCTCTACAAGTTGTTAAAGAAAACTCAAGATCTTCATAGGCCACTTCTCACAAAATACTGTCATTGTTGATTATCATACCATGACAAGTGTTGCTGTGGAATAACAAGTGTTATTGTGTACAAGATCCCCAGAAAGGATGTACTTCCTTCAAAACAACAGATATCAATTTACTTTTATTCTGTTCTCCATTGTTCCATCTCAAAACTACCCTGGCTAACTATTTGAAGTGACATGAATCTATATCCTGCACTTTCAGCAGGCAATTAAAGCAGTGTCAGATAATTCTTGGTGTACTTGTCCATAGATCACTGAAGGCAGCAGCACAGGTAGATAAGGTGGTTAGGAAGGCATATAGGATACTTGCCTTTATTAGCCGAGGCATAGAATTGTACGAGCAGGGAGGTTATGATGGAGCTGTATAAAATGCTAGTTTGGCCACAGCTGGAGTACTGTGTACAGTTCTGGGCACCACACTATAGGAAGGATGTGATTGCACTGGAGAGGGTGCAGAGGAGATTCACCAGGAAGTTGTCTGGGCTGGAGCATTTCAGCTATGAAGAGAGACTGAAAAGGCTAGGGTTGTTTTCCTTAGAGCAGAGAAGGCTGAGGGGGGACATGATTGAGGTATACAAAATTATGAGGGGCATTGATAAGTTAGATAGGAAGAAACTTTTTCCCTTAGCAGAGGGGTCAGTAACCAGGGGGCATAGATTTAAGGTAAGGGGCAGGAGGTTTAGAGGGGATTTGAGGAAACACTTTTGCACCCGGAGGGTGGTTGGAATCTGGAACACACTGCCTGAAGTGGTGGTAGAGGCAGGAACCCTCACAACAGTTAAGAAGTATTTAGATGAGCACTTGAAATGCCATAGCATACAAGGCTACAGGCCAAGTGCTGGAAAATGGGATTAGAATAGTTAGGTGCTTGATGGCCGGCACAGACACGGGGCAAAGGGCCTGTTTCTGTGCTGTAAAGCTCTGACTCTATGAATTCGTACCCTGACACTTCAAACCTAAAGCATCCGAGGAATTGACTTTTAACTAATTCAGTATTTCTAGCTAGATTAAAAATATCTACAAGCTATGAGTAAAATAAACCAAAAACTTTAATCAAGCCATAATCTTTCTTATATATGTTGCTATGACCGCAGTGAGATAGTTAACGTGCAAAATACAAACGCCCAGACCAATTTCAAGAATTACACGACAAGATTTCACATTTTAAGAATTTTTTAATAACTAAACTAAAAGAAATCCCCAATTAACTGAATAGCACTTTGTAAGTAGCTGATACCCCAAATTACAAAGAAAGGTATTTACTTATTAAAAATACTTGTGTACTGCACACCTAAATTATGTTACACAGTCCTTTTTGATGACAAACCCATTTGCAGTTCAAAGTCCCAATCTTCTCCCAGTTGCAATGGGTTGTGTCTTCCAGACTATTTCAAAAATCGATGTTCTCTTCACTAACTTCTCCAAGCACTTTCGACCTAGACATCCGTAGTTAAAACGTTTCCTGGAGATCCTGCTTCGCTCGCTCTCCCCCTCTCTCTCGCTCGCAACTGTTGGTTTCTTCTCTTACAGCCTACTGTGAGGCTGCAACTGCTGAGTTTCCTTCTTTCAGCCTGCCTTGAGGCCACGACCGTTGGTTCCTTTTGTTACAGCATGTTTGCCTTCCGAAAATCTGTTAAATTTATCTGAACTCAGAAGTCAATAGCTTATTGTTTTGCTCCAAAAATGCAGACTCCAGAAGTTTGGTTTCACAAAGCCATTTGAGCCTTACCATTGTTCCCAGCTGCTTACAGCTGCCTGGTGCATTAACATCTTCCAAATTACTGATTCCTTGTTTTATGACCCGAAGGTCTGGGAGGGCAAAACTGATTGTTCTTCAGGTGTTAGCCCTCAAATCTGTTTCTCTGTTGTCCTGGTAAATTTTCAGAGTGGAGCTGAGGTCACCTGACATTTCAGACTCCATCTTGAACTTCTTAAAAAAAAAATCACTTTTTAAAACATAATCATGTTACAAGCTCCAACGTTCATAACCAAATATAAGTAATTTGAACATCTTACAATCTCATTCTTGAGGATAAAGAAATCCCTTTTTGATTCCTCATTTACAATTCAACAATCCCACTATTTTAATTATTCATATTAAAGTTTTAAACTCCTCAACTGATCAGTTAATTTGTCTTGATCATATTGATTTTGTACATCTAATCTGTTCCACGCAGTCCCAGCTATAAATCCGTTTGCTGTTCAATCCATAATGGACCTTCTCTAGCGACAGTGTGCTGAAACATTATTCTCTTTCTCTACCTCCCTGTATCTTCTGGTAGTACGTTTATGGAACCAATCCCATCCTTATTTAAGCACTGCTTGAGCCCAATCTTCAAAATGATTACCTCACAGTCATGAGGAAATAATATACTTGTTGGATCAGTTACAACTGGTACAATTTCATATCACGCATTCGAGTACAATGCTTAATGTGTGACCTGAGTCACAAGTCCATTAGTGAGTTCCTCAGTAAAGAAGGCTCCATCACACGCTGTTTCCCGGACTTGACTATCTTTTGGTTGAATATCTTGTAGAATCTGAACAGTTATTGACTCACATGCCCATCCTGGGTGAAAAACACTGTAAGCATCCATAATCTGATTCCAGCACTTTGCTGCTGCTACACACTCATACTTGCATTCTTGTCTTTTGTGAACATAAGGAAAATGCAATTGCCTCAGTGCCTCAATGGTACTTGGTGTGACAGTAACATAAGATATCCCTGGGGAGGATGCCCTGTATGTGATTTGTCCATCCTTCATGACTCTTAAACCAGTGGTATTTATTGGAGCTTCTGATGGAAAGTTACCTTTAACTGTACTTCACCAGCATCCCCAGCCCATACTAGGACTAGGCATATTCCTTGGCAACCATGTAATGTTAACTGGCTGTTGTATTTTGCATTCTAGGATAAATGGTGAATCATCTTGCAAAAGCATTTAGGTTTATGACTTCAGTAGAGATGCAAAACCTTGCTCAAACTTGTCCATCATCATAGTTTCCACATAAAAGTCCAAATGTTACACATATAATTAGTAATCATAGTGTCATCATCATCGTGTCTTTACATCTCTAAATCAAGTATTGTATCCAGATTGCTTATCAGACCATTTCTGACCAGTCTCCATAGTCTTTAAATGATTAATGTGTTGCCACCTAATACTTTTATATTTTTTCCCCATGTATTGCAAAAGGCACACAGCTGGACTTAACTTATCCACAGTTGGAAAAGGTCCTCGCCATTTAGGTCTAAGCACATGATCCTTTTCCTGATGGTCTGCCACGTTGACAATGTCACCAACTTCATATTGAAAAGATCTAATCTTTTTATTAAAGTACTACTTAATTTGATTTTTTTATTTCCCAATCTTTTGGATACATACTGATTAGTAACTTGGACATGGTCAATCATATTAGCCAATTATGAGTCCCCAGTTGGTTGCTGCAGGAATGGTATTGCTGCTGTAGCAGATGATGTCCTGGGATAAATATTAGTTGTCTAACCTTTGCTTGGTAGGGTGATACTTCTGTAGTAGAGTTCAGAGTAAAGTTTGTCGCCGTTAAAAACATGAACAGCATCGTTGCCCATTTCTTGAATGATCTACATGAATCTTTTTGAGCATAAGTTCTGTTTCCCCTTTCAGCCATACCTGATGACTGAGGATGAGTTGTATGCAATTTTTGCATAATTCCCATTGCTGTAAAATCTTTCCCTGTGAAATCTGAAAATTAATCACTATCCATCTGTATTGGTAATTCCCCACCTGCAGATCACCTCACTCAATAGAAAGCGTGCTATAGTAGGCGTCATGTTAGTTCTACATGGGAATGCCTTGATCGATTTAATGAATTTGACAATCACTAAGCAATACTGTAACCCACACTTGTCCAGTGCAGGAGTCCAATAAAATCAATTTGAAGGTGAATCCATGGTCTCTTGGGGCGGGGGGGGAAAGAGAGGTGGTGGCGGAGCAAATCTAAGCAAGACATGGTTAGTATACAAAGAAGAGTTATGGTGCAGACAAACTTAATCTTAACATATTTCAATGCCCTGCTTTAAATCAGGCCACCAGGCAACCTTCATTTTTTCATTTAGAGATACAGCACTGAAACAGGCCCTTCGGCCCACCGAGTCTGTGCCGACCAACAACCACCCATTTATACTAACCCTACAGTAATCGCATATTCCCTATCACCTCCCTACACTAGGGCCAATTTACAACGGCCAATTTACCTATCACCTGCAAGTTTTTGGATGTGGGAGGAAACCGGAGCACCCGGCGAAAACCCACGCAGACACAGGGAGAACTTGCAAACTCCGCGCAGGCAGTACCCAGAATCGAACCCAGGTCCCTGGAGCTGTGAGGCTGCGGTGCTAACCTTATTCACTTCTTGATAAAGTTACCTGTGCCAAATAATGCCCCCTATCGGATGAGAATGAAACATAAAAGAAATCCTCAGTAAGCTGTGGGGTCACACTGTTTGACTTGAGTTGTGCCAAAAATAGTCAATGCTGGGAGGTTTAATACCTTTTTATTTCCTCAGCAAACAAAGCAGTTTATAACATGTATACAGATCGAGTACAGCACACATAAGCATGCACGCTTTCCTTGTACTGATTTTCGAAGCCCACTTTGTCTCACTTTATACCCTCCTTCTGCATGTGGCAGACTTGACTTTGCCGCCTTTTCCTTGATTGGCTTCCTTTAGCACCTGACCTCACCGAGTACTTGCCTTTCAGTAATTCCCATAATTTCCAGGCTGTTCCAAAGCCCATGTTATTCTACACCTAGTCTTTTTCCTTATCTCTCTGTTCTCCCCTTCTGTGTGGTTTTTATGTGAAAATTTCAATCAAGCAGCCACACCTTCAATAACTTTTCTGTCTTTCAAACCTTCATAAGAACGTATCTTCACAACCAAAGGCCGCCTTCTGGCAGACTTTCAAGTTCTAGCCACAATGCTTTACTCACTGCATTATAGTTCAGTTAAATATCTTATCTTGCAGTAATATTTTCTATTCTATATGCTAAGTTAACTTTTAAACTTCCCAGCTACCTCTCTGTTAAGGTGATTTTCTAATCTCCCAGGTGCCTCACTGCTTTTACCCCATCTTACAACATACACATACAGTAAACATTGAAAAATTGGGCAATGCATGGACTAATAGGGGCTGATATGTCCCTATCACTTTAGTATCCTTAGCTCACTTTGTAGGTTGTAGCAGTGGTGTGCCAGAGGAGTGACACTCCTTGACTTATTGGTAATGTTCAGATGTATGCTGCAGAGACACTAAATCCAACTCCTGTGGTACTGTAAATAAATGTTGGAAATACTCAGCAGGTCTGGCAGCATCTGTGGAGAGAGAAGCGGAGTTAACATTTCAGGTCAGTGACCTTTCATCAGCAGTGATGTGCTTCCATCACCCTCATAGGCAGTGAATTCCAGGTTATTACCACTCACTACATCAAAAATTTCTTCCTAATATCCCCTCATATCTCTTGCCCAAAACTTTAAATCTGTGTCCCCTTGTACCATCAGTTAATGCTAACTGCTTTTCTTTGTCTACCTTATCTAAACCTGTCATAATCATTACACCTCCGCCATATCTCCCCTCAATCTCCTTTGCTCCAAGGAGAACAACCCCAACTTCTGAAACCTAACCTTGTAGCTCAATTCCCTCATTACTGGAACCGTAATGGTAAATCTCCTCTGTACCCTCTCAAGGACCTTCACATCCTTCCTAAAGTGTGGTGACCAGAACTGAACACAATACTCTAGTTGTGACCTTACCAGAGCTCTATGAAGGTTCAGCATGACTTCCCTACTTTTGTACTCAATAGCTTTCTTTATGAAGCCCAAGATTCCGTATGCTTTGCTAACTGCTCTCTCAATAAGTCTTGCCACCTTCAAGATCTATGCACATGAACCCCCAAGTCCCTCTGTCCCTGCACACATGTTAAAACTATGCCATTTAGTATATATTGCCTCTCTCTATCCCTTCTGCCAAAATGCATCACGTCACACTTCTCTGTACTAAATTCCATCTGCCACTTGTCTGCCCATTCTGCTAGCTTATCTGTGTCCTGTTGCAGTCGATTGGTATCATCCTCACTGTTTGCCACTCCTCCAAGTTTGGTATCGTTGGCAAATTTTGACATTTGCGCTATTCCAATATTCAAATCATCTATATATATCAAAAAGTTATTGATCCTAGCACTGACCTTTGGTGAACACCACTGTTTACCATCCTCCAGTCTGAAAAACATCTATTTACCACAACTCGATGTTTTCTGTCCATAAGCCAATTTTTTTAATCCAGTCTGACATAGATCCTCCTATTCCATGAGCCTGAATTTTGTTAACCTGCCTTTTAGGTTAATTTTTTCTTTGATTATTGTTTCTAAAATCTTACCCATCACTGATGTTAAACTGACTGGTCTGCAGTCACTAGGAATATCCTTACACCCTTTCTTGAACAAGGGTGTCACTTTTCCACTTTGCAATCCTCTGGCACCTTATCTGTGGAAAAATTGGAAAATTATGGCAAGTCCTTCTGCTATCTCCACCCCTACTTCCCTTCACAACCTGAGATGTAAGCCATCCAATTTATCCACTCTAAGTATAACCAAACTTTCCATTATATCCTGCTGATCAGGTTTCACCCCATCCAGTCAGTGTCCTGTTCCTTAGTAAACACCGATACAAAGTACTTAAGTATTCTAGCCTTGCTCTTGCCTCTAAGCATATACCACCCTCTTTGTCACTAATAGGCCCCGCCTACCTCTTACTATCTGTTTACTATTTGCATCATAGAAAGTTTAAGGCACAGAAAGAGGCCACTTGGCCCATCGTGTCTCTGCTGGCTGAAAAACAATCCACCTATTCTAATCCCATCTTCCAGCATTTGGTCCGTAGCCCTGCAGATTATGGCACTTGAGGTGCGTATCCAGACTCCTGTTGAATGAGTTGAGGGTTTCTGCCTCAACTACCCTTTCAGGCAGTGAATTCCAGACCTCCATCATCCTTTGGGTGAAAAGTTTTTCCTCATCTCTCTCTAATTTTTCTACCAATCACTTTAAATCCATGCCCCCTCGTCACTGACCTCTCTGCTAAGGTGAAAAGACCCTTCACCTCCACTCCATCCAGGCCCCTCAAAATTTTGTACATTTCAATCAGACCTCCCCTCAGCCTTCTCTGTTCCAAGGAGAACAACCCCAGCCTATCCACTCTTTCCTCATAGCTGCACTTTTCTAATCCTGGCAACATACTCGTTAAACATTCTATGATCCTATTATTTACATGCCAGATGATGATTTTTGGGTGACGTTTTATGTTAACTGCATTCTATTCTCATATTTTTTGCCAGTCTTATTTTCCTCTTCACTTCCCCTCTCAACTTATTGTATTTAGCCTGGTTCTCACTTGACGAATTCACCTGACAAACATCATATACCCTCTTTTTTTGTTTCATCATATTCTGTATCTCTTGACATCCAAGGAGCCCTGGCTTTGGTTCCCCTGCCTTTCCCTCTTGTTGAAATGGACCTGGCCTGTACCTGAAACATCTCCTCTTTAAAGATCATCCATGTTCTTCCTGTCAATTTTTAGTTCCATTTTACCCTGGCTAGATTCTTCTCATCTCGTTAAAGTTAGCCCTCTTCCAGTTTAGAAGTTCTACTTCCATTGTTCCTTGCTCTTCTCTATTACTAATCTAAAACGATGATCATTCTTCCCCAAGTATTCTCCCACAGACATTGATCCACTTGGCCTACCTCATTACCCAGCACCAGATCCATCAATGCCTCTTCCTTAGTTCGACCAAGAACTTGCTGGGCAAGGAAGTTCTCCTGAACACATTTCAGAAATTTTCCCCTCCTTTCCCTTTACTCTAACATTATCCCAATTGATTTTGGCTGATTAAAGTCCCCCAACATCACCACTCTGTAGTTTTTGCACATCTCTGTGATTTCCCTGCTGATTTGCTCCTCTATCTCTCTTTCATTATTTGGAGGCCTATAGATTAAAGGCCTGCTCGGGTCTGCAAACAAAAACCCGACCCGGCCAGCGTCCTTCCATTTTTTTCCCACGCCCGACCCAACCATCAGTTAACTTACCTTCCGTTTTTCACTTTCTTGCTGATCTGCACAAGCTTAAAATAACTGTAACAAAACCACCTTTCTAGTCCAAAAATTAAATTAACAGTGGAACCACTTACCTGTGATAGAGTGTGTCCAACCCGAGCCCGAATGCCAGACCCGGAAATGCGACCTGACCCGAACCCAACACGTTGTCGGGTCCCATCGGGGTCGGATAGCAGGCCTTTACTATAGATTACCCCTAGTAGCGTGATCGTCCCCATTTTGCTTCTCAACTCTAACCAAATGGATTCTGCCCTTGCCATCTCAAGGACATCCTCTGTTTCCAATGGTACAATGACTTCCCTAATTAGGACTGCCACCACACCTCCCTTTTCTCCTTCTCTATCTTTTCTGAACGCTTTGTATCCTTGAATATTAAACGCCCAGTCCTAACCTTTTTTAAGCCACTGCATCATATTCCCACACAGCTATCTGTGCTTGTAGCTCACCAACCCTATTCACTAAACTTTGTGCATTTACAGACATGCATTCTAAACCTGTTTCTCTATCCTTGTAGTCCTCCTTAATCTGCTATCTAATATGATACTACTTCCTTCTCTAATACTATCCAACATTCTCACTCCTTTATGCATCCTGTTCCTCTTTTCTACTTCAATATGCTGGTTCCCACTGCCCCCCCACCACCCCGCCCGTTTAGTTTACAGCCTCGCTAACCACAATAGTGCACCTGCCTGTGAGGACTTTGGTCCCAGTCCAACTGAGGTGCAGCCCATTCCTTTTGCATAGGTGCCTTCTGCCCCAGAACTGGAGCCAGTGCCCCAAGAATCTGAAGCCCTTCCTCCTTACCATGCCTCAGCCACGCATTGATCCTCCCTATCTCTTTCTGTTCTTGCTGGTGCATGGCACTGGGAATAATCCAGAGATTGCTACCTTTAAGGTTCTCCCTAGTTCCTGAAAGTCTAACCGTAGAACCTCAATACCTACCCTTTCTATGTTGTTGGTACCGACATGTACCACAACTTCTGGCTCACTCCCCCCTGCAGAATATTCTCCGCTCTCTCCATGATGTCCTTTACCCTGGCACCAGGGAGGCAACACATTATGCAAGACTCTGAATGACAATTTATAAAAGGCCTGTCTGCCCCCTTAATATAGAATCTTGCTTCTAGACACAAGCTCTTCACACAGCAAGTGGATAGGATCTGGAATACGCTGCTTGAGAGTGTGGTGGAGGCAGATTCAATTGAGGTCTTCAAAAAAGAACTGGCTAATTATCTGAAGTGAAAAGGTTTGCAGGGCTGCGGTGAAAAGGCAGGGGAGTGGGACTAGGTGAGTTGTTCTTCCAGAGAGCCGGCATGGACTCAGTGGGTCAAATGGCCTTCTATGCTGTAATCATGCTTTGATTCTATCGTATGCTCTTGAAACTGAAACTTCCTTCATAAATTCTGAAATGCTGGTCCCTCATCTCAAGAACAGAAGATACTCTGTCCTTATGACAAATTGGATGGGTTGCATCTCACCCTGGTGGTGATTGTCTCTCTCACAGATTCAACATAATTTTGTGAAAGGGAAGTCATGTTTGACTAATTTATCAGAGTTCTTTGAGGAAGTAACAAGCAACGTGGATAAAGGGGAACTTGTGGATGTGGTGTACTTTGATTTCCAGAAGGCATTTGACAAGGTACCACATCAAAGGTTACTAAACAAATTAAGAGCCCTTGGTTTAGGAGGTAACATATCGCATGGATAGTGGATTGGTTAGCTGTCAGGAAATAGAGAGTAGGCATAAATGGGTCATTTTCAGGTTGGCAAACTGTAACTAGTGGAATGTCACAGGGATCAGTGCTGGGGCCTCAACTGTTTACAGTCTATATCAATGACTTGGATGAAGGGACCGAATATATGGTTGCTAAATTTGCTGATGACCCAAAGATAAGTAGGAGAGTAAATTGTGAAGAGGACATAAGGAGTCTGCAAAGGGATACAGATAGGTTAAGTGAGTGGGCAAAGATTTGGCAGATGAACTATAGTGTGGGAAAGTGTGAACTTGTCCACTTTGGCCGGAAAAATAGAAAGGCAACATATTATTTAAATGGAGAGAGATTGCAGAACTCTGAGATGCAGAGAGATCTGGCTATCCCAGTACACGAAACACAAAAAGTTAGTATGCAGGTACAGCAAGTGATTAAGAAGGCAAATGCAATGTTGTCGTTTATTGCAAGGGGAATGGGATATAAAAGATGTTTTGCTACAGTTGTACAAGGTATTGGTAAGACCAAACATAGAGTATTGTGTACAGTTTTGGTCTCCTTACTTAAGAAAGGATATAATTGCATTGGAAGCAGTTCAGAGAAGGTTCACTTGACTGATTCCTGGATAAGAGGGTTATCTTATGAGGAAAGGTTGGGTCTATATATTCACTGGGGTTTAATAGGGTGAGAGGTGATCTTATTGAAACATATAAGATCCTGAGGGGACTTGACAGGGTGGATGTTGAAAGAATGTTTCTCCTTGTGGGAGAGACTAAAACTAGGGGACACAATTTAAAAATAAGGGGTTGCCCATTTAGGACAGAGATGAGGAGAAATTTTTCTCTCGGGGTCGTGAGTCTGTGGAACCCTCTTCCCCTGAGTGCAGTAGAGGCAGGATCATTGAATGTTTTTAAGGCAGAGATTAGACAGATTCTTGACAAAACAAGGGAGTCAAAGGGTTTCGGAGGTAGGCAGGAAAGTGGAGCTGAGTCTACAAACAGATCAGCCATGATATAGAATGGTGGAACAGGCTCGAGGGGCCGAATAGCCTACTTCTACTCCGAGTTCATGTGTATGTAGAATGGGGTCTCGAGATTATGTTACTGAAGGTTTTTACAATACTGCAGCCTGAGAATTCAAATGTAGATTTTGCAGCACCAACACTTTTAGAGTTGGAGTGCACAATATTATTAGGATTGAAGATGCATGAAACTCCAGATGGTGTAAATATTTGTTTAATAATATTTTAGACAATCACATTTCTAATCAATATATAGTGTTGTGAAATGTGTACATCTTTATGATTATCCCAGGAAAAGTAAAACAGTCTGATGAGCTATGACTACTTTAAAGTCCAATACCATAGTAATTCTTGCAGCTTCACTGAATTTTACTGGTCAGATTTCCTAACTGAGGGGGAGGGGAACAGATCTTTGGTCAAGTACTACAAACAGAAATGCTATCATAGAATTTTATATGAAGCCGGCTAAGTGTATATAAGTGGTTATAAGATGAGATAAACCCAGATTTTTATTTCAGTATCCAAGAAACTGGGGTCTGAGGATATAAATGGAAATTAGTCGTAAGTATATTTGGAACAGATATCAGGAAAAGTCTTTTGGCTCGGAGTGATAAATGCTTCAAATAATCTACCCAGCAAAGTAATGGAGGCAAAAATCATTGAAATTATTCAGAATACAGTTGAACACCATGATGGGAGATTCAGTGTATCAAATTATTTTTCGTCAACCTTGCTTTTTTAATATCTTATGAAGTCATGGAGTCTAGTATAGTACTGGAAAATACAGAACTGTTTTTGAGATTCAGTCCACCTTGCCATTTTCATACACTGCTGTTCTACAAAATTTTCCTTACCCATTGCGTACCATTCCTCAGCTGGAAGAAAACAAGAATCAGCCACTAGGTTATGTATGAGTGGACTAGTCATGCCTTGCAACTATGTTAATGCGGTTGATCATGGGATGATCCAAGTTGTACCACTTAATTTGGATGCCAGAACTGTAATTTAGTGGAAGTTGGGGAGAAAATGCAAGCCACTAATTTTGTTTCATTTTTGTTTAAAGTAGCAGCTAGAATGGTTTCAGATATTTAGTGTGCTACTGGGTGTTGTAGGTGGTATTTTGAAGAATATGATGAGATGGAGAGTGCAATGCCCTTGTAAATAAAATACTGCAATTGAACGTTGATGTTTTTCTTAGCACTCAAATTTCTAATACAACATTTTTTGCATTTGTTCAGAGCCAGTGGAAGAGGACATTCTCCAGGTTGTAAAGTATTGCACTGACCTCATTGAAGAAAAAGATCTGGAAAAGTTAGACCTAGTTATTAAGTACATGAAAAGGTAATATATTTATCTGTCAAGATGTATTCAGGTGTATGTCACGTTTTACAATTTCTAGGGTAAGTGAACCTTTCAAAATAATTTTGTGCTTTTTGTTGGACTCATACTTTAAGAATAGTCTGTCTTTGCAAAACCTTTTACAATCAATGTCATAGAACTTTGTCCTTTTTGTGCATTCCCAGAACAATAACATTATTCTTGGCTGTTGAATATGGTAGGAATGTAAGTTTAGATTTTTTAAAATCTTGATATTCCTAGGTTTGAATGTATTCTGGCCATGTAATTAAATTTGCTCTTATATATAATGGATTTCTTTAATAAGCAGTTTCTTCCTCATTCACATCTATACATATCACAGGAATAAACCCACGTTGTCGGTCCAGAAAATGGCAATGGTGCAGTCTGTTAAGAGTTGCCTTCAATTTTCAATTGGTTTTGTGCTCATCAAATTGAAGGATGTTAGCATGGGAAGCACTTTCTCATTTTAGGCACCCATTGTCGGCTTCGTAGGTCAAATATACAGTAAGGTTAGATACAGAGTCAAGTTTCTGATGCTCTTTCCCAAGAGTCCATTATAGTTTGGCAATGCGACATTTTCCATTTTCCACTAATCATTCCCATGACATTAGAAATTTAGAGTCAAATTATTCCTAGTTTTGTTGTAAGTCCATACCCATTAAAAGCTAGGTTACAATTGGCAAGCCTTATTTCACATTGGACACAGCCAAAAGATAGAGGAACTTTTGTCCCATCACTCTATGGATTCAAAACCAGATCCTAGACGTAAAAGATCAGTCTACTAACCCAACTGTATCTTGACATAACTGATCTACTAACAGCAAATGTTATTGTTCCCTTCTGTATGTTATAACGATGATTGGACTACTAAGTAGCTTTTTCCTCTGTTAATAGCACGCATGGAATTATTCTTTTGATTCACAAATAGTCTTGCTTACGTCACTTGTATTTCTTTTTAATAATTAGAACTGGAAAGTTTAAAATGCCATCTGCTATGTGTTGTAATGGCCTCTGATTTCAAGTAAGGCAAAACCATGCCTGCTGCATTTGTTTCCTCCTTATTCTACACTTCAGCGTTTATGCTATCTCTTAAAAATTCCAATCCTTCCCATTGTCCCGTTTCCATCTCCAGTAAGTTATTGCTTTTCACCAAAGCTCACATTTCACCCCTTGGACTCTGTTCCTCCCTCCATTCAAATTTCCTCCTTACATTTTGTACCCCCAATTTCCAATCCAGAGGTGTACATGCTTGCTTGGTTGTGATATCCTTGCCACTTGCCTCAGCTCCTTTTGACTCAAATGATGTCGATCTTCTGTGACTAATTAACGTTATCCCGCCCGGCTTAATTCACCTTGTGTTATTTCTCCCAATTTTGTTGACTCTCAGTAACAACTTCAATTTTTGTCAACAAAATCAAATCTTAACCTCCCTTCTGTCGAAATCACCATTCCTGATGACCTTAAAATCAGTATTGGCAATGATCGTGGAGTAACTAAGATCCAGTCTTTTGCTTTCAGTAATGACTTTGAATAAATTTAGTTAGCCAACTGATATCCCTAATTGTCCCAGTAATTCATATGATCTCAGACTTTTTTCTCACATTCAACCCCAGTTCTTATACTGTATCTGTCTGCTCAGCCTCAAACTCTCCTAACATCTATCATACCAAATTCATGTAGGACACTCTGCAACAAAGTATGTTCTGTAAAACAGTCCTATCTTCTTCACATTGCAAGCTAGCCATCTGGGGCAGTCTTCAAGAATTCTTCACTGCTTCTCCCAATCCAGTTGGTACTTTTACTCTCCTGATCAATGTATCAGAGCCAGTGAAGTTATTGATATTCTAGTTGGGATGAAAGATTTCATAACTCGCTCTTTTCCATCATATCTGGTGGTGCATCTTGGTTCAATAGTGCCTGCTTATTCTGCTTTCTGTTGTAAACATTCTTCCCATTGGATGTGCCAGTTGATCAGTCTGAAGTGCCCAAGCTGTCTTTATCACTGCACGTGACATTTATAAATCCACTATCAGAACTTCTAAATGTAACTTTATTTAAAGGATATTTTATTGCTGCCTTTTCAGCAGTTGGTTAGTTTGGTTCCTTGGCAAACCTGCCTTTCATAACTTCTATGAATCCTCCTTTCCACTATTCTTTCATCCCAGTGGTGCATTTGCCACTTCCCCTAAAGAAAAGTAGACCTTTTTGACTAATTTTCTTTCTTTCAACCCTTTAGGGAAGAATCTTCCCGCATTCTGTTTCAGTGTTGTGACCAACATCAAGTTTTATTCTTACCAGATCAGTCCAGTTCTCTGTCTTTTAGTCTGCAAGTATTCCCTCAGTGCTGACAGTATTACATTTGTCATCCTCAAGGAGTGCCTTCAAACTTACTCTTGTCGTATGCTAATAATCTACAACCTACGGGCTTGAACTTGCCGAAAACTTGTGCCATAATCTACAGCGTACACCATTATCATGGTGCAGAAGTTTCAGAAAATTATGTGTAAGTGACTCATGCCATTATATACGCCACTCCAATTTTTCTGGCACTTTTGTGCTGCTTCACAGGGACCCTTGCAACAGTTGTTGAACAGCTAATTATCATAGCTGCACCCCTCTATTAAAATTGATGGCTGGTTTGAGCTTGCTGAATTAATGCCACTGTTCACCACAGCCACTTAGACCATTACACAGTGATGCTGAAGGCTTCAGAATGAGTAAAGTATTTAATAAATCAGGTTGGCTGGGATGAAGATTTTTACTGACTTATTCTAGGAGCATCATTGAAATCTTAAACCTCAGTTAAGTAACAAAGTAAGTGCTTTGACAGTCAGGCATGGCCCTCTCCAAAGCCTTTGGTATGGAGTGGCAGCATGCACCTGTAAATTAAGTTGCTATTATCTAGCTTCCCAGCAAAGCTATCTTTCTCATTATTACCTTGTTTCCTTTCAAATTGCTGTGTCTGTTCTATGGTTACTGGCTCATCCCCTGACTCTTTTCCCAAGACTTCCCGAGGCTCTGCCCTTTCTCCCACGTTGTCCACTCACCTATGTTCCTCCTTCATATCCGTGACCATGTCCACTCACCTTTTTCTGGCGATTCCACTCTATATTTGTCAACTTTCTTCAAATTAAATGCCCTTCTTGCACACATGCAGGAATTTTATTTCTTCACTTCTCAGATATCATTTCTTCACGTCCAGTTGACAACTACCACCTTTTAGCTATGGTGGCTCAAGCCTTAATTCTCCTCCATCTATCAACATTCTTGACCACCTCCAAATTCACCAGAATGCATATGGCTCCTGCATCGCTAAAGCTTCCTCCAATAAGCTTGATTTTCTCTTCCATGCCATAACTACTTTTTCCCCTCAACTCAACTCGCTATAAAGCCCAAGTCCTTGAATACTGCTCCCATATCTGGGAAGGCTCTTGGACTTTGGCATCAACATGCTGGGAGTTACCATTGACCAGAAACTTAACTGGACCAACCACTTAAATACTGTGGCTATGCGAGCAGGTCAGTGGCTGGGAATTCTGCAAAGAGTAACTCACCTTCTGACTTCCCAAAGCCTGTCCACCATCTACAAGGCACAAATCAGGAATGTGATGGAAGACTCCCCATTTGCCTCAAGAAGCTTGATACCATCCAGGACAAAGCAGACCACTTGATTGACACCCCATTGACCACCTTAGACTTTCACTCAGTCCACCACCAGTGCAGTGGCAGCAGTGTGTACCATCTACCTTCGACAGCACTTTACAAACCCGTGGCCTCTACCACCTAGAAGCTCAATGACAGCATGGGAGCACCACCACCTGCAAGTTCCCCTCCAAGTCATACACCATCCTGACTTGGAAATATATCACCTTTCCTTCACTGTTGCTGGGTCAAAATCCTGGAACTCGCTCCCTAACAGTACTGTGGGTGTACCTACACCCGTGGACTGTACTGCAGTGGTTCAAGAAGGCAGCTCACCACTATCTTCTCAAGGGCAATTAGACAATGGGAAATAAATGCTGGTTTTGCCAGTGAAACTCACATCCCAAGAAAAAAGAACTATGGACGTGATGCAAGAGAAAGCTTGAAATTCGATGCATGATCCCTCTCTTACCTACAACTATGACTAGTGCTCCTGTGAACTTTCTTTTCTTGTTGCTTTTAAATTCCAAATTATATAGGCTCTAATCATAATTGGAGATCTACCCCATCATTGTTTTTACAATTTTCAACTTTGCTGGTGTCGTATGATAAGCCTTGGACCTTCACCGTGGTTTCTCAATAGACTAAAATACTTTTTTTTTTAAAAAGCCTGCTTACACTGTTCGTTATAAAATGGATATAGGTGAAATCTGTCAGATGTTTTTGGATTACTAGAATTAAGAAGAACTCCAGCCCCGTAACTATCCAGGCAGTGAGGTAGGTGGAATAAAAACAGGAAGTGCTGGAAATACTCAGCTGGTCTGGCAGGATCTGTGGAAAGAGAAACAGAGCTAACGTTTCAGGACTGTGACCTTTCATCAGAACCCGGTTAAACTTTCTGTTTTTATTTCAGACTTCCCATATCTGCAGTGTTTTGCTTTTATTTTAGTGAGGTAGGTAGGCTGCTGTAATAACTGGTGTTACAGCATTGGCTGATTTGCATAACTGTTGAGGCACCAATGCAACAACCACCTACATTTGTATGGTACTTTTAACATAGAAAAATATCCCATAGTGTATCTCAGTAGCATAATAATAAAGAATACCAGAGAGACTTGGTCCAATGTGGGATGTTAACTGTCTTCCACTGCAAGGCAGTGCCATTCAGAAATAGCAGTGGATAATGTCACTCGCAGATAGTGCTTTGTTTTACAGTTTCATGTACTGTAATTGACCAGCTCTGTTGTTTTGTCTCACATTAGATTGCTGGTACAGTGATGGCATGATCCTCTTTTCTAAGTGGCAAAAACAAGTAATTCCAAAGTAACACAGTTTTGATAGAAACCCTTGGATTCTGCTAAACATTCAATACCTTTCAGTATTGAAAATATTCAGCATGTCATAAAGCACTTAGGCAGATAATAGAGGAGTCAACATTTTGGGTGCAGGTCCACAGTTGAAACATTTTTCTTTGCCATCCATAATCTGACGCGTATAAAAAAGGTGCTGCAGTAAGTTTTTACATATATATGTTTGCCATCCTAATTTGGTGTATCTTCTATTTTATGCTGCATCAACATGCAATATACAAGTGTTACATTCAGCCACTGTTTACCACAGTGAGAGTAATGCAAGTAAAATTGTACTTACTTTCATAACACAATGTTCTGAGAGCAATGTATTTGCTGTTTTCTGACAGGCTAATCCAGCAGTCGGCAGACTCCCTGTGGAACATGGCTTTTGACTTCATTCTTGACAATGTTCAAGTTGTAATGCAGCAAATCTATGGAAGCACGTTAAAACTTACATGAAAAGACAACGCTAGTGATATTTTTAAAATCTAATACACTGGAGCCTGGAGCTCCCATCTTGTGCCATAAATCCTTTGTGAAGCTCTTAAAATTTGCATGGTAGAAACACATTGTGTTTTTATGAAAGCATTTCTGATATTGAAAATACATTTTGTAGGTTTTTTTCTTGGCAGAAATTGTGTGCCAAATTCTTGTTGGAGTTGCATGTAAATAATTGTGTTGTAAAAAGTATCATGTATGTAGAATACATTGTATTTACAAAAATGTTGTTTATAAAGTTTGTTTTTTAGTGTTTACTTCTATTTAATAAAAAATGTTTGTCGTGAATTTATAACATTTAGACTAAATTCATCTAATTTTTTAACGAGGAAATTAAAAGATAGAGTATATCGGCATTTCAAACACAAGTTACCAAAACTGTTGATACAATATTTCTGTCAGTAATATTGTTCAGTGAAAGTAGTTGGTGGCTACTGGGTAAATCCTACAGCTCACAGACTGAGGAACATTTTACATATTGCCTATAATAGTGAGCATCTATAATTTAGTTGCCTCAGCAATGGTAAACCAACACTGTGAACGAATACAAATGAAGCAAAAAAATTAGTAGGAAACATTTAACAGGGTTTGAAAACAAACTGAAATTTAAAGCTTGCCCATTTTCTTTTTTTTAAATCCACTAACCACCTAGGGTTGTTTACTGCTCACTAGGCTACAATTCACACAAACTCTCACTGAGTGCCAGTATTGCCCCTCAGTGCTCCACCATTCACTAAGATCGTGGCTGACCTTCATCCTCAACTCCATTTTCCAGCCGATCCCTATATTCCTCGATTCCCTTAGTCCAAGATTTAGCAATCTCAGCCTTAAATATACTCAATGACTAAGCATCCACAGCCCTCTAGCATAAAGAATTCCAAAGATTCATAACCCACTGAGTGAAAAAATCTCATCATCTCAGTCCCAAATGGCTGATCTCTTACCCTGAGACTAAACCCCATAGTTTTAGACTCTCCAGCCAGAGGAAACAGGCTCTCAGCATTTACCCTGTCAAATCCTCAGAATCTTAGAATCTAGAAGAAAAATATATCATTCTTCTAACTTCCAGAGTATAAGCCCATTCTATTCTCTCTCTCATAGGACAACCCTCTCATCCCAGGAATTAATCTGGTTGAATATCCTGTAAGGCTAGTATATCCTTCCATAGGTAGGGAGCTCAAAACTCTGCACTACTTACTCCAGGTGTGGTCTCACCAAAGCCCTGTACAATTGCAGCAAGACTTCCGTAGTCTTATACTCCAACCCTTTGCAATAAAGGTCAACATACCATTTGCCTTCCTAATTCCTTCTTGTACCTGCACGTTGTCTTTGTTTCATATACAAAGACACCCTCTCAACATCAACTTTTAATAATTTCTCACCATTTAAAAAAAGAACAATTTTCCCCAGATTATACTCAATCTGTCACCTTTGTGTTTGCTCTCTTAGCCCATCTATATCCCGTTGCAGACCCTTTGGAGTCCAGATGGGAGGCGGGAAGACATTGGGAGAGAAACCTATTGTGTTCCCGCTGCCGCCTCCTGACTGGAAGCAGGCAACTAATTAATCCAATTAATTGGCCTATTGACGGCCATTTTACCACACCGCCAGGATTTTACAAGCCTTGGATGGAACGGCCCCGCCATGTGGTGATCCGCCACTACATCGATCAGATCTAAGCTCTGCAGTCCTACCACATGCAGTCGTGACTAGTGGTGGACAATTAAACAACTAACAGGAGGAGGTGGCTCCACAAATATCCCCATCCTCAATGACAGGGGAGCCCAGCGCATCAGTGCAAAAGACAAGGCTGAAGCATTTTCTTCAATCTTTAGCTGCAAGTGCCGAGTGGATGATCCATCTCGGCTGCCTCCTGAAGTTCCCAGCACAGAGATTCCAGACTTCAGCCAATTCGATTCACTCCACGTGATATCAAGAAATGACTTGAAGGCACTGGATACTGCAAAGGCTATGAGCCCTGATAACATTCCGGCCAAGCTGTTCCAGTACAGCTACAACACTGGCATCTACTCTGCAATGTGGAAAATTGCCCAGGTATGTCCTGTACGCACAAAGCAGGACAATTCCAACTCGGCCAATTACCGTCCCATCGGTCTACTCTGAATCAACAGTAAAGTGATGGAAGATGTCGTCGACAGTGCTATCAAGAGGCACTTGCTTAGCAATAACCTGCTCAGTGACGCTCAGTTTGGACTGCAGCAGTTCAAGAAGGCAGCACAGCACCAACTTCTCAAGGGCAATTAGGCAACAAATGCTGTCCTAGCCAGCAATGCCCACGTCCCATGAATGAATTTTTAAAAATCGGGGCGCCTTTCAGGAGGCTCCATGCCCAAAGAAGGGCCCCCCCAGCAACAGTGGGGCAGGGGCCTGACTGCCTGGCACATCCAGCACACACTCACTGGCCCTTCAAGGGTGCCTCAATTTGGAGCCGCCCTCTCCTCCTTGCAGCCTCAGCAGCAGCCACTTCTATCGATGGCACTGTTGAGACTGCAGATTTGCCTGTCATCTGAATGGCTTGCAGAGAGACAGACCACCATCCTTAATTGGATGCCTCTTAATTGATCTGTCCAATCGATATGAAGATTAAAATCACCCATGATTATTGCAGTACCTTTCTTAGAAGCCCCCATTATTTCTTCATTTATACTCTGTCCTATAGTGTGGCTCCTGTTGGGTGACCTATAAGCTACTTCCACCAGTGATTTCTTTCACTTGCTATTTCTTATCTCGACCCAAACTGATTCTACATCTTGATCTTCCGAGTCAAGATCATTTCTCACAACTGTACTGATCTCATCCTTTATTAACAGAACTACCCCACCTCTTTTCCTTACTATCCTTCCGAAATGTCAAATACCCTTGAATATTCACTTCCCAGCCTTAGTCACTCTCACACCACGTCTTTGTAATGGCTATCAGAACATACCCATTTATTTCTATTTGTGTTATTAATTCATCCATCGTGTTATGAATGCTGTGTGCATTCAGATAAACACAGATAACTCTTTCTGTTTACCATTTTTCCCCTAGTCTGACCCTATTTGCTGGTGCACTCTTATGTTTGTACACTCTTTCCCTTCCTGTCACTCTCTGGTTATCATTACTCTTATTGCCTTATCCTTTCTTGTTAACTTTCTAAATCTCCCCTCATGTGAACCCTTTCCCCTACCCCCCCCATTTAGTTTAAAGCTCTAGTTATGCAATGCACCAGGATACCAGGACACTGGTCCCAGCTCGGTTTAAGCGCAGCCCATTCCAAACGTACAGCTCTGTCTTTCCGCAGTACTGGTGCCATTGCCCCATGAATCAAAACCCATTTCTCCCACACCAATCTTTGAGCCACGCATCCAACTCTCTGATCTTATTTACCCGATGCCAATTTGTTTGTGGCTCAAATAGTAATCCAGAGATTATTACCTTTGTGGTTCTGCTTTTTAATTTTAATTGGTAATTTCAATTGAATGTACTATATTTCCCCAAATTTTAAACGAAGTCCGAGAAACACAATTAAGAAAAAAGAAAAACAACCAAAAAGCACTGGGAGAATAAAAAAAGATGTCATAGAAATTGAGCAAAAGCAATTTAGAAATTAAAGAAGTTCAGAAAGTGTAGGTGCACCTTTATTCCCTCTAGCTAATATCAGCCAACTAAACGCAGGTCAGGAATTGAACCTGAAATCTTTCTTGCTCTGTAGCTGTGGATCAAACAACAGATTGGGGCAAATCACATGGTCTTGGGCCAAAGAAACCACTACTCCCTGGTGCCTGTACATAATACAAAGTCACCTCATTTAAATATTTTGTGTTCCTGCACATAGTACCTGTCAGACTTGGTGTGGTAGGAGAGTGAGGGGCTATAATTTTGGGCATAAAATTTCAGCCACAATACTTCTTACATCTTGTTTCAGGTCATGTCACATTTCACATCTTGATATGTTTCACATGTCTTCAGTTACCTTGACAGTATCCACTGGTACTCTTTCCCCTAAACCTTGTTAACATCTTTCCCATTTTCAAAAGCATCTACCTCTAGGTCTGCCTCCTAAACTTGCCTTCACTCATTTTCCTCATTCTGTGAAGCTTTGTAAGACATTCAGTTAATCCAAAGTGTTGTCATCATTGTGGATGATTTTCCTGAATCTACTTTTGTTCTTTGTGGGTGTTCTAAAATACATAAAATTAAACTCAAAACAGCTGTTTGTCTTAAATCTACATACCACAGAAAATTGTGTACTAGATGAATGTTTCATTAGCTGCAATAATACATTCAAATCATAGAATGGTTACAACACAGGAGGCCATTCCACAGCTGCCAATGTCCAATATGCAAAAGCAAAATACTGCGGATGCTGGAAATCTGAAATAAAAACAGGAAATGCTGGAAATACTCAGCAGGTCAGACAGCATCTGTGGAGAGAAAAGCAGAATTAACATTTCAGGTCTGTAACCTTTCATCAGAACTGTGAAAAGTTAGAAATGTAATAGGTTTTGAGCAAGTGAAAGTAGGCCAGGGAAGCGAAAAAGAACAAAAGGGAAGATCTGTGATAGGGTGGAAAGCAGGAAAGATTAAATGACAAAGGTTTCATGGTACAAAGCCAAAGGGAGTGGTAATGGAACAAATAAACAAAATATGTGCCTAGAGAAGGTGTGATTGGCATGATAGTAGCTGTCCAAACACAAAGTAAACGGATTAAGAAAGAAGTGAGAAAAAAAACAGCAACAAACATGCAAAAACAAAAGCTGCTGTTCCTTGAGCTTAATTGGAACACTTGCAGGCCAAGGACAGAAAGGTCAGAGTGGGAGCAAGGTGGAGAATTGAAATGACAAGCAACAGGAAGCTTGCGGTTATGCTTGCAGACTGAACAGAGGTGTTCCACAAAGCAGTCACCGTCTGCGTTTGGTCTCCCTAATGTAGAGGAGGCCACATTGTGAGCAGTGAATACAGTATACTAAATCGAAAGAGGTACAAGTAAATCGCTGTTTCACATGGAAGGAGTGTCTGGGGCCCTAAACAGTAGGGAGGGATGAAGTAAAAGGGCAGCTGTTGCTTCTCCTGCACTTGCATGGAAAGGTGCCGTAGGAAAGGAGGAAGGTGTTGGAGGTGACTGAAGGGAGGACTAGTGTGTCGCAGATAGAGCAGTCTCTTCAGAATGCTGCAAGGAGGCGGCAGGGTAGATGTGTTTGGTGGTAGTATCACATTAGAGGTGATGGTGATGGAAATGGCAGAGGATGATCCGTTGAATACGGAGGCTGGTGGGGTGGGAGGTGAGGACAAGGGGAACCCTATTGTCGTTCTGGGAGAAAGGGGAAGGAGTGAGAGCAGAAGTGCGTGAAATCGATCGGAGACAGTCAAGGCCCGTGTCAACCACAATGTGGAGGAATTCCTCGGTTGAGGAAAAAGGAAGACATCACAAGCGCTAGTATGGAAAGTTGCATCGTCCAAACAGATGCGATGGAGACGGAGAAACTGGGCGAATAGAATCGAGTCCTTACAGGAAGTGGGGTCAAGGTAGCTGTGGGAGTCAATGGGCTCATAGTGACTATAGATTGATGGCCTATTGCCAGAAATGGAGACAGACCATGTGAAGAGGAGAGAAGGGCGGAAATTGGAAACACAGTCAATTTTCCAGTTCAGGGCGAGAGCAAGAAGTGGCACTGATACAGTTAGATATACTGATATTAACCGGAAGAAGAGTGCCCATTGTCCAAGTCTTGCAACAAATGCATCTCAATAAATGTGCAGGAAGCAGGAGCCTTGAACTAATCAATCATTATAGTTCCTGTAATCAGTCAGCACCTACACTAGTTTGCATCTTTTAAGTTGGTATTGTTACAACCAAGGCGGGAGTAATACACTGTTAATTCAGTCCCACTACTCCACAGGTCACAGCATATCAAAAAGTTTTCCACCTCCCAAAGAATAGCCAAATTACACACTTTATATGTTCGCCAAAAGAAGGAACACCAAGCCAGGTTTCTTTAAACAACAACAATATTAACTATTTATTCAAAAAGAAATAATAGATCTTAATTATTAATGAGATAAATCCATATATATGAAATGCTCCTTAGTTCCTTAGCCCTCATGCACGCACACATACATTCAAAAAAAAAGTTAATCGGGGCAAAGGATTTTTTGGTTTACAGCTGTTTCTTGGGAATAAAAAGGAATAAATAAAACTATTGAGTTTATCATGTTCTGGTAGAATGTTTTTGGTACAGTGAGGTGTCCCAGAGTCTAATAGTCAGATGCCACTCGACGTCTCCCAGGCGAGGTTGATGAACAGTCTGTGATAGATAGGCGTTCAAGACAATTCGTCTGCAGCAGACATCACACAGGTCTTTCAGCAAAGGGTGTAGTAACAGGTCTGCTTGAGTTTTAAAAAAGCAGCAGTCTAGCAATGGAAGATTTCTTGAGATTTAAGGGTTTCCCAAAACATAGGAGGCAACAGGAACCAGTCTTGAGGCAGGGATTCTTCAAAGATTGGTGGCAATAGGAATCTGCTACCTCTGACATAGGAGCAGGAGTAGCCCATTCGGCCCATCGAGCCTGCCCCACCATTCAATGTGATCATGGCTGATTTTCAATGCCTTTTTCCCACACTATCTTCATATCCCATTATGTCATTTGCATTTAGAAATCTGTCAATCTCTGCTTTAATCATACTCAATGACTGAGCTTCCACAGCCCTCTGGGGTAGAGAATTCCAAAGATTCACAACTCTGAGTCAAGAAATTTCTCCTCATCTCTGTCCTAAGTGGCTTCCCCCTTATTTTGAAATTGTGTCCCCTGGTTCTAGAGTCCCCAGTAAGAAACATCTTACCTGCATCTACCCTGTCTATCCCTTCAAGTATTTTGTAGGTTTCAATGAGATCACCTCTCATTCTTCGCAATTCTAGAGAATACAGGCCCAGTTTCCCCAATCTCTCTTCATAGGACAGTCCTGCCATCCCGGGAACAAGTCTGGTGAACCTTTGTTGCACTCCCTCTATGGCAATGACATCCTTCCTAAGGTAAGGGGAGCAAAACTGCACACATTACTCCAGGTGCGGATAACCAAGGTTCTATACAATTGAAGCAAGACTTCACTACTCCTGTACTCAAATCCTCTTGCGATAAGGGCTAACATATCACTAGTCTTCTTAATCTTTTTTTATTCATTCATGGGATGTGGGCATCGATGTCTAGGCCAGCATTTATTGCCCATCCCTAATTGCCCTTGAGAAGGTGGTGGTGAGCTGCCTTCTTGAACCGCTGCATCCATGTGAGGTAGGTACACCCACAGTGCTGTTAGGAAGGGAGTTCCAGGATTTTGACCCAGTGACAGTGAAGGAACAGCGATATAGTTCCAAGTCAGGATGGTGTGTGACTTGGAGAGGAACTTGGAGTGGTGGTGTTCCCATGCATTTGCTGCCTTGTCTGTCTAGTTGGTAGAGGTCGTGGGTTTGGAAGGTGCAGTTTAAGGAGCCTTGGTACATTGCTGCAGTGCATCTTATAGATGGTACACTGTTGCCACTGTGTGTCGGTGGTGGAGGTAGTGAATGTTTGTGGATGGGGTGTCAATCAAGTGGGCTGCTCTGTCCTGGATGGTGTTGAGCTTTTTGAGTGTTGTTGGAGCTGCACCCATCCAGGCAAGTGAAGAGTATTCCATCATACTCCTGACATGTGCCTTGTAGATGGCGGACAGGCTTTGGGGAGTCAGGAGGTGAACTACTCGCTGCAGGATTCCTAGCCTCTGACCTGCTCTTGTAGCCACTGTATTTATATGGCTACTCCAGTTCAGTTTCTGGTCAGTGGTAACCCCTAGAATGTCGATATTGGGGGAGTCAGCAATAGTAACACCATTGAATGCCAAGGGGAGATGGTTAGATACTTCCTTGTTGGAGACGGTCATTGCCTGGCACTTGTGTGGCGCGAATGTTACTTGCCACTTATCAGCCCAAGCCTGGATATTGTTCAGGTCTTGCTGCATTTCTACATGGACTGCTTCAGTATCTGAGGTGTCGCAAATGGTGCTGAACATTGTGCAATCATCAGCGAACATCCCTACTTCTGACCTTATGATTGAAGGAAGGTCATTGATGAAGCAGCTGAGATGGTTGGTGTTTGTCCATAGATCACTGAAGGCAGCAGCACAGGTAGATAAGGTGATTAGAAAGCCATACAGAATGCTTGCCTTTATTAGCCGAGGCATAGAATATGAGCAGGGAGGTTATGATGGAGCTGTATAGAACGCTGGTTAGGCCACAGCTGGAGTACTGTGCACAATTCTGGTCACCACACAATCACCAGGATGTGATTGCACTGGAGAGGGTGCAGAGGATATTGGCTGGGCTGGAGCATTTCAGTTATGAAGAGAGACTAGATAGGCTGGGGTTGTTTTCCTTAGAGCAGAGAACGCTGAGGGGGGACCTGATTGAAGTGTACAAAATTATGAGGGTCATTGTTAGAATAGATAGGAAAAAACTTTTTCCCTTAGTGGAGGGGTCAATAACCAGGATGCATAGATTTAAGGTAAGGGTCAGGAGGTTTAGAGGGGAGTTAAGGAAAACATTTTTCACCCAGAGGGTGGTTGGAATCTGGAACACACTGCTTGAAGGGGTGGCAGAGGCGGGACACTCACAACATTTAAGAAGTATTTAGCTGAGCACTTGAAACGCCATAGCATACAAGGCTGCGGGTCAAGTGCAGCAAAATGGGATTAGTTTGGACGGGTGCTTGATGGTCGGCGCAAGCGCTTTGGGCCGAAGGGCCTGTTTCTGTGCTGTAAAACTCTATGACTCTATGAGATGATTGACCTCCAACAAACACGACCATCTTCCTTTGTGCTAGGTATGACTCCAACCAGCGGAGAGTTTCCCCCCTGACTCCCATTGACTTTTGCTAGGGCTCCTTGATGCCATATTCGGTCAAATGCTGTCTTGATGTCAAGGGCAGTCACTCTCACCTCTCCTTTTGAATTCAGCTCTTTTGTCCGTGTCTGAACCAAGGCTGTAATGAGGCCTGGAGCTGAGTGGCCCTGGCAGAACCCAAACTGAGTGTCACTGAGCAGGTTGTTGCGAAGCAAGTACCGCATGATAGCACTGTCAATGACACCTTCCATCACTTTACTGATGATTGAGAGTCGACTGATGGGGCGGTAATTGGCCGGGTTGGACTTGCCCTGCTTTTTGTGTACAGGACGTACCTGGGCAATTTTCCACAGTGTTGTCGCTGTACTGGAAAAGCTTGGCTAGGGGGCGTGGCAAGTTCTGGAGCACAGGTCTTCAGTACTATTGCTGGAATATTGTCAGGGCACATAGCCTTTGCAGTATCCAGTGCTTTCAGTTGTTTCTTGATATCACATGGGGTGAATTGAATTGGCTGAAGTCTAGCATCTGTGATGCTGGGGACTTCAGGAGGAGGCCGAGATGGATCATCAACTCGGCACTTCTGGCTGAAGATTGTTGCAAATGCTTCAGCCTTATCTTTTGCACTCATGTACTGGGCTCCCCCCATCATTGAGGATGGGGATATTTGTGGAGCCACCTCCTCCTGTTTGTTTAATTGTCCACCACCATTCACGGCTGGATGTGGCAGGACTGCAGAGCTTGGATCTGATCCATTGGTTATGGGATTGCTTAGCTCTGTCTATCGCATGCTGCTTATGCAGTTTGGCATGCAAATTGTTGCAGCTTCACCAGGTTGAAACCTCATTTTGAGGTATGCCTGGTGCTGCTCCTGGAATGCCCTCCTGCACTCTTCATTGAACCAGGGTTGGTCTCCTGGCTTGATGTTAACGGTAGAGTGGGGAATATTCCGGGCCATGAGGTTACAGACTGTAGTTGAGTATAGTTCTGCTGCTGCTGATGGCCCACTGCACCTCATGGATGGCCAGTTTTGCATTGCTAGATCTGTTTGAAATCTATCCCATGTAGCACGGTGGTAGTGCCACACAAGATGGAGGGTATCCTTAATGTGAAGGCAGGTCTTAGTCTCCACAGGGACTGTGCGGTGGTCACTTCTACCAATACTGTCATGGACAGATGCATCTGCAGCAGGCAGATTGATGAGGACGAGGTCAAGTATGTTTCTCCCTCTTATATGCTCTGCTATGGGTACCCGCATTGGTTCTAATTAAGGTTGTCTTTTTGTGAGATATGTCGAACATTCCTTGTTCCAGTCCTACTCAGGCCCCCTCCCCCAACTCATTTTGCGGTACATTGATGACTATATCGGTGCCATTTCCTGCTCCTGCCCGGAACTGGAAAACTTTATCAACTTTGCTTCTAATTTCCACCCTTCTTTCTCCTTTACATGATCCATCTCCGACACTTCCCTTCCTTGACATCTCTGGAGATAGGCTATCTACTAATATTCATTATAAGCCCACCGACTCCCACAGCTGCCTTGACTGCACTTCTTCACACTCTGCCTCCTGTAAGGACTACATTCCATTCTCTAAGTTTCTCCGTCTCCTGATGATGCTACCTTCCACGACAGTGCTTCTGATATGTCTTCCTTGTTCCTCAACTGGGGATTCCAGCCCCCCCACTGCGGTTAACAGGGCCCTCAACCGTGTCCAGCCCATTTCCCCACCTCTACCCTCACACCTTCCCCTCCCTCCCAGAACCGCAACAGGGTTTCCCTTGTCCTCACTTTCCACCCCACCAGCCTCCACATCCAAAGGATCATCCTCTGCCATTTCTGCCACCTCCAGCGTGATGCCACTACCAAACGCATCTTCCCCTCCCCTCGCCTGTCAGCATTCCGAAAGGATTGTTCCCTCCGTGACACCCTGGTCCACTCCTCCATTGCCCCCACCACCTCGTCCCCTTCCCACGGCACCTTCCCTGCAATCGCAGGAGGTGTAATACCTACCCCTTTACCGCCTGTCTCCTCACTATCCCAGGCCCCAAACACTCCTTTCAGGTGAAGCAGTGATTTACTTGTACATCTTTCAATTTAGTATACTGTATTCACTGCTCACAATGTGGTCTGCTCTACATTGGGGAGACTAAACGCAGATTGGGTGACCGCTTTGCGAAACACCTCCGCTCAGTCCGAAAGCATGACCCAGAGCTTCCGATTGCTGGTCATTTCAATACTCCCCCCTGCTGTCATGCTCACATCTCTGTCCTGGGATTGCTGCAGTGTTCCAGTGAACATCAATGCAAGCTCGAGGAACAGCATCTCATTTACTGATTAGGCACACTACAGCCTGCCAGACTGAACATTGAGTTCAATAATTTCAGAGCATGACAGGCTCCCCTTTATATTTTTATTTTTTGTTAGTTTTTCTTTTTTATGTTTTTATTTTTGTTTAGTTTGTTTCTACTGTGCCTACCCACTGTTTTTTTCATGTTTGTGCTTGGGGCCAGGTTGTTCAGTTTTCTGTCAATTAACACCCTCTCTGTACTAACGCTTTGTCTTTCACCACACCATTAATATACTGTTTGCCTTTGTTCCATGACCTTCTGGTCAGTTATTCTCTGTGACCTTGTCCTATCAACGCCTTCTCTTTTGTTATCTCTTGCCACCCACTGCCGCATCCCCCCCCCAGCCCCGCTTTACTTGTTTAAAACCTATTACATTTATGGCTCTGCCGGTTCTGATGAAGGGTCACTGACCTGAAGTGTTAACTCTGCTTCTCTCTCCATAGATACAGCCAGACCTGCTGAGTATTTCCAGCATTTCTTGCTTTTATTTATGTTTTTCCCTCTTGTTGGTTCCCTCACCACCTGCTGCATACCCAGTCTAGCAACTATGTCCTTTAGGACTTGGCCAGCTCAGGCAGTAGTGGTACTACTGAGCCACTCTTGGTGATGGACATTGAAGTCGCCCATCCACAGTACATTCTGCACCCTGCCACCCCTCAGTGCTTCCTCCAAGTGCTGTTCAACATGGAGGAGTACTGATTAATCAGCTGAGGGAGGGCAGGAGGTTTCCTTGCCCATGTTTGACCTGATGCCATGAGACTTCATGGGGTCCGGAAGCGATGTTGAGGACTCCAAGGGCAACTCCCTCCTGACTGTATACCATTGTGCCACCACCTCTGCTGGGTCTGTTCTGCCCGTGGGACAGGACATACCTGGGGTTGGTGATGGCAATCTCTGGGACATTGCCTGTAAGGTATAATTCTGTGAATATGACTATGTCAGACTGTTGCTTGACTAATCTGTGGGACAGCTCTCCCAACTTTGGCACAAGCCCCAAGATGTTAGTAAGGAGGACTTTGCAGGATCAACAGGGCTGGGGTTGCCATTGTCGTTTCCAGTGCCTAGGTCAATTCTGGGTGGTCCATCCAGCTTCATTCATTTTTATTGACTTGCTGCACCTGCATATTAGCTTTCAGTGACTTATTGACGAGGACACGCAGGTCCCTTTGTACATCTACACTTTCTAATCTCTTAACATTTAAGAAAAGCACTGCACATCTGTTCTACCAAAGTGGATCACATCACATTTTTCCACATTATATTACACGTTCTTGCCCACTCACTAAATCTTTCCAAATCCCCTGGAAGCCTCTGCATCTTCCTCACCACACACATTCCCACCTTGTTTTGTGTCATCTGCGAATTTGGAAATATTACATTTGGTCCCCACATCCAAATCATTGATATATATTGTGAACAGTTGGGGCCCAAGCACAGATCCTTGCAGTACCCCACTAGTCAGAGCCTGCCTACATGAGAATGACCCATTTATTCCTACTCTCTTGTTTTCTGCCTATTAACCAATCCTTAACCCATGTGCTTAATTTTGTTAACCAACCTCCAGTGGGGGACTTTATCAAATCTTCTGAAAATCCAAATATACCATGTCCACTGACTCCCCTTTATCAATTCTGTTAGTAACATCCTCAAAAAATTCCAACAGGTTTGTCAAACATGATTTCTCATTCATAAATCCATGTTGACAATGCCCAATCAAATCATTATTATCCAAGTGTCCAGTTATCACATCCTTTAGAATAGATTCTAGCATTTTCCCAGGTTAACAGGTCTGTAATTCCCTGTTTTCTCTCTCCCTCCTTTCTTAAATAGTGGGGTGACATTTGCAAACTTTTCAATCTGCAGGAACTGCTCCAGAATCTATTGAATTTTGGAAGATGCATCCACTATCTCCATAGCTACCTCTTTCAACACTCTGGGATGTAGCCTATCAGGTCCTGGGGACCTATCAATCTTCAGCCCCATTAATTTCTCCAATACAACCTTCTTACTAATACTAATTTCCTTCAATTCCTCATTCCCCCCAATCCCTTGGCTCTCTAATGCTGGGAGATTTCTTGTATCTTCCTCAGTGAAGACAGACACAAAGTAAACATTTAGCTTCTCTGCCATTTCTCTATTTCCCATTATAAATTCTCCTGACTCTGCCTGTCATGGACCCACATCTATCTTCGCCAAATGTTTCCTTTTTACGTACCTAGAGAAGCTTTTACAGTCCGTTTTTATATTTTTTGCTAGCATACATTCATATTCTATTCTCTCTTTCTTTATCAGTTTCTTTGGCCTCCTTTGCTGTATTCTAAAATCCTCCCAATCCTCAAGCTTACTACTATTTCCGGCAACTCTATATGCCTTTTCTTTTCGTCTTATACAATCGTTAACTTCCTTTGTTATCCACAGTTAACTGCCTTTACTTTTGTGGTTTTTGTGCCTTGAAGGAATGTGTAGTTGCTGTAACCTATGTAATAATTCTTTAAAGACTATCCATTGCCTATGTACTGTCATACCTTTTAATATATTTTCCCAATTCACCTCAGCCAATTTGCCCCTCATACCTTCATAATTTCCTTTGTTCAAATTTAACACCCTGGCTTCAGATCGAACTACCTCACTTTCAAACATAATGTAAAATTCGGTCATATTATGGTCACTCATCCCCAAAGGTTCTTTTACAACAAGATTATTAATTATCCCTTTCTCATTACATAATACTAGATCTAAAATAGCCTGTTCTCTAGTCGGTTCCTCAACATACTGCTCTAGAAAACCATCCTGAACACACTCCAGAAACTCATCCTCCATAGCATTAGAGCTCATTAGGTTTACTCAGTTTATATGCAGATTGAAGTCACCCATGATTACTGTATTACCCATGCTACATGCTTCTCTAATCTCCTGATTAATGCCATGCCTCACACTACCACTATAAACAACTCCTACCCTTGCTGTTTCTTAGCTCCACCCAAACACAAAAACAACAAAAGTAAAGGCAGTCAACTGTGGATAACAGAGGAAGTTAAGGATTGTATAAGATTAAAAGAAAAAGCATATAAAGGTGCCAGGAATAGTAGTTTTGTTCTTCTGATCTGAGATCCGCTCCCTTACTAATGTACTGATCCCATCCCTTATGATCAGCGCAACACCACCTCCTTTTCCTTTTTGTTTGTCCTTTCTAAATATCGAATATCCTTGAATATTCAGTTCCCAGTCTTGGTCGCCCTGTAGCCACGTTTCTGTTATGGCAAATAGATCATACCCATTTACCTCTATTTGGGCCTTTAAGTCACCTGACTTGTTGAAAATGCTGCGTGCATTCAGGTAGAGTGCCCTTAACCTTGTCTTCTTGACATTCTGCATTCTAAACTTAGTTGATGCGCACCTTTGTTTTGCCTGCCTTCTAATGTCACTTGCTACTTTTCTACCTCCTGTTATCAGCTTTACTTCCTTCCAATTTGAGCTACCCCTCAGGTTCCCATCCTCCTGACAAGCCAGTTTAACCCCCAACACTAGCAAATCTCCCTGCGAGGATGTTAAGGTGTAGCCCGTCCATCTTGTACAGGTTCTACCTGCCCCAGAACTGGTCCCAATGCCTCAGAAATCTGATGCCCTCCCTCCTACACCAATTCTACAGCCACATGTTCAATCGATCAGTCCTCGTATTCCTATGCTCACTAGCATGTGGCACTGGGAGTAATCCTGAGATTACTGCTTTGGTGGTCCCACTTTTTAATTTCCTTCCAACTCCCTAAAATCTGCTTTCAGGACCTCATCCTACCTATGTCATTGGTACCAATGTGGACCATGACCTCTGGCTGTTCACCCTCGTCCAGAAGAATATCCTGCAGCCGCTCCTTGACATCCTTGACCCTGGCACCAGGGAGGCAACACACCATCCCGGAGTCACGTTTACTGCCACAGAAATGCCTGTCTGATCTCCTGACTATCGAATCCCCTATCACTATTGCTCTTCTACTCTGACATACAGGGTTTTTTCCTCTGAAAAGCAGTCTTCCTCTGCAGAGAGAAGTAACTCTTTTTCACCTGGGTCTTTTTCTCTCTCCTGGCAAATCATAGCCACATTTCAAATGGAGGATTTCTTTTCAAAAGATGCAAGTCTTCCTTTACAGAGAGGGGTCTGTTTCTCCAGTTTCCAGGCAGGTCACAGCCAGATTTCAACTGCCTGCTCCTTGTCCAGCTCACTTTTTTTTTCACAATCCAAAAGTGAAACTAACTTCAAATCACATGATGATCATAAAATTTGAGTAAAACTTAATAAACTTGTTCTGACTTTGTCTCAATAAAGTAGATTCACAACTGAACATTTTGGCACATCTGTTTTTGTACCAGTAAGGGGGACAAATCTTAGAGTTATGATTTTACAAAAGACACATAAGTTCTTACTATGAAAGGCACACTATCTTACCTATAACACTCACATCAAGCTTATATTTATATAGCACCTTTAACATAATAAAACATCCCAAGGCGCTTTACAGAAACATTATAAAATAAAGTATGACACTGAACCACATAAGAAGATATTCGCTCAGATGACCAAAAGCTTGGTCAAAGAGGTCGATTTTAAGGAGCGTCAAAGAAGAAAAGCGAGGTGGAGAGGCAGAGGGGTGTAGGAGGGTATTCCAGAGCTTGGAGCCTAGGCAACTGGAGACGTGGTCATCAATGGTGGAGTGATTAAAATCAGGGATGCACAAGAAACCAGAATTAGAGGAGCACAGATATATTGGAGGGTTGTAGGGCTGGAAGAGATTGGCGATAGGGAGGGGGGGGCAAGGCTTGGAGCAATTTGAAAACAAGGATGAGAATTTTAAAATCAAGCAATTGCCTGACTGGGAGCCAATGTAGGTCAATGAGCATAGGAGTAATAGGGGAATGGGACTTGGTGCGAGTTAAGACACGGTTAGCAGAGGTCTGGATGACCTCAGGTTTACAGAGAATAGAATGTGGGAGTCCAGCCAGCAGTGTTTTAGAAAAAGTCAAGTCTAGAGGTAACAAAGGCATGAATGAGGGAATTCCTAAATACCTTGAAGGAGAATTTCACCTTACTATAAATGAAACAGATGCAGCTTAATAACTGCCCCCACTGGAGTATCTTTCAAAGAAGTGCCCAGGAGCTTCTGATCATTTTCTGCCAATTTGGGACAGTTGCAGAATCTGTCATGGAACTGGAACCAGATCCAGCACTTGCAGACTCTCAATCCCAACTGAGCAACTGGTGGAATTGGGGGGGTGCGGATAATAAACAGCTTGCGGGGGAAGGGTAATAAACAGAGCTCACAGGGGATGGACAATATATACGACATTGGCGGGGAGGGGCAATAAACAGAGCTCGCGGGGTGGGGCAATAAATGGCATTGGTGGGGGAGGGGCAATAACTGGAGCTCGTAGGGAGGGGGCAATAAACAGCTTGTGAAGTGAGGCAATAAATAGCATCTGTGGGGGGGGGCAATAAACGCGTCAAGTGTGGGAGGGGCACTAAATGGCACTGGTAGGGAGAGAGGCAATAAATAGCACTCGAGGTAGGGCAATAAATGGTTCTAATGGGGGAGGGGCAATAAACAGCATCGGTAGGGGAGGCACAAGAAACAGAGCTCATGGGGAGGGGCAATAAATGGTTGGCGAGGAGGGGAAATAAATGGAGCTCATGGGGGAGAGCAATAAATAGAGCTCACGATAAGGGGCAATAAACGGCATCGGTGGGGAAGCACAAGAAACAGAACTCGTGGGGAGGAGCAATAAACAGCACTGGTGGGGAGAGAGGCAATAAACAGCACTGGCAGTAAAGGGTAATAAATGAAGCTTGAGGGGGGCGGGTCATTAAACTGCATTTTTGGTTGGATTGCGTGATGCCACTGCTGTATACTGCTGTGCCAGAGCAGACAGTTGCGTTTCAAGCAGGAAGCACGACCCAAAAACGAGACTATCTGGTTGGGTCAAATAACCATTTGGACCTCAGGGGCAGAACTACAGAACTTTCTCTTTGGGCCGGTCTGTCTCAGAAAGGCAGGTTCCACTCTCAGTGCCCCCTCAGCCCCTGCCGATTGTCACAGCCATGGCAACCTGACATGTGCAAGTTCTCCCCACTGCCCACTCCATGGCGAAATGGCACCAGCAGCATTTCTACCCTCAGCTTTCAATGAGACTGAGTAAAAAATAGGGAAGGATCTGCAACCAGGAAAAGGACAGCTGCCCCATTAAGAGATGTTTCTGTCAGAGCTAACAGTAGCTTTGATTGTTTCAACTAAAGGAAGCTTACTGGTGCAACGAAAAGTGAAAAGAAAATTACCAATCCATTCCCTTATGGGGGACGGAAACAGGAGCAACTCCATCCTGCAGCAGCCTCTTTTAGAGCATGTCAATTATTAAAGATAGAATAGAGCGGATAATAAAATGCAGAACTTCGTAGCTCCATGGAATCATGTTTTAGATTATGCTTCCTATGAATACAATCACAACAGAATCAACAATGTAACCACTCAATGCCAACACATTGGCAATATTAATTGAAAATTTGCCTTCCGCATGAAATATGCTGATGGGTACCATGTTCGTACTGGATATAAACATTTCACTTACTTATTGAATGTACATGTGTACAGAATGAAATACAAAAGGCAAATGTTGTTTTGATGCAGTAAAATCACATTTTATTTCAAGTGTATACATTGTTACCACCAAGGCAGGAGGAGTACACTGTCTTTCTCTAGTTCCACTTCTCCACAGGTCACAACATATATTTAAATGTATACCCAGTTACCGATGCGGCCAATTATACACTCTATTTTAGTTTCAGAATAAAATCCGCCAACCAGTTTTCTTTAATAAACAACAAAAGTATTACATTTATCCTAAAACAAGACTTAGTCAATAAAGATGCCAAGCTTTAACACACAGTTTGAAATAGGACCGTAAATATATATGTTCCCTTCTAAATACCCAACACACACACACCAGTTAAAGAAAAAATAAAGATGCTTTGGCCAAAGTACTTGTTAATTCATGAAGAAAAAGGATAAGATATTCCATGTTCCAGATGGCTTACAGTCATGCGTCCAAGTACACATAAATGGGTCACTGGGATCTTTTCTGGAGTAGTTCTTTTCAGGCAGCATCAAGAATTAATCTGGCAGGCTTTCCAGGAGCTTCTCAGGAGAAGTGTGGCATCAAGGGTTTTAGCTATCACACACTGGATTTTTGCAGGGTTTCTCAGAGAAGTGGAGAAAAGATGAGTTGGGTACTTCTATCTTAGCAGGCTTACCCCCAACTGACATTCAAAACAGTCCACACGCCAAGCAGAAAGTCAAAACCTCCTGACCACCATAAATCTTGACATGTCACTTCTCTTGTAAACAACTCCCATAGTCAGAAGGCATCTGTTGTTTACTTAGCTGAAGATATGTGACCTCCAGTAAATGTTTTTAAACAGAGTCCTTCCATTGACCCTGTAAAAAAAAAAGTCCAGCATCTATGGAATCACTTCAGATCAAATATTTATTATTTAGGCAAAATACACATCACCTCCAGGTATAAATAACTTTAAAGCTTTATAGTTTATTCATTGAAAATCTCTGGTAGTGAAAGTTTTATCTTTGATAATTGGTAGAAGCACATTCAAAAAGTAAACTGTAAAAAAAAATACTAAACAAGGTGTCCCTAAACCACTTGTATTGTGGACATCACAATCTTGCAAGTATTCAACAGTCTGTTGAGTATTTTTAGTGCAACTACTTGGCAAATGCATCCACGAATTGAATAAAAAGAAATGTAACCTACCAGTATAAATTAGGAAAATGCAAAGATACCTAACCACTTATTACTTTTTCATGGCTACCTCCTTTTATTGAAGTTTTAATTAAGGCCATGGATTCAATTTGAAAACCAGTAAGGAATTCCCATTCCAACTGCTCTCACTAGTATTCCAATTCAAAGTGTGCCCAAGTTCTTGCAATGCATTGGGTGCTCCGCAGCAAAACAGATGATGAGCTCATTGTTGTTTAAGGATTTCCTCTTTCCAGATAAAGAAATATTTGAGGATTAACAATTAGTTTGTTTACTGTTCAAACAGCCTTGTAAGAATTTTAAGTGGCAGATGCCCCTATTTTAAATGAGATGAATCTAAACTTCTTGACCTATCAACACTATGCTCAAGACCTTTGGTTTTGTACAGATCAGATTTGCCGCTTTCATTTTCCAAAGTACCTTAATCAAGTACTACTAACAAAACAACCTCAAGACAATGTTTGAACATGGCTACATAAACATACACATGGTTAACACATGGCATGATAGTGTTAACTTATGAATGCTAAATGGCAAATTGGATATCTGAGTAATGGTCTAAAGACAATCCAGATGTGAGAAACTATAGTAACTATATATGTTCCTATCTTCCACATAACACTAATAGAAGTCATGTGTAAACAACTCTTTACGGAGTTTTCAGGATCAGGGGCATCATGATAACTCCTGGTGCTATATCATTATTCTTCATTATGAAACCAATTTTTTCATGGTCCTATACCAATTTGGCTACAGTGGTAAACAATCTTTTGATTAAAGCCTGAAATCATTTTTCAACAGCAGCTAGAGATTTAGTTTGAGAAAATCAACTTTGACCTTTAGATCTATTCTGTGTGCCTATCCGAACTCTGAGGCAATGGAAATATTCCCAGTTTCAATTTTGGCGATTGACTTCTTCCATTACAGTTTAATATTGTAAGGAAAAGCAACAAATTGGCATAATTTTTATCCTGATATTCAACCAGCATGCCTTGGGAAGCTGGAAACAGTGCTGATGGAAGAAATAATTTGTTTTTAGTCTTTTAAAATGAAACATGCTGAGCTGTGGTAAGGCAGTGAAACTAAACAAATGCTATTGGAAAGAAATAGTGCGAGCGAACAAGAGACATTGGTATTTGGATAGACATTCGAGACTGTACAAATTAGATAAGATGGGGCTTAGTTCTACAAGCATCTTTAACTGGAAGGTTAACTACAAGAGGCTTCATGTGATGGAAATTTACTGAAAGAAAGCTCAAGAAAGATGGACAACTTTCTGGGCGGGTTGAAATCCTATTGCTTCATAGGGCTCAGAAATATAATTGGGCATCGTAAAGCTTCATAGGACGGTATGGCCTGTCAATAGAGTAACCCTGGTCCATCCCCTGAAAAGGGATATAAAAGGTTGAACCCATCAGAGAATTGCAGTCAAGAGGTGGGATCTGGACTGAGGATTGAAAGGAAACTGCAAAGAACAGAAGCTTGCCACTTCAGGTGATTGTATTTGATATATTGAAATATATTTGAGCATTCTGATACCAGATATTGTTGAAGCATTTATTTGCTGGGCATACAGTAACAAAGCATTTTTTTTATTATTTTATTTTCTTTCTCGACCTATTAAATCAATAATCATTTTCTGTAATCATTTTTAAATCTGTGCTCACTTTAAATCTGAAATAATTGGTATAAATAAATCATAGCCACATTGTTATAACAACCTTTTGAGTGAGTCATCAATTTGTTCTCTTGTAAATCGCTGGTCAAAATGAACAATAAGCCTGTGTGAGCGTTTTAAATTAAATAGGCTTACAGAAATGGCATCCCTGGGTGGGTCTGCATAAAGAATAATAAAATGACATGCTCATGTTTAAAGGGGAAAACCATGGATGAAGTAGTAACCAGTATATAGCAAGAAAGTTACCTTTAAATAAGGGGTGGGTTTGAATGATCCAAAGTGGAGGTAACGTGGTGTGTGAAGCAGAACAATGGATGCTAGGTACAACCTGCTGCCCTAGTAGTCTAAAGACTGTTTGGTTTATGGTATACCAGAGACAGTTTAAAGATGGTGAATGCGAAATAATCCAGTTACGAAAAGAACTCAAAAGCAAGTGACAGAGTGGCAGTGGTTAATAGGTTGTTAAAGGAGATACAAGAAAAAAAGACATGCATTTATATAGCACCTTTCATGACAACCAGACATCTCAAACATTTTACAGCCAATGAAATACCTTTTTAAATGTAGTAATTGTCGTAATGCAGGAAACGTGGCTACCAGTATGCACACAGCAAATTCCCACAAACAGCAATGTGATAATGACCAGATAATGTGTTTTGGTGATGTTGATTGAGGGATAAATATCAGCCAGGACACTGAGGATAACACCTCTGCTCTTCTTCAAAATAGTGCTATGGGATATTTTACATGCACCTGAGCAAGCAGATGGGGTGCCTCGGTTTAACATCTCATTCCAAAAGATGGCACCTCCAACAGTGGAGCACTCCTTTGGTACTGCACTGGAACATTAGCCTTGATTTTTATGTTCTTGCCCAGAGTAGGACTTGAACCCAAAACTTTATACCTTATAGGTGAGCATGCTACCAACTGAGCCACAGCTGACATGACAAGAAGAAAGAGAAAAGTATGAGTGAGGAGGGTTAAAGTTACAGAACATGAGAAAAGGAGATTGTGCAGGAGCATGTAGAGTGACAGCATTCAAGTATTGTAAAAGTGTGGCATAAAAGAAAACCCTGAGTTAGGAAAAATGGTTAAGAGGAAAATAAATAAGTTAAAAAGGCCCACAGTAAAAGTTAAAACTGTTGAGAGAAAAGAATAGGCACATTTTCTGTTTTTAAGGGAAAGGTAACTGGATTTTCTTTTCAGTTTCTGTGTATGATGAGAATCGTGGGAAGCTTCCTGTGAATGAAAGTCTGTGTGCCCGTGCTCTTCTCTGCACAACTACAAGTTATTAACCCTTTGAAATCTTATCTTTAATGTTGGGAACATAAGTTTGTTACTTGTCGTCTATGTATGTACATGCGTCTGTATCGTTGTGGGAAACTTGAGCCATGTTTTGGTCGTGGACTGGTTTAAGCTGTGTTTTTCTTGGGTCAAAACCTGGGAATATCACAGATTTTTGGCACTTTGAGTTCATAACCCATTATAGAAATCAATATTTCTAAGTTCCATAGAAGTATGAAAGACTCTGTTAATTTTAATTTAAGATTGAGCACCCAGGAATTGGGATATAAAAACTAAATTACTTTTTAAATTAAAGATGCTTGTGTGGATTTTATTTTGATTAAAATTTAGTTTTGCAACTGTGAAAGGCAGCAAAGAGTTTGCTTTATAAGAGATAAGCTTCTGCCTTGAAGCCAAGCTTGCTAAGATTGAACTTTTCAAAACACTTTGCTCTAATTGGACTGGAAGTTTAAAAAAAATTTTGTTGCCTTTTGCAGTTTAAAGACACGTCTTACTGTTTTTCTAATTGAGGTTAAGTAGCAAACATCAGATATTGAAAATTGGTTTAAGGGAGTAAAAGGATAAATAAAGGAGATATGGGAAAGATTCTGCTCCCTTTTCTACTGTTAAAAACTGCAAGGTTGCAACGTTGTCTCTTCAAAACAGTGGTGGAAGATTTGGAGCTCACAAGCTGTGGAAATCTCTGCTCTCGTTAACTCTTTTTGGTGTAAGCATGTTGAAGGTTTTATTTAACTGTGAAAGCTAACTTTTCTTTAGTTTTATTTACAGTCATTTGGAAAGGTGCCTGAAGAAAGAACAGGGAAAATGATGCAATTTATATTTTCTTTTTAAAGTGTGTGCTATCCAGTTCTGTGTTTACTTCATAAGTGTTGCGTTGAATTAAGTTGAAATTATTAGGGTTTACTAACCTGTTAAGTTGTGAAAACTCAAATTTTATTGAGACCACAATGAAATTCTGGTTATGATGATAGAATATGCGGGAGTCTTTAGTTCTGGACTTAAAGCTTTTACATGTAACATTGGCAGTTTTGAATTTCTTAAACGTTTAATCATGTGAACTAGAATGTGGGAGATTTGAGGTGATGCTGGTTGTTTAGTCATCTTGGTTAGAGTCAGAATCATTTACAGCGTAGAAGGGGGCCATTTGGCCCAATGAGCTGTTGACAGCTTTTTAAAATATTTTAATTCACCACACCACTTTTGTGTTGCTGAGTGTAAATTTAATTATTGTACATTATTAAATTATAAATTTCTAAATTGACAGATATGATTGGACAAATTAACCCATTGGACTCTTGGACAGAGCCAAATAGATTCTTTGTGATTTTTTTTTTAAAACAGGTGACAATGATTTCAGAGTCACATGAGTACTGATATTACAGCAAGAGATTTAGCGGCTTTTTTTTTAAAGAATTTAAGAACTTATCCATTGACATCAAATGTCACAGCATGGTGATGATTTGGACTAAAGGCTTTACCTTTCAAAGACTTGGCCTTAACCCATTCATCTTCCAAGACTTGTGCTTGAGAAGGGGAGATATCGAAGTTCGCTCAAAATCAGTTGCAAGCACTCCTACCTTTAATGTAAAACCACCAATCCCGGGTATCATTATTTCTGAGATTTAAATTGATATGAATAAATTGATATGAGTTGCTATCTCAAGCACTTAAAGGTAAAATGTACCTGATGTTTAAGGGGGTAAACTGTAGTGGTGATGTTGGGAATGGCATTAAACAGGAAATTAGACACGCATGCGATAAAGGAACATCTGTAATTATGGGTGACCTTAATCTGCATGTTGATTGGGCAAATCAAATTAGTCACGATACCGTAGAGGAGGAATTCTTGGAGTGTATACGGGATGGTTTTCTGGACCAATACGTTGAGGAACCAACTAGAGAGCAGGCCATCCTAGACTGGGTATTGTGTAATGAGAGAGGAATAATTGACAATCTAGTTATGCAAGACCCCTTGGGGATGAGCGACCATAATATGATAGAATTCTTCATCAAGATGGAGAGTGATACAGTTGATTCTGAGACTAGGGTCCTGAATCTTAGTAAAGGAAACTACAAAGGTATGAGGCGCGTGTTGGCTATGATGGATTGGGGAACGTTACTTAAAGGAAATGCAATGGCAAACATTCAAAGAGCGTATGGATGAACTGCAACAATTGTTTATTCCTGTCTGGCGCAAAAGTAAAACGGGAAAGGTAGCCAAACCATGGCTTACAAGGGAAATTAGAGATAGCATTAGATCCAAGGAAGAGGCATATATATTCGCCAGAAAAAAAACAACAGACCTGAGGATTGGGAGCGGTTTAGAATTCAGGAAAGGAGGACCAAGGGATTGATTAAGAAGAGGAAAATACAGTACGAGAACAAGCTTGCGGGGAACATAAAAACTGACTGTAAAAGTTTCTATAGGTATTTGAAGAGAAAAATATTAGTGTAGAAAAATGTAGGTCCCTTACAGTCAGAAACGGGGGAATTTATTATGGGGAGCAAAGAAATGGCTGACCAACTAAATGCATTCTTTGGTTCTGTCTTCACAAAGGAGGACACAAATAACATACCAGAAATGTTGGGGAACACAAGATTTAGTGAGAGGGAGGAACTGAAGGAAATCAGTATTAGTGGAGAAATGGTGTTGGGGAAATTGATGGGATTGAAGGCCGATAAATCCCCAGGGCCTGATGGTCTGTATCCCAGAGTACTTAAGGAAGTGGCCCTAGAAATAGTGGATGCATTGGTGGTCATCTTCCAAGATTCTATAGACTCTGGAACAGTTCCTACAGATTGGAGGGTAACTAATGTAACCCCTCTATTTAAAAAAGGAGGTAGAGAGAAAGCAGGGAATTATAGACCAGTCAGCCTGACATCAGTAGTGGGGAAAATTCTAGAGTCCATTATCAAAGATTTTATAGCAGAGCACTTAGAGAACAGTGGTAGAATCGGACAAAGTCAGCATGGATTTACGAGAGAGAAATCATGCTTGACAAATCTACTAGAATTCTTCGAGGATGTAACTAGTAGAGTTGATGAGATGTGGTTTATTTGGACTTTCAGAAGGCTTTCGACAAAGTCCCACATAAGAGATTAGCATGCAAAATTAAAGCGCATGGGATTGGGGGTATTGCGATGGATAGAAAATTGGTTGGCAGATAGGAAACAAAGAGTAGGGATAAATGGGTCTTTTTCTGAATGGCAGGCAGTGACTAGTGGAGTACCACAAGGATCGGTGCTAGGCCCCCAGCTATTCACAATATATATTAATGATTTAGATGAGAGAACTAAATGTAATATCTCCAAATTTGCAGATGACACAAAACTGGGTGGGAGGGTGAGTTGTGAGGAGGATGCAGAGAGGCTTCAGGGTGATTTGGACAAGTTGAGTGAGTGGGCTAATGCATGGCAGATGCAGTATAATGTGGATAAATGTGGTTATCCACTTTTGTAGCAAAAACAGGATAGCAGATTATTATCTGAACGGCTATAAACTGAGAGAGGGGAATATGCAGCAAGACCTGGGTGTTCTTGTACACCAGTCACTGAAGGTAAGCATGCACGTTCAACAGGTGGTAAAAAAGGCAAATGGTATGTTGGCCTTCATAGCGAGAGGATTCGAGTACAGGAGCGGGGATGTCTTGCTGCAATTATACAGGGCCTTGGTGAGGCCACACCTGGAATAGTGTGTGCAGTTTTGGTCTCCTTATCTGAGGAAGGATGTTCTTGCTATAGAGGGAGTGCAGCGAAGGTTTACCAGACTGATTCCTGGGATGGCGGGACTGACGTATGAGGAGAGATTGAGTTGGTTAGGATTATATTCGCTGGAGTTTGGACGAGTGAGGGGAGATCTCATAGAAACCTATAAAATTCTAACAGTACTTGACAGGGTAGATGCGGGAAGGATGATCCCGATGGTGGGGGAGTCCAGAACCAGGGGTCATAGTCTAAGGATACGAGGTAAACCATTCAGGACTGAGATGAGGAGAAATTTCTTCACCCAGAGAGTGGTGAACCTGTGGAATTCGCTACCACAGAAAGCAGTTAAGGCCAAAACATTGTATGTTTTCAAGAAGGAGTTAGATATAGCTCTTGGGTTCAAAGGAATCAAAGGATATGGGGCGAAAGCAGGAAGAGGTTACTGAAGTGGATGATCAGCCATGATCATAATGAATGGCGGAGCAGGTTCGAAGGGCTGAATGGCCTACTCCTGCTCCTATTTTCTATGTTTCTATGTTAATCAAATTTTCATTAAAAAACCTCGAGTGAAAAATAGTCTGGATGGTTCCTGAGAATCAAAAAAAAAAGGTTTATTTTGGGAGAAATAAAATTGACAAAATCTGTCAGCCCAAAAACACTGCTACTTGAATTTGGGACAAACAAAGTGATAAAACATAGGCACAATACAACAGGTTATTTTTGAGAAGTAAAAGGTCATCTAAAATAAAGAACAAACAAAATGTGTTAAAAACTGGGATCACATGGGAATATATGATTTCTGTTTTAAGGATGTTACAGAATATTGTATTGGACATTACAGTTCCTCCAGGGTTCATGAATGAGATAGAATGGTAATAAATGGGATGTGCCACTTAGGATAGAAGATAGTGACATGAAAATCACACCACCAGATAGGAATTGGAAAAAAATCACCTGCGTTTTTCCAGTAAGCCACAAGAATGGCAGGTGGGGAGCCAGGTAATGCACAACTAAGCAAGGGTAGGTGTGTTTGAACCTCTGTATAAGACAGTGCAGTATGATGGATAAGGCCAGCGCCATGGTGTGCATGGTTTTGCCAACACAGAAAGTTTTTTGTAAAATTTGTTCATGGGATGTGGGCATTGCTGGCTAGGCCAGCATTTATCGCCCATCCTTAATTACCCTTGGAAAGGTGCTAGTGAGCTGCCTTCTTGAACTGCTGCAGTCCTTGGGATGTAGGTACACCAACAGTGCTGTTAGGAAGGGAGTTCCAGGATTTTGACCCAGCGACAGCGAAGAAACAGCGATATATTTCCAAGTCAGGATAGTGTGTGGCTTGGAGGGGAACCTGTGGGCAATGGTGTGCCCATGCACCTACTGCCCTTGTCCTTCTAGGTGATAGAGGTCGCCAGTTTGGAAGATGCTGTCGAAGTTAAATGGGTTGCGACTCGGATGACATTTTGCAGGTGTTGCTTGTAGTATTAAATCTAGCTGATGCAAGAGTTAATAAAGGAATTTTGGGAAAGAGCCAGCACAACATTGGCAAAGACAAAATTCAAACTGGGATTTCCAAGAAGTCCAGAACATTCGAGTGAAAGTCAGGGAAGTGTAGTTGAGACTAATAAATTGATAGGCAAAGATACATCTCCAAGAGAAAGCTATGAACTTTTTAAGAGAACTTCATTTTATAGCCTGGCCACTACACAAGACTTCAGTACCATGCAGGGGCAGATAAGCAAAGATCTTCAGACAAATACCACCCCTCTTGATCTTTTGATTTGACCTGGAAATCCAAGAATCGCTTGTCTCGGATAGCACATGTGGCATGATATTGGTATGTCAGCCCGAGTGTGCAGATGTGATTTGTTTATTTATTTATTTAGAGATACAGCACTGAAACAGGCCCTTCGGCCCACCAAGTCTTTGCCGACCAAGAACCACCCATTTATACTAACCCTACAGTAAGCCCATATTCCCTACCACCTACCTACACTAGGGGCAATTTACAATGGCCAATTTACCTATCACCTGCAAGTCTTTGGTGGTGGGAGGAAAGCGGAGCACCCGGTGAAAACCCACGCGGTCACAGGGAGAACTTGCAAACTCCGCACAGGCAGCACCCAGAATTGAACCCGGGTCCCTGGAGCTGTGAGGCTGCAGTGCTAACCACTGCGCCGCCCACTGTTGCATATGAAGCAACTAGCATGTGGAAATGCATGGTGAACTTGCACTGAAGAATGGGTCTCAATCATGCTCAGTTACTAGACAACAGCAAAAGAATGAAAGGATTCATGTGGCCGGTACGGTGAGACAACATTTTAAATCACTAAGGTATTGACACATACTCCGTAGAGAAACTGATTTTTAAATAATTAGGATAGAATTAATCACACTGTAATGGTCAAAAGGAATAAAATTAAAGTAAAAGGGTTATAAAATTTGGACTGGGACCATTGAAGGCTAGGGAGAAATAATTCTTAGTAAGAACGATCCACAAGATGGATAGGGGTAAAGTTCAATATTTATTAAGGATATGGTTAACTGTAGTCTTCTGTACAAAGTATTATGATTTTCTTTTTCTGTATCATGATCTGTTGCCTGAACTGTGTGTACTTATGTGCTAATAACATAGAATTAGCAGCATTCCTGCAAATAGATAAGGAATATCATTGAGTGAGGTGATCTACAGGTGGGGAGTGACAATCTACACATCTGTTAGCAATAGCTAGGTTAGTAAGGGGCTGATTATGAGAAGTCATTAAGGATATTGCCTTCAGTGATATATTCACTAGCTACTTTTTAAGATAAGCGCTTAATTAGGAAACCTGTTGGAATACTGCCAATGAGTTAAAATAACAATTATACCAGTATGTGACCCGCTTCAGTTATAATTAATTGTAGGTGCTTGTGGCTCGTCTTTCGAGGCGAAGATGACCATGTCCATCATCTAGGGCGTTTGGTAGGGTTCTGGTGGGTACGTAAGTGACTGCTAAGGCTGATCTGCGCCCAGAAGGTTCTGCTGCAAATAGGGCAGGATACCGTAGACGATTGAGTTTTGAATGAGCTGCTGGCTTGGGATTTCCTCTCCTTGCGTTTTCTCTCTGCCCCTGATGGACGCTTGCTTTCAAAAGGAGACCACATGCTTTTTTATTTGGTTGCACCAAGTGCCGCAATCCTGGGCGAGCTTCTCCCAGGACTGGGGGTCGATATCCAAATCCTAAGAGAAGCCTTGTAGCGCTTCCTTTGATCGCCATGAGAGTGCACCCCAGGCTCAAGCTCTCCATCGAAGATTTGGTTTGGTAAGCAAGTGTCAGGCATTCTGGCTACATGACCAGCCCACTCAGTTGTAACTGTCTCAATATGGTGTAGCTGTTTGGGTTGTCAGCTTGGGTGAGCACCTCAGTGTTTGGTATTTTGTCCTGCCATCTGATCTTTAGAAGCTTCCAAAGGCAGCTCAAATGAAAGTGATTGAACTTCTTGGCATGACGCTGGGTACACAGTCCAAGTCTCGCATGCATAGAGCCGAGTGGGCTGGACTATTGCTCTATAGACTTTCAGTTTGGTAGGCAGACTTACTTCTCTTTGTTCCAAGACTGATGTTCAAAGTCTTCCGAAGGCTATACTTGCTTTGGCAATTCTAGCATGTGTACCATCATCAATATAGACAGCTCAAGAGTGTGCGCTGCCGAGATAGGTGAACTTATCTGCTGCTGACAGGTTCTGGTCATGGACTGAATCCTTGGGCTCATGATTGGGATTTCCTAAAGCAGCCTGGTATATTACTTCAGTTTTCTTTGTGCTGATGGTAAGGCAGAAGTTGTCACATTCTTTGGAGAACAAGTCTATGCTGCACTGCATGTCCAGCTCTGAACCGACAACTAATGCACAGTCATCGGCAAAACAGGAAATCGCTAAGTATGTCTTTGGATTTTGTCAGGAGTCATCTCAGATTGCACAGCTTCCCATTCATACGACATCTGAATTCAATGCCAGGATCACCATCATGGAAGGCATCAGACAGCATGGCAGAGAAAAACATACTGAGGAGGGTTGGTGATAGTACATAGCCCTGCTCAACTCCAATAGTAATCAAGAATGGGTCAGAAGTCGCAGCATCATTCAGGACATGCATGAGCATGCCATCATGAAACTGTCAAATCATTGTGATGAAGTTCTCCATTACATTCCAGAGGCCCTCACGTTTGCCTGTGTCAAAAGCCTTGGTCAGGTCAACAAATGCAGTGTAGAGGTCCATATTCTGTTCTTGGCACTTCTGGAGCTGTCAAACTGCAAACACCACATCTGACCTATTCTGAAGCCGCATTGACTCTCTGGCAGCAGATCCTGATCGAAATGTTGCACTAAGCGGTTCAGAAGGATTCTGGCAAAGATTTTGCCATTGATGAAGAGGAGAGAGATTCCGCTGTGATTGTCGTACGATTGGTGAGTTCCTTTCTGCTTGTACAGGTGGACAATGGCGGCACCTTTGTACTCTTGCAGGATGATACCTTGCTCCCACATATACTGAAGGAGTTCAGTGAGCTTCTTGACCAGGCAATGACCTCCAGCCTTGTAGACCCAGCTGAGATAGCATCAGCTCCTGGAGCTTTGCCACTAGACAGCAATTTCACAGCTTTTGTTGTTTCTAACTGCATGGGAGGGTCATCAAGATTACAGTTGATGGCAACTTATGGCAGCCTGTTGATAGCTTCTTCATTGATGGGCGAAGGTTGATTGAGGATGTGGTTAAAGTGCTCTGCCCATCTTTCTATAATTTGGGCTGTTTGGTGAGCAGTGTTGGCAGCATTGGCAATGAGGATTGGTGATGAACCAGTCGACTGGGTCCTGTAGATAGATTTCAGAGCATCATAGAATCTCTTCCAGTCTTTGTGGTCGGCACATAACTGGAGTTCATCTGCTTTCTGATTCAGCCAAGTGTCTTGCATCTCTCTGAGCTTGAATTAAACAGTCCTGCGGATGTTTCGGTAGGTATCATGCTTGGATTATGCTGACTTGTCATTGAGGTAAGCCCGTCAGAGGCAATATTTCTCCTCCAGTAGTTTCTGGATCACCTCATTCTTTTCTTTGAACTAATCTTAATGCTTATAAAGAGGTACGCCAAGGACCTCTAGAGCAGTGGAGTACACTATATCCCTGAAGGTCGCCCAGCCACCCTTGATGCGGTGCCCATTTTTGCTATACACAGGTGACTCTCAAGTTTCTTGGAGAGAGATTCCTTCACCACAGCCTGTTTGAGCCTTAAGACATTGAGAGGCTTCTGGACTTTCATGCTCTGGGTGCTTCTAGAGGGATGGATCTTGATGTCTAGCTTTGACATGATAAGACAGTGATCAGACCAGCAGTCAGTGCTGCACATGGCTTTCATTACACACACATCCTGCCCATACCTCTGCCTGGTGATCTGCACCAACTCTTGCGTTGAAGTCAACAAGAATGATTAGCTTGTTTGATTTTGGCAGAGCAGCAATAAAGGAGTGGAAGTCATCATAACATGTATTCATCAGGGTTGGCCATGGTAGGGGCATACACACTGTTGGGAGTTGCTTACCTGTTGTTGTGCAGGGGGAGTTTAAGTACCAGACAATCATGAACAGCCTTGGGAAGTCAACTTACTGACAAGATGGTTCATGGTAGCAAAGCCTACACCAGCTTCATTGCATTCTTTTTCACGAGAATCAAGAGAAATAAATTAAAATATAGAGGAAGCTAGCTAGAAATGTAAAAACGGATAGCAAGAGTTTCTACAGGTACTTAAAAAGGAAAAGAGTAAGTAAAGTGAGTGTTGGTCCTCTAGGGAGCAAGAATGGAAAGTTAATGGTAGATAATAAGGAAATGGCGGGTGAAATGAATATTTTGCTTCTGTCTTCACTCAAGAGGATACAAAACACATTCCAGTAATAGCTGGAAATCAGGAGGTGGAAGGAAGAGAGGAACTTGGTGAAATTATAATCACCAGGGACGCAATACTGAGCAAACTAATGGAGCTGCGGGCTGACAAGTCCCCGGGTCCTGATGGGCTTCATCCTAGGGTCTTAAAAGAGGTGGCTAATGAGGAAGTAGATGCGTTGGTGTTAATTTTTCAAAAGTCGCTGGATTCTGGAAAGGTTCCATCAGACTGGAAAGTAGCAAATATAACCCCTCTATTCAAGAAAGTGGGAGGGGTGGGGGGGGGGGGGTGTTGGAGGCAGAAAACAGGTAACTATAGACCAATTAGCTTGACGTCTGTCGTGGGGAAGGTGTTAGAATCGATCTTTAAAGGAAGCTATAGCTGGGCACTTAGAAAAACTCAAGGTAATTGAGAATAGTCAGCATGGCTTTGTGAAGGGAAATCATGTTTAACCAATTTATTGCTGTTCTCTGAAGGAGTAACATGTGCCGTGGATAAACAGGAGCCCATTGACATACTGTTCTTGAATTTCCAGAAGGCATTTGACAAGGTGCCACATAAAAAGTTATTGAGCACAGTAGGAGCTCATGGTGTCAGGGGGAACATATTAGCATGGATAGACGATTGGCTGGCTGGCTGGCAGAAAACAGAGAGTATGCATAAATGGGTCCTTTTCTGATTGGCAGGATGCGACGAGTGGAGTCCCACAGGGGTCTGTGTTGGGGCCTCAACTTTTTACAATTTAAATCAATGTCTTAGATGAGGGGAGCGATGGCATGGTAGCTAAATTTGAAGATGACACAAAAAAGATAGGTAGGAAAGTATGTTGTGAAGAGGACATAAGATGATCAATATAGATAGGTTGAGTGAGTGGGCAAAAATCTGGAAGATGGAGTATAATATGGGAAAATGTGAAGTTGTTCACTTTGGCAGGAAGAATAAAAAAGCAGTGTATTACTTAAACAGAGAACAACTGCAGAACTCCAAGGTGCAGAGGGTTCGAGGTGTTCAGGTGCATGAGTCACAAAAAGTTAGTATACAGGTACAGCAAGTAATAAAGAAGGCTAATGGAATGCTATCCGTTATTATGAGAGGAATTGAAAATAAAAGGATGTTATGCTTCAGTTATAGAGGACATTGGTGAGACCGCATCTCGAGTATTGTGTGCAGTTTTGCTCTCCTTATTTAAAGGAAGGATGTGAATGTGTTGGAGGCGGTTCAGAGGAGGTTTACTAGATTGATACCTGGAATGAGCGGGTTGTCTTATGAGGAAAGGTTGGACAGAATGGGCTTGTTTTCACTGGAGTTTAGAAGAGTGAGGGGAGACTTGAATGAAGTATATAAGATCCTGAACAGTCTCGACAAGGTGGATGTGGAAAGGATGTTTCCTCTTGTGGAGAGTCCAGAACTAGGGGGCACTGTTCTAAAATTAGGGGTTGCCCTTTTAGGACAGATGTTGTGTGATTTTGGAACACTCTGCCTCAGAAGGTGCTGCAGGCAGGGTCATTGAATAATTTTAAGGCGGGGGTAAATAGATTCTTGTTAGGCAAGGGAATCAAAGGTTATTGGGGTAGATGGGAGTGTGGAATTCGAGACACAAACAGATCAGCCATGATCTTATTGAATGGCAGAGAGATTGTCACTACTGTACTGCTTGTAAATAATGTGCTTACATCCAACTTGCTCAAATGTGTTACTTAGTTTAGGCATAACATTCCATCCTTGCCCAGAACAATTAGCAAAGCTTAAAAGGGACATTAACTGATCTGGAAAAAACATTACTACAGTCTAGATGCAATATCAAGACCACCACTAATGGGAAAAGCTGAAAAGAAACAACTGTTCGAAGTGTCAAGTCACACTAGATACTTAAGGGGTAACTGTAAGGAAAAGAAGCAAATTGACAATTTTTAGCTTGTGTTACAAACAGGTAGGAAATGATAGGGATGATCATCACTTTTCACCTCTCAACTGACCGAAAACAGTGTTTAACACACACACCCACACATATGCGCGCACACACAAAAAAAGATGAGATTAAAAGATAGCATGCATTATGTCTGATGGTTCTAACAAAGAGTTTGTTGTGAAACCTTGTTTGTTTCCGCAGGAGGAAGATTTAAAAATGGTACAGGCCAATTTTCCTGGTTCACTGATGTCAAACTTTGGAAAGTTTCAAGTGGATGGATGCTTGGTTGCAGAATTCTTTGGTTAAATCTCTGTCACGGTTCAATGGAAAATATCCTGTTACAATTTCTCAGGTAGAGAGTTTCAAGGTCACCTTTTGTCTCTGCCTCTAGGTAGTTTAGAGATGGTATTCTGGAAGGGTCCTTCTTCTTGCTGGATAGGTCTCTTTCCCTTCTGGCTTTCTGCACAGAAAATGTCTCTTATTAAAAACTCCTGATCAGAGACTTGGTTTCTGTCAGGTGATCCAAATTTCTTTCCCATTGTGTTTTCATAAATGGTGTTTGATGGTGTGGCCATTGTTAAACAATAGGTTTGAGGGTTCCTCATCTCTATTCCATCTTGATAAAGTGGTGATTTTTCACTCCATTTATCCGGAGTTTGAGTCTGGAGTCTCCATGTCTGCAAAGTCATCGTTAGTCCAACTTATTGAAGAGGGGTAGCCATTAACATTGAATGGGCCAATTACATTTCTAATGCTTTCTTCAACGCTTGACCAGACATGACAATTGGTTCAGGGTTCCAGCAGTTAGCCTGTGCATTGGCAGTACAGGAGAGGTCACTTGACTTCTTACTTCATTCTGTTTTGCAGCAAAATGTGACCATTTTGAGTTCAATTTATCAGTTCATTTTATAGTTCATAATTTGTCCTTGCGTGACCATGACACCTGACATTCAACCAGCACACCTTGGGAAGCTGGAAACAATGCTGATGGAAGAAATGCTTGTTTTTTTCACTCTTTTAACATTAAACTTGCTGAGCTGTGATAAGGCAGTGAAACTAAACAAATGCTATGGGAAAGGAACAGAGATAGTGTGGGTGAAGAAGACATTGGTATTTGGATAGACCTTGAAGACTGTACAAATTAGATAAGATGGGGCCTAGTGTTCTAACAATTCTACAAACATTTTATCTGGAAGGTTAACCACAAGGGGCTTCACGTGATGAAAATTTACTGAAAGAAAGCTAAAAGAAAGATGGACAACTTTCTGGGCAGGTTGAAACCCCACGGTTTAAACAAAGAGCTCAGAATATAGTTGGGCATTGTGTTTTTAAGAGAAGCTTCATAGGATGGTATGTCAATATAGTAACCCAGAACCATCCCCTGAAAAGGGGTTTAAAAGGTTGAACACATTGGAGACCTTTTACTGCAGTCAAAGAGGAGGGAAGGAGAACTGCAATCAAGAGGCGGGATCCCAACTGAGTATTGAAAGGAGAATCTGCAATCACAAGAACTGGTCCTTTGGGTGATTGTACAACAAAGCTGACTGGAAACATATTTGATCATGCTGATGTCAGATATTGTTAAAGCAGTTTTCTTTTCTTTCTCAACCTATTAAACATGTAATGATTTTCTGTTTGCATCTTAAATCTGTGCCCATTTTAAATCTGTAATTGTGGGTACAAATAAACCATAATTCCATTAAGTATAACAATTTTTTGAGTGAGTCATCAATTTGTTCTCTTGTAATTCGCAGGTCAAAATGAATGAAAAGCCTGAGTGAGTTCTTTAAAACTATAAGGCTTGCAATATCAGTTACTTGAACTCCAGCTATTGGGGATCTGCGACTTGTGAAAAATGGCACCAGCAATCAATTTAAGATCCTTCTCACTACTTTGGTACCAAATCATCTTTCTTTGAATGAACCTGAACTCTTGACTTGGTATAGGTCAAGTACTTTTGAACGTGTTGCTTTGTATCTCCTGGGAATCAGACAATGTGAGGGGACATTGATAATTGTTATGACACAGGTGGGAGAGCTTATAGGGTATAGTAGCATACTGGTTGTTACTGGACTAGTAATCCAGAGGCTTGGACCAATTATCTGGAAACATGAGTTCAAATCTCACAATGACAGTTGGGAAATTTAAATTAAGTTAATTATCTGGAATTTAAAAAGCTTACATCAGTAATGGTTACCATGAAAATACCAGATTGTCATAAAATGCAATCTGGTTCATTAATGTCTTTTAGGAAAGGAAATCTGCTGTTTTTACTCAGTCTGTCCTATATGTGATTCCAGAACCACAGCAATGTAACTGACACTTAACTACCCTCTGAAATACCCCAGCAAGCCACTCAGTTATATCAAACTGCTACAGAAAAGTATAACAATAAAAACAGATAAACCACTGGGATTGACCTAAATATCAGACACGATAAAAGCAAACCCAACTCAGTCGACCCTGCCAATTCCTCCTCACTAAGATCTGGGGCCTCGTGTCAAAATTGTGAGAGCTGTCCCAGTCTAGTCAAACAACAGCCTGATCATACTCATAAAATCATTCCTTTCAGTTAATATCCTAGACTACTCAATCAACATCTGAGTATGTCCTGTCCCACAGGCAGGACAGACGCACCAGAGGTGGCGCCACAATGGTATACATTTGGGAGAGTGGTCCTGGGAGTCCTCAACATTGACTCTGGACACCATGAAGTCTCATGGCATCAGGTCAAACATGGGCAAGGAAACCTCCTGCTGATCACCATCTACCGCCCTCCTTCAGCTGATGAATCAGTACTATGTAATGAACACCACTTGGGAGAAGTACTGAAGGTAGCAAGGGAATAGAATGTACTTTGGGTGAGGCACTTCAATATCCATCACCAAAGATTGCTAGGTAGCATCAATACTGGCCGAGCTAGCCAAGTCCTGAAGAACATTGCTGCCACCTTGGGCCTGTGACAGGTAGTGAGAGAGCCAACAGGAGGGGTAACCCTACTTGACCTTGTGCTCTCCAATCCACCCTTCATAAATGCATCTGCCTCTGACAATATTGGTAGGCGTGACCACCACATAGTCCTTGTGAAGACCAAGCCCTGTCTTCAAACTGAGGACACCCTCCATTGGGTTGTGTGGCACTACCACCATTTTAAATGGGCTAGATTCATAACAGACCTAGCAGCTCAAAATAACTTTATATAAATGTAACGCTTTTAATGTATTAAAATGTCCTAAGATGCTTCACAGGAGCATTATAAAGCAATATGCGGAGGCGGCGGCGTAGTGATAGTGTCACTGGACTAGTAACCCAGAGACCCAGGGTATTGCTCTGGGGACATGGGTTCAAATCCCACCACAGCAGAAGGTGGAATTTGAATTCAATTAATAAATCTGGAATTAAAAAGCTAGTCTAATGAAGGCCATGAAACCATTGTCGATTGTTGTAAAAGCCCATCTGGTTCACTAATGCCCTTTAGGGAAGGAAATCTGCTATCCTTACCTGGTCTGGCCTACATGTGACTCCAGACCCACAGCAATGTGGTTGACTCTTAAAATGCCCTCTGAAATGGCCGAGCAAGCCACGCAGTTGTATCTAACCGCTACAAAGTCAATAAAAAGGAATGAAACCGGACGGACCACCCGACATCAACCTGGGCACTGGAAACAACAACGGCAAACCCAGCCCTGTTGACCCTGCAAAGTCCTCCTTACCAACATCTGGGGGCTTGTGCCAAAGTTGGGAGAGCTGTCCCACAGACTAGTCAAGCAACAGCCTGACATAGTCATACTCATGGAATAATACCCGACAATGTCCCAGACTCTGCCATGACCATCCCCGGGTATGTCCTGTCAAACCGGCAGGACAGACCCAGCAGAGGTGGCGGCACAGTGGTATACAGTAGGGAGGGAGTTGCCCTGGGAGTCCTCAACATCGACTCCAGACACCATGAAGTCTCATGGCATCAGGTCAAACATGGCAAGGAAACCTCCTGCTGATTACCACCTTCGCCCTCCCTCAGCTGATGAGTCAGTACTCCTCCATGTTGAACAACACTTGGAGGAAGCACTGAAGGTGCCAAGGGCACAGAATGTACTCTGGGTGGGGGACTTCAATGTCCATCACTAAGAGTGGCCTGGTAGCACCACTACTGACCGGGCTGGCCAAGTCCTAAAGGACATATCTGCTAGACTGGGTATGCGACAGGTGGAGAGAGAACCAACAAGAGGGGAAAACATATTTGACCTCGTCCTCACCAACTTGCCTGCCGCAGACGCATCTGTCCATGACAGTATTGGTCGGAGTGACTACCGCACAGTCGTTGTGGAGACTTAGACTCGCCTTCACATTGAGGATACGCTCCTTCGTGTTGTGTGGTACTACAACTGTGCTAAATGGGATAGATTTCGAACAGATCTAGCAATGCAAAACTGGGCCTCCATGAGGTGCAGTGGGCCATTTGCAGCAGCAGAATTGTACTCAACCACAATCTGTAACCTCATGGCCCGGCATATCCCCCACTCTATCATTACCATCAAGCCAGGAGACCAACCTTGGTTCAATGAAGAGTGCAGGAGAGCATGCAAGAAGCAGCACCAGGCATACCTCAAAATGAGGTGTCAACCTGGTGAAGCTACAACACAGGACTATCTGCGTGCCAAACTGCGTAAGCAGCATGCGATAGACAGAGCAAAGCGATCCCATAATCAACCGATCAGATCTAAGCTCTGCAGTCCTGCCACATCCAAGCGTGATTGGTGGTGGACAATTAAACAACTAACTGGAGGAGGTGGCTCCACAAATATCCCCGTCCTCACTGATGGGGGAGCCCAGCACATCAGTGCGAAAGATAAGGCTGAAACATTTGCAACAATCTTCAGCCAGAAGTGCCGAGTTGATGATCCATCTCGGCCTCCTCCTGAAGTCCCCAGCATCACAGATGCCAGACTTCAGCCAATTCGATTCACTCCGCGTGATATCAAAAAAACGACTGAAGGCACTGGATAGTGCAAGGCGATGGGCCCTGACAATATTTCGGCAATAGTACGGAAAATCTTTGCTCCAGAACTTGCCGCACCCCTAGCCAAGCTGTTCCAGTACAGCTACAACACTGGCATCTACCCTGCAATGTGGAAAATTGCCCAGGTATGTCCTGTACACAAAAAGCAGGACAAGTCCAACCCGGCCAATTACCGCCCCATCAGTCTACTCTCAATCAGTAAAGTGATGGAAGGAGTCATCAAAAGTGCCATCAAGCAGCACTTTTAGTTTGGGTTCTGCCTGGGCCACTCAGCTCCTGACCTCAATACAGCCATGGTTCAAACATGGACAAAAGAGCTGAACTCAAGAGGTGAGGTGAGAGTGACTGCCCTTGACATCAAAGCAGCATTTGACCGAGTATGGCATCAAGGAGCCCTAGCTAAACGGAGGTCGATGGGAATCGGGGAAAACCCTCCGCTGGTTGGAGTCATACCTAGCGCAAAGGAAGATGGTTGTGGTTGTTGGAGCTCAATCATCTGAGCTCCAGGACATCACTGCAGGAGTTCCTCAGGGTAGTGTCCTAGGCCCAACCATCTTCAGCTGCTTCATCAATGACCTTCCTTCAATCATAAGGTCAGAAGTGAGGATGTTCACTGATGATGGCACAATGTTCAGCACCATTCGTGACTCGTCAGATACTGAAGCAGTCAGTGTAGAAATGCAGCAAGACTTGGACAACTTCCAGGCTTGGGCTGATAAGTGGCAAGTAACATTCGCATCACACAAGTGCCAGGCAATGACCATCTCCAACAGGAGAGAATCTAACCATCTCCCCTTGACATTCAACGGCATTACCATCGCTGAATCCCCCACCATCAACATCCTAGGGACTACCATTGACCAGAAATTGAACTGGAGTAGCCATATAAATACCATGGCTACAAGAGTAGGTCAGAGGCTAGGAATCCTGCGGCGAGTAACTCACCTCCTGACTCCCCAAAGCCTATCCACCATCTACAAGGCACAAGTCAAGAGTATGATGGAATACTCTCCACTTACCTGGATGGGTGCAGCTCCAACAACACACAAGAAGCTCGACACCATCCGGAACAAAGCAGCCTGTTTAATTGGCACCCCATCTACAAACATTCACTCCCTCCAGCACCGACGTACAGCGACAGCAGTGTGTACCATCTACAAGATGCACTGCAGCAACGCACCAAGGCTCCTTAAACAGCACCCTCCAAACCCGCGACCTCTACCAACTAGAAGGACAAGGACAGCAAATGCATGGGAACACCACCACCTGCAAGTTCCCCTCCAAACCACACACCATCCTGACTTGGAACTATATCACTGTTCCTTCACTGTCGCTGGGTCAAAATCCTGGAACTCCCTTCCTAACAGCACTGTGGGTGTACCTACCCCACATGGACTGCAGCGGTTCAAGAAGGCAGCTCATCACTACCTTCTCAAGGGCAATTAGGGATGGGCAATAAATGCTGGCCTGGCCAGCGACGCCCACATCCCATGAATGAATTTAAAAAAAATTAGACATCAGGGCAGATGGCCAGAAAGGTATGCTTCAAGGAGCATCTTAAAGGAAGAAAGAGAGGTAGAGAGTTTAGGAAGGGAATTCCAGAGCATCCATGAGGCACTGTGGGCCATCAGCAACAGCAGGGTTGCATTCCACCACAATCTGCAACCTCTTAGCCCAGGATACCAGTCACTATACCATCACCATCAAGTCAGGGGATCAAGCCTCGTTCAATGAGGTGTGTAGGAGAGCTTGCCAGGGGCAGCACCAGATGTACCTGAAAATGAGGTGTCAACCTGGTGAATCTACAACAAAGGACAACATACATACTAAACAAAAGTGCATGCTATATGCAGAGTTGTGATTTCAGATCAAAGCTCTGCAGTCCTGCCACATCCAGTCGTGAATGGTGGTAGAAAATTGAACAACTAATGGGAGGAGGAGGCTCCATCAACACCCGATCCTCAATGATGGCACAGCCCAACATATCAGTGCAATAGATAAGGCTGAAACATTTGCAATCATCTTTAGCCAGATGTGCCGAGTGGTTGATCCATTTTGACCTCCCTGAGGTTCCCACCATCATAGAAGTCAGTCCTTAACCAATTCAATTCACTCCATGTGATATCAAGAAATGGCTGAACACATTGGATACATCAAAGTTTATGCACAATAACATTCCAGCTGTACTGATGAAGACTTGTTCTTCAGAACTAGCTGTGCCTCTAGCCAAGTTATTCCAGCATAGCTATTGGTATCTACCCGACAAAGTGGGAACTTGCCCAGGTACATCCTATCCACAAAAGGGACAAATCCAATCTGGCCATTTATCTCCCCATCAGTCGACTCTCAATCATCAAAGTGATGACTGTGCTATTCATCAGCAATTATTCACCAGTAACCTACTCACCAATTCGCATTTTGGGTTCTGCCAGGACCACTCAATTCCAGACCTCACTACATCCTTGGTCCAAACATGGATCAAAGAACTGATTTCCAGGGGTAAAGTGAGAGTGACTTGTGCTTGACATTAAGGATGCATTTGACTGAGAGTGGCATCAAAGAGAGTTTGTAAGACTGAAGCCAGTGAAATCAGGGGGAACATTCTCCACTGGTTGGAGACATACCTAGCACAAAGGAAGATGGTTGTGATTGTTGCAGGACAATGAAAACAGCCCGAGGATATTGCTGCAGGAGTTCCTCAGGATAGTGTCCTTGGCCCAACTACCTTCAGCTTCATCAATGACCTTCCCTTCATAAAGTCAGAAATAGAGATGTTCGCTGATGATTGCACAGTGTTCAGTTCCAAATGCAATTCCTCAATAATGAAGCAAGACCTGGACAACATTCAGGCTTGGTCTAATAAGTGGCAAGTAACATTCACACCACACAAGTGCGAGGCAATATACCATCTCCAATAACAGGCAGTCTAACTACTTCCCCTTGACATTCATTGGGATTACCATTGCTAAATCACTCACCATCAACATCTTAGGGGTCAGCGTTGACCAGAAACTTAACTGAAGCAGTAACATAAATACAGTAGCTACAAGATCAGAAAAGGTTGGATATTCAGCAGCGAGAGACTCACCTTCTAACTCCCCAAAGCCTTTCCACCATCTACCAAGTATAAGCCATAGATGTGATGGAATACTCTTCAATTATCTGGACGAATGCCACCCCAACGCAAGCTCAACGCCATCCAGGACGAAACATCCTCTCTATAGAATCCCATCAACCACCTTAATATTTACTCCCTCCACCACTGGCACACCCTGGCTGCAGTGTGTACCATCTACAAGATCTATTGCAGCAACTTGTCAAGGTTTCTTCAACAGTACCTCCCAAACCCACAATCTCTACCATCTAGATGGGCAAGGGCAGCAGGCACATGGGAACACCACCAACTGCAAGTTCCCCTCCAAGTCACACATCACCCTGGCTTGGAAATATACACCGTTCCTTCATTGTCACTGGGTCAAAATCCTGGGACTCACTCCCTAGCAGTACTGTGGGTGTATCTTCACCGCAGAATCAGCAGCTGTTTGAGAAGGTGGCTGATAACCACGTTCTTAAGGACAATTAGGGATTGGCAATAAATGCTGGCCATACTAGCACACCCACATCTCATGAAAGATTTTTAAAATAAGAATTACCTTATAGTCCAATGTTCAAAATGTTTTTAAGGATGACACTTCTGTGATTCTCCCCATTATAAATTAATTTATTTCAGGTGTTATGTAGAAGATGCTGTCATTCAAAGAATAAACACAACCCTACCAGATAACTATCTTTCCTATGCACATCTCCTATTTTCCTGCTTTCTGCCATTATTCAGGAAACAGGTAACCTGCAGACATCTTCACAAATATACAAAGGTAAGTACAGTAAGAAACATGGTGAAACCAGGATAGCAAAAATAATACATCATGATTCTCCATTGAGTCTGGCAGTTACTATGGCCCAGGGAAATCCTGCTGCAATATAGGGCTTCAAACAATTCATGCCCAACCCATCAGTTTCAATGCACTTTAAAATTAGGAAGCACGTAGAAGGAATTAGGAAGGAACTGGCAATTGGATAGAGTGGAAAAAAGAGAGGAAATACAAGAAAATAAATCTTGAGGAAAAAAAATTCAGTAGTTGAAACCAAAGATAAATGAAAAGTAGAATAATGTATACCACTAATTTTGCAGGGTAAAAAGATAATAGGTAGATCAATCTGAAGGGCAAGACTATAGGTGGAGACCTTATCACCAATTCCTTCTGTACAAGTAGCATTGATTATTACTATTCAATGACAGCTTCAATTGCTTTTCGAGGCACTAACTTTGTTTTTAAGCTTCTAAAATGAAAAAAATTACTGTTCCTAGTCACAGAAGTTATAGCTTTCCCATTGATTTTGAAAATAGTTTTTAGAAGCCAATTGGAATGCTAAATTTTTGATCAAATTAATAAAATAAAAAAGCACAGGAAAGAAAAATGTTAAGTAAACAGAGCATACAGGAAAGAAAACAGGACAGAAATTAGGATAAAACAGTGATGAAGATGGCAAAAAGCAATGTAAATCATGGATAATATTAAGTGTCTCAAATTAGCAATGAAGATTAATACATTCTTTCCAATGAAGTGGCATAAGAGTCCAGCCTATAGACATAATCAGTGTGACTCTTTGATCAATCTGGCAGAAGGGAAAGTTATGGAAAGATTCCATTAGCTCATTTTTAACCATTCCTACTCTAGACAACAAAATCCCAAATGTCAACCTGCATGCTTCCCATTCCATAATGACCCATCACTTAAAATGTTATGACAGTCAAAGCTTTGGGTAACTAATGCCCCATTTTTTTTAACAAGCCTTATGCAATGAAAATAAGAGAGATCAAATAAAAATCAAAATCTTGCATTATTCAAATTTGGATGCAGCAAGAGAAAAGCAATAACAAGTGTAACTGCAAGCACCAGGTGATGGAAAATGGAACTTACAGTCACATCTCTAATATTTACTATTCACCACCTTGGCCAAAGTTAATCTATCTGCCAATGATTTGAGACACATACAATGCAATAAGCTAAGCAAAAATTGGTTTCAGCACTTTTAGTATCAGAAAGACCAGAGTTTCCACTAGTGACCACTACCTTGTAGCCCCTCTGTTGTGTTGACCTCAGGATTGAACTCAGCTGTGACAGTGCCCAGAGTAGAATATTCATTGTCTGGTCTCAAACATGAAGAATGGTCACTTGAGAAAAACACCAAAGGGTGACAGATAAGCAAAGAGCCATAAAGGAATTAATATCTTCAGAAAAGGAAGATGAAGGAGTGTTTTGCACAATGAAACCTTTTGAACTGCAATAATTAATCTGGCTGTTCTTTTGTTACACGTAAGAGCATCGTACTTATGTTTCCCCATGCATGCTTCTGCTCAGGAATTTAGGTCCTTCCTTCATCCTCATGAATTAGTCACTATTTTGTGTCTCTGCCTACTGATCAGAATTGGGTTTAGAAAGATAAAACTATCAGAAATATAAATCTTATCATCTTCAGCTTTATTTGTGATTTCAGCTTTGAAAGTTTACAGTCTGGGTCACACAACCATCAACTGTACAAGCAATAAAAGGCTGCTCTGTTATTTTTCTCACAATGCAGGTGGAATTCTCCTAATACCTAATTCTTTATAAAAGTTCATAGGCACAAAAGCAGGGTATGCGTCATGAAGTAGCTGAGAAAAGCAGCTCCTGGAACAGAGAAAAATTCTCTATACCCAAAATTACTTGTCAAAAAGGCTGTACACTGCTTCTGCACTGTAGCACACAGGATTCAAACACTTTATTCATTATTTCATACAATTAAAATTAGAATCGGGGAGTGCTGCTTACTAGTTCTGTGTAATGGAAGGGAAAATTTAAAAATAGCAGCCAGTATTGGGGAAAATGGGAGGGAAAGAAAAAAAAAACAGGCACATCGAGAACTGTAGGAATATGTAAAACTGATCACTGTCAAACCAGTGCAAGAGTTTTGGTTTGTCATGGAAAACGTTTATTAGCTATAACCACTTTTTTTTAAACTCTGGATTCTGTCTCTCAGCAGACCAGCATGGCTTCCAGCATGGCTTAATAATAGGTTCTGTTTAAGCACAGACCTCAAATCACACTCAGTCCTCCCACTGCTGAAATTTTGAAATGAAAACAAACTGCATTAGTTAGATAATTTCAAATATTTTCTTCAGTTCCATGACGAGCTGCCAATCAGACTTCTGCATCTCATCTCTGAACCAGTCTTTCAAGGCATCAATGGACTGTCGGCTGATCTGTAATACAAAAAAAAACAATTCAATAGGCCAAATATTGTTACAAAATATTGAATAACAGGCTTAAAACTAACTGTGTGGACAAAAACTGCAATTATTTTGAGCAAAACAACCTTCAAAAAAACATTAGCATTTCTATACCCTTGACTTTCAACCATTATTCTCCCCTCCTCTGTTTGGTTTTGGTCTATGTTCATCAGGGCTACCCTGCTTATTTATTGGGGGTTTATGTATTTGCATTCAGTTTTGGGAGAATGAGGTGTGTACATTTCCTTTCACTTTTACAATTGACTGGCGTCCATGGGCTGGATTTTACCTCAGGCAGATGGGAATTCGCCACTGACTTTCACGGGGCTTTAATTGTCCCACTTGTGGGAGGTGGTCCCGCCTCAGTGAGCTGCTGGCCAATCAGTGGGCCGGCAGTTCTTCGTCCCAGCAGCGCCACAGGGAGCGGTGGCCACTGCTGGGACTGAAGCCCAGCCGAAGCCATGGATCCAGGAGGGAAGGTAAGTAGGGGCATGCCTCACCAGGGGAAATCAGTCCTTTCTTGGTGAGGCATTTTGGGGGGGAAGGGGAGGCGCCTTGGGTCCCGGGGGTGGGTTGGAAGGCGGGGACAGCCCTCAATCGGGAAGCTTGTGCCGGATTGCCATGCCCCCCACTACCCCTCCCCCGGGGCACAGAAAGGCCGGTAGCTATCACTGGGCAGCCTTTTACGTCCCCAGCACGCCCACTTGCCACGGGTAAAATACCCGTGGAGGCAGGCAATGGCCCTTAAGGGCCCTGATTGACCTCGGGTGGGTGGGCCATTTCCCACCCCCCGCCCAACGCTGTAAACATGGCCAGAGGTGGAAGTGGGGCGGGTAGGCCTCCTGGAGCCTCCTGCTCAATTTTACACCGCCCCCCACCCCCCCCCCCCCCCCCCACGTCATCATCCGACCTGCTGGGGCGGCGTAAAATTCAGCCCCATAAATGTATTGGATTCTGCTTTTACACAAAAGATCTACAGAAAGCAAATGCACAGAGCCAGCTCCATGCAATTACATTACTTTACCTGACGGCAGAATTCCAAACTCTCATTTTTATGGGTCTCTGATGCCAGCAGGGTTAATGGCCAAGCTTGTTTATACTAGATTAGATCAATGTTCCCAACCACGGTGGTACTAAGTGTAAAAGTGATGTACAAAAGTTCTCATGAAATGATTCAATCTAAAATATTCTGTTTTCTCTTTCAGATCTGATGGAACTTACTTTGTTTTTTAGATACCTTGCTTAGTTACTAGTTTAATGTAATTAAGGAGAAAAGAATTAAAAAGTCTAGAGGTACATTATTTGATGGGTTTAACTAATAGGCTGTTAATTAATTACACAAGGTACAATTTCATTCATTTATGAATGGTTATTACTATGAAAAGCATGTTTCCACATTTGCAAAGTCCAGTCCTACGATTCTAAAAGTTGGAAAATTGGTCCTGAACTGCTATTTAGGGTATATTATGCAAAAGTACAGTTTATGGATTATAAAAGGCAAGTCTACTCATGGAAACTTCTGTTAAACTATTGAGATGATTCTAGAAAAACTTGTAATTGTACCAACCTTTATGACTTGATTTTAAGTTTTTGTTGGAGCACTAATACGTAGAATCATAAAATGATTACAGCACAAAAGGATGCCATTTGACCCACTGTGTCTGTGCCAGATCAATTCTGTTAGTCCCAGCCCCCAACCTTTCCCCATGGCCCTAAAAGTTCTCTGTCCAGATGCTTATCCAATTCCATACCAAAAGCCAGGATTAAATCTGCCTCCACCACACTCTCCAGTAGTACATTCCAGATCTTAACCACTCACTGTGTAAAAAAGTTTTCCTCATGTTGCTGCTGGCTCTTTACCCTTTAAAAAATTCCAAGGGGAGGAGCACTATCCATGGTTAACTAAAAAAGTTAAAGATATTCTCAAACTTAAAGAAAAAGCATATCATTGTGCAAAGATGGGTGGCAGGTCAGAAGATTGGACAGAATATAAAAAACAGCAACAAATGTCGAAAAAGATTAATAAGGAGGGAAAAATTGGAGTACGAAAGCTAGCTAGAAATATAAAAATAGATGCTATGAGTTTCTATAGATATTTGTAAAAGAGTTAACAAAGTGAGCGTTGGTCCGACAGAAAGTGAGTCTGGGGAATTAATACGGGAAAATAAGGAGATGGCAGAGGAATTAAACAGGTATTTAGATCAGTCTCCACTATAGAGGATACAAGTAGCATCCCAGAAATAGCTGTAATTTAGGAAATGGAAGGGATGGAAAACTCAAGAAAATTACAACCACCAGGGAAGTGGTACTGAGCAAATTGTTGGAGCTGTGGGCCGACAAGCCCTCGTCTCCAAATGGGTTTCATCCTAGGGTCCTAAAAGAAGCTAGTGAGTTAGCTGATGTGTTTTAATTTTCCAAAATTCCCTAGATTCGGGGAAGGTTCCATTAGATTGGAAAATTGTGAATGTAACTCCTTTATTCAAAAATGGATGACAGAAAGCAGGAAACTACAGGCCAGTTAGCTTAACATCAGTCTTAAGGAAAATGTTAGAAGCTTTTATTAAAGAAGTTACAGCAGGGCACTTAAAAAAAATTCAAGGTAATCAGGCAGAGTCAACATGGTTTTGTGAAAGGGAAATCATGTTTAACCAATTTATTGGAGTTCTTTGAAGAAGTAACATGTGCTGTGGATAATGGGGAACCAGTGGATGTACTGTACTTAGATTTCCAGAAGGCATTTGATAAGGTGCCACATCAAAGGTTATTGCGGAAAATAAAAGCTCATGGTATAGAGGGTAAACATATTGGCATGGATAGAAGAGTGGCTAGCTAACAGGAAACAGAGGGTAGGCATAAATGAGTTATTTTCTGGTTAGCAAGATGTAACAAGTGGTGTGCCACAGGGATCAATGCTGGGGCCTCAACTTTTTACAATTTCTATAAATGACTTGGATGAAGGGACCAAAGGTATGGTTGCTAAATTTGCTGATGACACAAAGATAAAGTAGGAAAGTAAGTTGTGATGAGGACATAAGGAGGCTACAAAGGGATATAGATAGGTTAAGTGAGTGGGCAGAGATCTGGCAAATGGAGTATAATGTGGAAAAATGTGAACATATGCTGTCATGATCCTGTGTTTTCTTTCTCCTAGGGAAATATTGCAGTGCACCTTTAAGACTGTAAGAGATCAGTACTTCTTTAAGGCAACAAGCTCTAGAGACTGTAAGCCAAAGTGCATTCTGGTTGCCCGGCAACAACCAGAAAGGGAGAACAGGACTTCAATGTATCCATTTTGACTTTGAAACTGGCTAGTTGTCAGACGGATCCTGCATGTGAAGGAAATAGAAAAGCTCTCTCTAAGCTAATTTAAACCCAGGGTAGTTTCTCTCTCAAACTTCTAAAAAGCTTTGAGCCATATTAATTCCTTAAAGAAATAACAAATTATTGATCTACTGTATTCATCACTGGAAAAAAGAGTTTATACCACAACTGCTGAACTGAACTGCTGAATTCCTATCTTTGGAAGGATCTTCGGATTCATCAGACCTTGGGAGACTGCAAGTGAATTTTGACTGTGTTATATCAGAAGACCATTTGTTGGAAGCGTAATCTGCAAAGACTTCATTGTTTTTTCTATTTTTTTGGGCAGCTAATTAAAAACCAAACTACTGTTAGTTTGAGCATATGTATGCGAATGCGGGAGTTAGTTTTTTTAAATAAGTTATAAGGTCTTTAGATATTGGTTTATCTTAGTAGTGTTTAAGATTTTAGTTTTTTTAAAAATAAATAGCGAATTTGTTGGTATCTAAAGATACCTGGTTTTATTTCACCTCATTCGGGGGGTTACTAGATTGTTTCAATTCAGCTGCTACTTTCTTCAATTTGGAAAGCTTAAAGATATATAATGCGACCTGTGGAGTGACAGGACTGAATTGACAATGCGTTGCTCTCACCATGATCAGAATCGTATATTTTGATTGGGGGCTTTGTCCTGAGCAGTTGTAACAATGCACATATGAATTAGGAGGAGTAGGCCTGAAATTGTCCATTTTGGCAGGAAGAATAAAAAAACATATAATCAAAATGGTGAGAGATGGCAGAGCTCTGAGTTGCAGAGGGATCTGGAAGCCCTAGTGCATGAATCACAAAAGGTTAGTAGGCAGGTACAGCAAGTAATTAGGAAAGCTAATAAAATGTTATGATTTATTGCGAGGGGAATTGAATACAAATGTAGGGAGGTTATGCTTCAGTTATACAGGGCATCGGTGAGACCACATCTGGAATACTATGTACAGTATTGGTCTCCTTATTTAAGGAAAGATGTAAATGCATTGGAAGCAGTTCAGAGAAGGTTTACCAGACTAATGCCTGGAATGAGCGGGTTGTCTTATGAGGACAAGTTGGACAGGCTAGGCTTGTATCTGCAGGACTTTAGAAGAGTAAAAGGCGACTTGATTGAAACATATCAGATCCCGAGAGGTCTTGACAGGGTGGATGTGGAAAGGATGTTTCCTCTTGTGGGAGAATCTAGAGCTAAGGGTCACTATTTAAAAATAAGGGGTCCCCCATTTAAGATAGAGATGAGGAGAAATTTTTTGTCTCAGAGGATCGCGAGTCTTTGGAACTCTCTTCCTCAAAAGGCAGTGGAAGCAGTCTTTGAATATTTTTAAGGCAGACGTAGATAGATTCTTGATAAGCAAGGTGATGAAAGGTTATCGGGAGTAGACGGGAATGTGGAGTCTAAGTTACAATCAGATCACTCATGATTTTTTTTTGAATGGCGGAGCAGGCTCAAGAGGCCTAATCCTGCTCCTAATTTGTATGTTCGTATCTCCTGGCTGGCCTCCCACATTCTACTCTTCATAAACTTGAGGTCATCCAAAACTCTGCTGCCGGTGTCTTAACTCGCACCCAGTCCCGTTCCCCTATCACCCCTGTGCTCACTGACCTACATTGCACCCAGTCAAGCAATGTCTTGATTTTAAAATTCTCACCCTTGTTTTCAAATCTCTCCATGGTCTTGTTGCTCCCCATCTCTGTTATCTCCTCCAGCCCCACAACCCTCCAAGATATCGGCACTCCTCTAATTCTGGCCTCTTGTGCATCCCTGATTTTAATCGCTCCACCATTGATGGCTGCGCCTTCAGTTGCCCAGGCCCCAAGCTCTGGAATACCTTCCTTACACTTCACCGCCTTGCTTTCTTACTTTAAGACATTCCTTAAAACGTACCTCTTTGACCAAGCTTTTCGTCATCTGACCAAATATTTCCTTTTGTGGCTCGGTGTTATACTTTGTCTTATAATGCTTGTGAAGTGCCTTGGGATGTTTTATTCCATTAAAGGCACTATATAAATATAAGTTGTTGCCAAATCTAGTTCTGGAACCTTCCATCGACAGGAACAATTTCTCTCTATCTACTCTGTCTAAACACCTCACGGTTTTGAATAACTATCAAATCTCCTCTCAATCTTCTGTTCTCTATGGCGAACAACCCCAGATTCCCCAATCTATCCACGTAACTGAAGTCCCTCATTCCCTGAAGCAATTCTTGTAAATCTTTTCTGCACCCTCTCTAAAGCCTTCACATCCTTCCTAAAATGCGGCACCCAGAATTGGACACAATACTCCAGTGAGGCTGAACCAGTATTTTATAAAGGTTCATCATAACTTCCTTGATTTTGTACTCCATGCGTCTATTTATGAAGCCCAGGGACCCCTTTGCCTTTATAGCTACTTTTTCAAGCTACCCTGTCACCTTCAATGATGTGTGCACATATACCCACAGGTCTCTCTGTTCCTGCACCTGCTCCCCCTCCCCCACCTTAGAATTTCACCCTTTATTTTATATTGCCTCTCTTCGTTCTTCCTATCAAAACGTATCACTTCACATTTCTCAGAATTAAATTTCATCTATCAGATATCTGCCCAATCTATCAGCCTATGTCCTCTTGAAGTCTATCAAGTTCCTCACAGTTCACAATACTTCCAAGTTTTGCACATCATTATGTTACGGCAATTCCACAATGGCATGCTTGCTTGTGTCCTGGATGGTGGTGAGTCTTCCAACTCCTTCCCAGTCACAAATGGAGTGAAGCAGGGCTGTGTGTTGGCTCCTACCCTGTTCAGCATAATGTTCTTTGTCATGCTTTTTGTGTTAACGAAAAGTGCCATCCACATTTGATAGTGCAGAGATAGCTAAGTCTTCAATTTGAGGATACTACAAGCCAAAACCAAAGTGCATGAAGCAATGGTTCGTGATTTTCTTTTTGCTGAGCACTGTGCCCTAAATGTCTGCTCAGAACAGGAAATGCAACATAGCATGGACTGCTTCTCATCTGCATGTGATAATTTCAGTCTCACCATCAGCACCAAAAAGACTGATGTTATGTACCAAGCTGCCCCACAAAAGCAGTATGTGAAGCCAACTATTACAGTCAATGATCAAAGACCTGAAGCAGTCGACAAATTTATTTACCTCAGCACACCCTCTACAGAGCAGTTCACATTGATGACGAGGTCAACGCCAGAATAGCTAAGGCCAGCGATGCCTTTGGCAAGCTATGAAAAACCATCTGGGAGCGAAGAGGAATTAGTCTGTCAACAAAAATGAAGGTATACCCACTCTCTTGTATGCTGGTGAGAGGTGGACAGTTTACTCCAGGCACGCAAACAAGCTACACCACTTTCACATGACCTGTTTGCGCAGACTACTCAAGATCAAATGGCAAGACAAGGCTCCTAAAATGGAGATTCTCTCCCTGACCGACATGCCTAGCATCTACACTTTGCTGAAGAGAGTTCAAACAAAATGGGCAGGATATGTTGCCAGAATGCCTGATTAGCACTTGCCAAAAAGCTGTGAGCCGATTGAAGGAAAACATTCACACGGAGGCCAGAAAAAGCACTTCAAGGACATCCTGAAGGTCTCACTAAAGAGTTTCAACATCGGCCCTGAGACATGGGAAAAGCTTGCACATGATCGCTTTATATGGCACAGTTTCATCAGCAAAGGCACTGCCTCATATGAAGAGAACAGAGTTGCAATGGCTAACAGCACCTGTGTGAGCTTTGCAGGTCCAGGGCCACATGCATCTCTTCTGCACCAACAATACATGTGCGTTCAACAGATTTCATGAATAGTCACCAACGAATACATTGCACCTGAAACTTAACTCAATGAATTCTAGTTGATGTCATGGTCACCTTCGACTACGAAGGACAAACACGATCATGAGTATGACCATCCCAATACTCGGTCCCTCTTACACTATTCCCTATAAGGAATATTAATAAGCTATAAAGACCATCAAATCAACCCATAACCTATGAGCCACAACTTTAGGAGGCAAAGGTTGCTAATAGAATATATATCACAATCCGAAGGACTGAGAGTTATCTCAATGCCAACAAATATGACCTTATTCATTTAACAAAATAAACTTTGAAGGGTTTCCTTAGTGGTAGAATACTCATCATTAAGTTGCTCTCTGGGGAAGTTGGAGTTTTTCCAGATCTGGCCCTCAGCTCCAGAAGATTCATCAACCAAGTTTTCCCTGGGACAATAATGAATCTTGTGGATGATCTTTGAGATGAAGGGAAATGGAGAAGATGAAGTTGATGATAGAAAAATGGATAAAGATTCTGCTTCCAGCATATGTTCATTGGTTTCCCAAATAGGGCAAACAGCTGAAAATGGCTATTTATGCAATTTCTCTGCAGCTTCCACCAGTCACCCGCCAGATTTACCGACAGAAATTGTGGGCTATAAATAATTCCTTCCCACAAAACATTTTTTGTTATTTCATTCATGTTGCGTTGATGTCCCGTGCCCATTGTAGTCAGGAAGGTGTGCGACTTGGAGGGGAACTTGCAGGTGGTGGTGTTCCCATGCAGCTGCTGCCCTGGTCCTTCTGGGCAGTAGAAGGCACAGATGTGGAGGGTTCTGTTGAAGAGGTCTTGCCGAGTTGCTGCAGTGCATCTTGTAGATGGTACACACTGCTGCCACCGTGCGCCGATTGTCGAGGGAGTGAGTATTTAAGGTGATGGATGCGGTGTCGATCAAAGGTTGTGGATGGGGCGCGAATCAAGCAGGCTGCATTGTCTTGGATGGTGTCGTGCCTCTTGAGTGTTGTTGGACCTGCAGTTATCCAGGCAGGTGGAAAGTGTTCAATCACATTCCTGACTTGTGCCTTGTTGATGGTAGACAGGCTTTGGGGAGTCAGGAGGTGAGATACTTGCTGCAGAATTCCCACCCTCTGGCCTGCTCTTGTAGCCACAACGTGCTTATATGCCTGATCCAGTTAAGTTTCTGGTCAGTGGTAAACCCTCTCACCCCAGGATGTTGATGGTGGGGAGCTTCAACAATGATAATTCCATTGAATGTCAAGGGGAGGTGGTTAGACTCTTTCTGGTTGGAGACTGTCATTGCCTGGACACTTGCGTGGCACAAATGTCATTTGCCACTTAGCAACCCAAGCCTGAATGTTGTCCAAATCTTGCTGTACATAGCATGGACTGCTTCATTATCTGTGGAGTTGTGAATGGAATTGAATACTGTACAAACATCAGCAAACGTCCCTATTTCTGACATTATGATGGAGGGAACATCTTTGATGAAGCAGCTGAAGATAGCTGAGCCTAGGGCACTGCTCCGAGGAACTACTGCAACGATCTGAGATGATGGCCTCCAACCACCTCAACCATCTTCCTTAGTGCTAGGTATCACTTCAGCCATTGGAGAGTTTTCACTCTGATTCCTACTGACTAATTTTATTGGGGCTTCCTGAAACCATACTCGGTCAAATGATGACTTGATGTCAACGGCAGTCACAGTCACCTCACGTCTAGACTTCGGCTCTTTTGTCCGTACTTGGACCAGGGCTGCAAAGAGGTCTGGAGCTAAGTATTTCTGGCAGAACCCAAACTGAGCGTCAGTGACCAGATTATTGGTAAGTGCCACTTCATAGCACCATCTCCAACATCTTCCATCACTTTGCTGATGATTGAGAGTGGACTCATGTGACGGTAATCAGGTGGATTAGATTTGTCCTACTCTTTGCTGACAGGACATACCTGGGCAATGTTATGCTTTGTTAGCTTTATTATGTAAAAAGGTTAATGAGGTTGAGAGCTACAAAGATGAATGAAGGCAATCAGACCTAAGATTTTTGCAGAGCCTTTTGCTAGGATCCGTGACTGTTTTTGATAAATAACTGTTCTCCTATTAGAGAGTAAACTAGTCTGAAGGCAAAACACATTCTGCTTGGATTTTAGGTGGGATTTCTCATAATTGACTAAGAATCCAAGCACTTGGACTGTACAGTATCTGTGGCAGTGAGCTAGCTGTTTCAAATCACAGAATCTGGAATGCATACATGCGAATTATCTTGAATTACAGCTACTATTATGTAGGCAAAAATTTCAAGTAAGTGAATTAATGTCCAAACTGTTTTTGCTTGCATTAGTTTAAGTAGAAATGTTTGTCAGGATACAGGGAGCCATCCCTGCTCTTCTTTGAATAGCGACATATGATTTTCTACATCCAACTGAACCAGTGGAATGGATAGGTGTCTCATCTGAAATAAAGTCTGGCTCGGGGTATAAAATTAAAACCCGACCGGGCCCGACCCGACAACAGCCAACCCGAACCCGACCCGGGCACGAGTCCTTTAATTTTTTTTCATGCCAGACCTGTCCAGAAAATAACAAACATATTATTGAAACAGAAAAAAATCATAGATTAAAACGAAAACAATACGAAACAAAAACAGTACAGTCCAGCCCGACCTGACCCAAGCCCGAATGCTGGACACAGAATACAGACCTGATCCGACCCGAACCAGACACGTAGTCGGGTTTGGTCGGGTTCGGGTCAGGTTGCCAGACTTTAATCTGAAAGGCGGCAGGGTGGTTGATGGTCGGCACAGACTCAGTGGGCCGAAGGGCCTGTTTCAGTGCTGTATCTCTCTATGACTCTTTACAAAAGGAAAAACGAACGTCAGGCCAGAGGAAGAAAGATTAGCAGACTTGATCAAAGAGGTGGATTCTAAAAGGAGAGGGAAGTGCAATCATATAGGGTTTAGGGAGGGAATTCCACAACAAGAGTCCTAGACAGGTGAAATCACAGCTGTTCATGGAGGGGCAACAGAAGGGAGAATACACAAGAGGCTGGAACTAGAAAAGAGATTGGCTTAGGTAGGGGATGGGGGGAGGAGGGGTAATTATAGGGCTCAAGGGAGGTTACAAAGATAGGGAGGAGTTTAAACATAGGATCAGAATTTTAAATTTGACGTGATGGAGCCAATGAACAGGGATCATAGGTGAGTGAGATTTGTTGCAGAATAAGACAGCGGTTGCGGAATTTTGCATAAGCTCGAGTTCACAGAGGACCAAGGATGGAGAACAAGACATCAAGTGGAACTAAGCAAGGGCAGCTCCACCATACTGGGCAACAGAGGAGGAGCACTGGAGAAACACAGAATGAAAAACTCAGGCTTTATAAAGGTAGAGGTGGAGGAATATATCAGGGTAGCAACTGTGATTCATAACTTTGGTTAGGACCACTTTTGATGATGTGGGAGGGGTAAGAGTATTAAAGTAGGGAAGTGTTGCTACAGCTGTACAGGGCCTTAGTTAGACTGCATCTGGAGTACTGTGGACAGTTTTGGTCTCCTTACTTAAGGAAGGATATAACTGCATTAGAAGCAGCTCAGAGAAGGTTCACTCGACTGATTCCTGGGATGAAGGGGTTATCTTATGAGGAAAGGTTGAGCAGGTTGGGCCTATACCCACTGGTGTTTAGAAGAATGAGAGGCGATCTTATTGAAACATATGTGATCCTGAGGGTGCTTGACAGGTTGGATGCTGAGAGGACGTTTCCTCTCATGGGGGGAGCCTAGAACTAGGGGACATAGTTTAAAAATTAGGTGTCGCCCATTTAAGACTGAGATGAGGAGAAACTTTTTCTCTCAGAGGGTCATTAGTCTGTGGAATTCACTTCCCCAGAGAGTAGTGGAGGCTGGGTCACTGAATATATTCATGGCCAAGTTAGATTTTTGATCGACAAGGGAGTCAAGGGTTAAGGGGGGGGGGGGGGGCAGGCTCAAGGGGCTGAATGGCCTACTCCTAACTCTTGTGTTAAAACCTGTTTGGAGGGATTTAACTAGGAAGTTGTTTGAGGGATGGGTATGGATCTAGGATACAATAATAAGGTTAATGACTTTGAAGAGAAAAGGCAGGTTAAAAATGGGCAGTAGTTAAGTAGGACAGAGGTTGGTGGAGTTTTGAGGAAGGGGTGATGGTGGTTTTGAAGGTGTGGAACAATGCTCAAGGAAAACCACTTACAATCTCAGCTGCCATAGGAGAAAGGGAATTTGGATGATTAGGAGTTTTGTGGGAATGGAGTTAAGGGAGCACGCAGTAGGTCTTATGGTCGAGATTATCTTGGAGACAGCACTGCAGCAGATGAGAGAGAAACTAGACAGAGACAACAGTTCAAGTCTAAGGCAGGTAGAAAATGAGGAAGGTTTGGCTTTGCAGGAGTGAAAGGAAGAGAGGCAGCTGGTCTGTAAATTGGTGATAAAGAAACTCATAAGCATCCTGCACTTCTCATTAGAGGTGAGGAAAAAAGGGATAAGGAAGGGGTTAAAGTGCCAGTTGGCAGCAATAAAATAAGAGCCTGAGATTATTTTATCCCTCCAGGATGGTCCTAGTGTATTGGAAAATTTTGGCAGAGCACAGCAAGGTTTAGGATTGTTTAATGTCATTAAGGTAGATCTGCCAATAAATAGTTGAACATTTATTAATCGAATAGCTAAGTTAGCTTTGCACTAGGTACGCTCAGGTTTGTGGCATTTGGACGTGAAGGACCCAAGCTGAAGCTGTAGCAAAAGAAATGACCTGTATTGAAAATACTGAAGGTTCTGTGGAGAATGAGGGCATAAAGTTAGAGGTGAAGGAGCAACTAAGCAAATCAACTCATGCAGAGGTATCATGGCAATGGAGGGCCAAATGCCAGGCAATTAAGAGTTTGAGTGCATGATTGTAAATTCATTGGAGAGCTTAAACAAAAGGGGCAGATACAGAAGGATATGGGTGATTTGAAAACAGTCAGGTGATTTGATGGTGAAACATGTAAGGAAGTAGTCAGAGATAGCCTTGATCGAAACCATGGATGAGGCCAGAGAAGATGGCAAGGTCAAGGAGGTGGCCGCAAATATCAGTTTATATGGAACTGGATCTTGGGTAGGACAGTGAATTCAGAAGAAAGGAGGCAAGGAAAGTTGAAATGGAAGCTAAAATCACCAAGAGTTTCTTGGTGCAGAGTCTAAAGGAAAAAAGAGAAGATATCTTCTATAAGCTTTGGTTCCATAACAGTACTTTTGAGTTCAAGCCAGAAGGTTGTGTTCAAACCTCACTGCGCAGACTTGATCACATTATCTACACTGATAGCTCAGCACAATATTGAGTGAGTGCTGCATTGTCAGAGATGTCATTTTTTGGATAAAACTTTAAACGAAGGTCCCATCTGCCCACTCAGGTGGATATAAAGGATCCTGTGGTACTATTCAAAGAGAGCAAGTGAGTCTTCCCTATCATTCTAGCCAATATTCATCCCTCAGCTATAGAATCATACAACAAGTCCTGTGTCAATTCTTGAAAACAACTACCCAATTAGCCCCACTCCCTTCCCCCACCCCCCCCCCCCCACCCTCCCGAGTCTGCATTTTTTTTTCCTTTTCAAGTATATATGCAATTCCCTTTTGAAAGTTAATATTGAATCTGCTTCCACCATCCTCTCAGCCAGATCACAACAACTTGCTGTTTAAAAAAGTCCCCCTCTGGTTCTTTTGCCAATTACTTTAAATGTGTCCTCTGGCTACTGACCCTGCTGACAGTTTCTCCAATTTACGTTATCAAAACTCATCATGAATTTGAATACCTCTATCAAATCTCTCCCCGTCTCTCCTCCAAGGAGCATAATCCCAGCTTCTCTACACTCCACATAACTGTCCCCAGTACCATTCTTGCAAATCACCACACCCTCTCCAAGACGTTGTCATCCTTACTAAAGGACAGTGCCCAGTATTGAACACAATACTACAGCTGAGGGCTAACCAGTGACTAATGATTTTAGCATAAATTCCTTGCTTTTGTACTCTATGCTTCTATTTTTAAAGCCCAGAATCCCATATGTTTTTTTTTAAAGCTGTATCAACTTGCTCTGTCATCTTCAAACCAACATCACTAAAACAGATTATCTGGTCATCATCTCATTGCTGTTTTGTGGGACGTAGATGTTGGCAAAATTTGGCTGCTGCATTTCCAAAAGGCATTCAGTAAAGTGCCACACTAAAGGTCAATATAAGGGCTCATGGAGTTGGGGGTAATATATTAGCATGAATAGAGGATTGGTTAACAGACAGGAAGCAGAGAGTGGGCATAAATGGGGCATTTTCAAGTTGGCAGGCTGTAACTAGTGGAATGCTGTAAGAATCGGTGCTGGGGCCTCAGCTATTTAGAAGCTATATTAATGACTTAGACGAAGAGATGGAGAGTAATGTAGCTAAGTTTGCTTATATACAAAGCTAGATGGGAATGCAAGCTGCAAGGAGGACACCACGAGGCTGCGGAGATATAGACAGGTTAAGTAAGTGGGCAACAAGGTGGCAGATGGAGTATAATGTGGAGTAATGTGAGGTTATTTGCTTGGATAGTAAGAATAGAAAAGCAGACTTTTAAAAAAAAGGCATGAAACTTGTAAATATTGATACTTAGAGGGACTTGGGTGTACTTGTACAAGGAACACAAAGTTAGCATGCAAGTACAGCAAGCAATTACGAACACAAATGGCATGTTGGCCTTCACTGCAAGGGGATTGGAGTACAAGAGTAAAGAGGTCTTGCTATAATTGTATAGGGCTTTCGTGAGACCATACCTGGAATACTGTGCACAGTTTTGGTCTCTAAAGAAGTATATACTTGCATTTGAGGCAGTCTAGCAAAGGTTCCCTAGATTGGTCCCTGGGATGAGAGGTTTATCCTATGATGTGAGGCTGAGTAAATTGGGTCTATACTCTCTGGTGTTTGAAAGAATGAGATGTGATCTCGTTGAAACATACAAGATTCTGAAGGGCTTTTGACAGAGTAGACTCAAAGGTTGTTTCCCCTGGCTGGGGAATCTAGAATACAAGGGCACAGTCACAGGATAAGGGGGCTGATCATCCAGGACTGAGATGAGGAGATATTGCTTCACTCAAAGGGTTGTGAATCTTTGGAATTCTCTACCTGAGAGGGTTATGGATGTTCCATCGTTAAATATATTTAAAGCTGAGGTAGACAGATTTTTGGTCTCTTAGAGAATCAAGGGATATGGTGGGAAAGTGGATCTGAAGCCGAAGATCAGCCATTATTGTATTGAATGGTGAAGCAGGCTCAATGGACCATATGGTCTACTCCCATCCTATTTCTTATGTTCTTATACCAGAGGACCAGCAGAGATGTGAGCTGCAATGGAATGAAACCCAATGATCAAGAGCAATATATTTGGGGAGACAGAGGAGAGTGAATGGTAAATCCAAGGGGTCAGTGAAGATATTTTATTTATTTATTTTTATTTATTTAGAGATACAGCACGGAAACAGGCCCTTCGGCCCACCGAGTCTGTGCCGACCAACAACCACCCATTTATACTAACCCTACAGTAACCCATATTCCCTACCACCTACCTACACTAGGGGCAATTTACAATGGCCAATTTACCTATCAACCTGCAAGTCTTTTGGCTGTGGGAGGAAACCGGAGCACCCGGAGAAAACCCACGCAGTCACAGGGAGAACTTGCAAACTCCACACAGGCTGTACCCAGAATCGAACCCGGGTCTCTGGAGCTGTGAGGCTGCGGTGCTAACCACTGCACCACTGTGGATGATGAAAGGTCACAGATCTGAAACAGTAACACTGTTTCACTCTCCATAGATGCTGCCACACCTACTGTGTATTTCCAGTATTTTCTGTTCTTATTTCAGATTTCCAGCATCCACAGTATTTTGCTTTGGTGTAGTTGTAGTAATCACATGAAAACTGTTTATGCAGTTTAAAGTCCAGAGAAAAGGGTTCCACTCCAGAGATGGAGGCCCTTGATATTGGTAGAGAGAGACTTTGGATGACTTCCAAAAGCCTGTGCATTTTTAACTTTGGTCCAATAAGGCACACTCTACAATTCGTTGCCATCTTGTTTCTTCTTCATCCAGGAGAAAGTCTGTTCTCAATCCTCTGGACATAAATATGGATGTGCTAAATCTGACCCTAGTGGCTCCATTGGCTGCAGGGCTCTAGACTGCCTTGCTATGGATGCAAGCATGGCTCTTATTGATTCGGCTAAGTCAATTACTATCTTGTTCAGGAAGACTAATCAGTTGTGCAATGCAATCTGATACCTCTGTATACTGCTCTGAAAAATGCACCAAATCCAACTCAGTTTTCTCAAGAAAGGTGCTGTGCATGCCAGAGGGAAGACTACTCATTCATCTTAGTGGTGAGCTCGGAGTACAATATAAGACTCATCTAGAGATACTTTCCTGGGTTATGGCTTTGGAAACCACCCAATTTTCCTCAGTTGGATATTTATACTTTGATTCTACTGTTACTGAAAGAGTACCAACTGTCAATAGGATTGTTGCAGCAACATTTTTCCAGCAGCGAACTGTAAACAGATCTAGGGAAGACAATGAATGGTTGACACTCAGGTCTGATAAATCCAACAACCAAGCTATTTGACTAATAAAGCATGGTTTCTTCTTAAATAGGCTGCAAAATTCTTGGAACGAAAGGAAACAGAAGTAATGCAGCTGAGCAGCTCTGATTCCTGCAACAGAGCCTTGATTTTTGTTATAAATGCAACTATTAGTAACCTTTTCAACTCATTCAATCTCTCAAATATGTTATTGCAAATCAGGATCAATACTGTCCCTGTTAAAGCATTATGTAGACAGTTTCAGTACCAACTGACATCACCCCAGGAAAGGAAACCCTACTCAATTAATAAGTAAGACAAAATACTGTTAAGAGTTGTAGCCATAAGCAAAGTCAATTAGGTCTAAAATAAATAGACTGCAGGACATGGTGCACAGTTGTTACTGTTGACAGGAAAAAGAGTAGATCATGGTTAGGTGGGGGACGAGGAGGTAAGCCAATTTCTTCTACAGCATGAGAGCTAATTACAGATATGCTGAAACATAGCAGTTCCTAAAATAGATGTGGTGTATTATCTTTTCCCCCCTCAGTGAATGATTAGGTCCATTCACAATTCATTTTGTAAAAAGAAAGGAAAACACGTCACCACGTATCTTTTACACAATAATATCATACCTTACTGACAAGGAAGTCTGTAGCTTCAAAGTGCCGCCCATACATTTTTGGTGATTCTCCAGGTATGGGTTCTATTTTAATACAGACCTCCTGGCCTTTCCGGGCAACATCAACTTGTTTATGATTCACTTCAATACTAGTAACAATTCCAATATCGATAAACTGGAAAAGGGCAAAGAATAATTAACATCCATAAGCAGGCGACTAATTGAAAACAAAATAGATAGATTTATAAATGTTAAGGAATTGAAATTTATACATAAAACATAAAAGAAATCATTGTATAATAAAGTATGAAAAAGCAATCTTTCAGTATCAGCAGAAAACGTAATCAGCAGAAAAATTTGAGACTTATGTAAACTTGCATTTTTTGAAGGAACGCACACTGGGGTGCCTTGTTTCAGAAGGCCAGCTTCCACAGCAACTCCCATCACAATTGGGTCACGAGAATTGAAAATAAACTGAGGGATAATTCGCAGTTTCGAAGGAAAAACAGCTACATGCCTACAAAGGGGAGAAAGGTTTGGGTATTTAAACACACATACACAAAAGTAGAAGAATGAAAGAACTGGGATATTAGATCTTTAGAATCATTTCTCATATGGAAAATTCTCTAGTTTAAACCTTAAAATAATTAAGTCAGTATATCACTTTGCAGTTAACAATCTGTCCTCCTTTATAAGGACTTACCTGTTCCTGTTTTATTTCAATGAAATGTATCTCTGCAGGAGCTATAGTTTCAGATTATACAATTATGTTTCAATAATTTATGACTGTACTTACACAAGACAGTGAGCAGACAGGTAAAAGAACATGTGCAATATTTTGTAACAAAATTATTTTCCAGTCATGTGACCGACACCCTTTTTTTAAAAAAGCAAGGAAGCTCCTGTCATGATATAAATTAGCTTTTGATGATGGCTTCTCAGAGTTTGTGTAATTTTTGAAGAGAGACAAAGGCGATGCCTGCAGAAGCCTAAAGAAGTCCTAATTTCACAACTTTCAGTGCAATATGTCTTGAACTTACTTGAATTCTTCTTGCTTTTGTTTTTTGTAATCTTGTCTGTATTTTGAGAAAGCATCAAATAAATGGTAGATAATTTCGGCACTGAAGATCCTGACCCCAAGCGTGTCCGCAAGCTCCTGGGAATCTCGTTCAATCTTCACATCAAAAGCAAGAATAACTGAATACCTACAAGTTGGATAGAGAACAGTTAACCTTAGATCTAACACATTATTCAGTATTGAATATCAGCAGATATTGTTGCAGAGTACAACTTAGTAATTTTACTGTAGAAGTGGGGGGAGGCGGTGGCATAGTGGTATTGTCACTGGACTAGTAACCCAGAGACCCAGGGTATTGTTCTGGGGACATGGGTTCAAATCCCACCACAGAAGGTGGAATTTGAATTCAATTAATAAAATCTGGAATTTAAAAAGAAAAGCTAGTCTAATGATGGCCATGAAACCACTGTCGATTGTTGTAAAAACCCATCTGGTTCACTAATGTCCTTTAGGGAAGGAAATCTGCTGTCCTTACCTGGTCTGGCCTACATGTGACTCCAGACCCACAGCAATGGGGTTGACTCTTACATGCCCTCTGAATTGGCCTAACAAGCCACTCAGTTGGCAGTTCACTGCCACCTTCTCAAGGGCAATTAGGGATGGGCAATAAATGCTGGCCTGGACAGCGACGCCCACATCCCATGAATGAATTTTAAAAAAAGAAACACACACTATTGAGCCTGCTGAACCACTAAGTTGGCCATTGTTGCTCTTGTTCCTGTGCCCTCTCCCTATTCATCAGTACCCTTACTTCTTTTAAACACCTCAATTGATTTTACTTATTAGACCTTCTGGGTAGTGTGTTTCACAATTGTAAACTGAAATTCTTCTGCAAAAGAATTGCAAGAGAACACTTATTGATAAAAATGGATCAGACTTGGGATTTTTTTTTAAAGGAAAAAATAAAATAACTGAAATTATTGCATTTACTGAAACAACCTGGACAACTTTACAGGAACAATGGACAATTCCAAAGGATATCCTTAATTTAGTTAAAAATGCAGAGGTTGGTGACATATTAATGCAGTCTGTTAATCACAGGATATAGTAAGAATGAAAATTCTGCAAGCCAACATAAATTTAATGGACTAATAACAAAAGGCTGAGCAAATAGCTTAGAGTTAGAACAGAATTCTGCTAGATCTTGTGCAAGATTATTAAACATTTAACCTTAAAGAACTCTTGTAGTATAATATGGTAGAAAAATGGGGCATATTATAAAAGATACCAAGATGTGGGAAATCGTGTCAAGCTGTAACAAGCTCACTGCAGCTGAAGCTAAAAGTCTTTGAAGACTGGCTATGAACTGTCTAGCAGGCCTACGTCAACCAGATAAGAAAGCACAGGATGTAGAAACCTTGAGATAAGGAGAAAATAAGACAGTGGTGAATACATAGGGCATTATATAATATTGTAAGGTTGGCAGCAGCCATATGAAGAAATACTTGATGGGCCAAGAAAAGCATGCTCAGGGCATGATTACCACAGGGATCCGCATGATTGGGCACTTGGAGGGGATAATTGGATAAGAGCCAGGATAAAAGAGACCCTACCCGGTTGGGTCTGCATGATGGAGAGAACCAGAAACAAGAAAACAAAGAGAAAATAAGAGAGGTTTGAAGACCAAAAGCTGCAAAAGATGTGCGCTCCCCGTCCAGGACTAATAAGGGACGTATATAGCCTGTGTTGGACAGTAAATCATTGCTCGAATTTATTGCCATAGTTTGCAAGAAACTTAATAAACTTGTTCTGACTTAGTCTCAGTAAGTAACTTCACAACTGAACTTCTGTCACATCCGACCCCATTATGAGTAAGAAGTTAAAACCTCACAGATTGACTCCTGACTACAAGTGGCACCCCAGATGCGACGTGACTAGGTTGTGAACTCTGTTTAAAAGAAAGAAAGAATCTCAAGATTAGCGAGTTCAGCCAACGCACATCTCAGGAGGGAAACCTTATTGGAGTGCGAGGACCCTAATGGACCCACCAGTAATCAAAAGCACTTATGAGAGAATAGATATAGTACAATTATATTGTACAAAAACAACAAAGAGTTCTTCGAGGAAAAGTTAGATAAGCTACCCATCAATGAAGTACAGGAGTTAATAGCTGGATGCCTGAATGTAGATGATCGGAAGCCATATAGGGAAGTCACAGAGTTTATTCAAGGTGGGGTAGGTCAGAAAAAGTTAAAAGTTGTGAAGGCAAGGATCCTGCTGGCTTATCAGTCGTTCTGAGATTTGGAGCTGTGTAACCAGTGCATGACTGCTTTGTTAAAACAGCAGCATATCTCTAGTCTGAATATTGGCGATGAGAGTTGGGGGAACAAGGTTAGGAAGAAATAAGTTAAAAGGGCCCAGAGCAAAAGTTAAACAGCTGTGAGGGGGAAAAAAAGGTTCAGTTTTTGTGTTTATAAATGGTGTGTGGGAATTCCTGATTGAGTTGGATATTGTTTTAAGTTTGTAGACTGTTCTATGTGTATATACATTTATATTATTGGCGAGATTTTGAACTGTTTGAAGCTGTGATTGTTCAGTGTGTTCATTTCAATATAAGATTGCGCATCTAGAAATGGGATATAAAAATGGACTATCTTTTAAACTAAAGATGCTGGTGTGGGGTTTTATTTTTATTTATAAGTTAGTTTTGCAACTGTGAAAAGGCACTGAACAGTTTGTTTCGTAAGAGATAAACTTCAGCCTTGAAGATATCTGACAGAAATCCACTTTGAAGTTTAAAAACACTTTGCTTTAATTGGACTCGTATTTTTTTTTTAAAACGGCTATTGCTTTTTGAAGTTTAAATTAAAGACACGTCTTACCATTTCCCAAATGAGGTTACGTAGCAAACATTAGGATTGAAAATTGGTTTAAGGGAGAAAAAGGATAAATAGTGGAGATATGGGAAAGATTCTGTCTCCTCTTCCACTGTTAAAGGGCTGCAAGGTTGCAGTGTTGTCTCTTTAAAACACTGGCATGCATGTTTCAGAGCTCACAAGCTGTGGAAAGCACCACCCTCTTTAACTACCTTTGGTGTAAGAATGTTGATGGTGTTATTTAACTGTGAAAGCTAACAATTTAGTTTTATTTTTCTTCAGTTTTATTAGTCATTTGGAAAGGTGCCTGAAGAGCAAAAAAAATTAATTATTTTCTTTAAAAGAACACATGCTATTCTGCTTTGTGTTTTGTTAATAAGTATTAGGCTGATTTAAGTTGGAATTAAGGTTACCTAACTTATTAAGCTGTGAAAACTCGAATTTCATCCATGGCCATAGTGACATTCTAGTTATACGATAAAGGATCTGGGGGTCTTTAATTCCAGATAATAAGGCTCACACACCTAAAGCTTGGCAGTTTTGAATTTTAGATGTTCAATGGTGTAAATTGGAATTTGGGATATTTGAAGTGATTCTGGTTTTTTAATCATCTAGGTTATACCAAAAAAAAAATCTTGGGTTGGAGAAACCTCTTACAAAAGATGTTAAAAAGTTTTGAAACAATTGGAGTTTATTCTAAAAAGCTGTTTTCCCTGATGGAAATATTTTCCTTTGAAGTTGTTAACATTACTAATGATTTTTGTTGCTTTCAACCCCTAAGGATAAATTTGGGCAAAGTCAAAGAAAAAGTACCAAAAATAACTGGAAAAATAAATGGAAATTGGTTTGGAGTTTGGTTCTTTTTTAATCGGGAATTTTTTAATTTAAAAAAAAGTAATGTAAAATGATGTGATTATGTACATATGAGAAGTTTCCCCTGCCTCTTGTAAACAAGCAGAGAAGTTAACCCCTTCTGCTAACAGCTTTTTAAAAAAATTCACCACACAACTTCTGTATCACCAAGTGTAAATTTATATATTAGGGATTATTATACTTTATAAGTTTCTAAATTGACAGGTATGTTTGGACAAATTAATCCACTGGGCTCTTGGGCACAGCCACAATGAATTCTTGTTTTTTTTTTTAAAAACAGGTGATGATGGTTTCCAGGGCTGCGTGACTGATACATAGTAAGTGATCTAACAGTTTTTAAAAAAAGAATTAAAGAACTTATTTGCAGACATCAAATGTCATTTGGTGACGATTTGGACTAAAGGCTTTTCCTTTCAAAGACTTGACCTGAGGCCATTCAGGCCATTTGTTATCTTCTGAGCCAAAGTGCTGGAGAAGGAGAGATATACAAGTTACCTCTAAACTAGTTGCAAGCACTTCTGTCTTTACTGTAAAATACCATGCTGAACCACCAAGCCTGGGCATAATTATTTCTGAGATTTGAACAGATAAAATAAATTGATATGAGTTGCATTTTCAAGCATTCACAGAGACATTTACCTGAAGTTTAAGGGAATAATCAAATTTTCATAAAAATAACTATTGAAAAGTAGTCTAGGTGGTTCCTGGTTATCCAAAAAAACAGGTGGCTTCTTTTGGCGAGAAACAAATTAACATTGACAAAACCTGTCAGCCCAATAACACTGTTATTTGAATTTGGGATAATTGTGAAATGACAAAACGCCAGGCGCAAGACAAACAGAATTTGTTAATGCCTAGCATCAAGTGGGAATGTTTGATTTCTGGTTTAAAGATATTATGAGAACATTGTATTGGACTGTAAAGTTCCTCCAGGGTTCATGAATGAGATGCACAAAATTGTATGAGTGGAAGTGATTGAGGATAAGAGATAGAGACAGGAAAACTTGCCACCAAATGGGAATTGGAAAAATCACCCTGGCCATATATCAATGGATTATATCAATCTGGCATCCATGTAAATTTTAGTTGGGGAAGTGTAGTTCAGAATTGCTTTCTTTTGGAGATATTTATATCCTTGCCTATGACCTTTTGAAAGAAAACTGCATTTGATAGTCTGGCCACTGCCCGAGACATCGGACCCATGCAGGGGAAATAAGCAAAGGTCTTCAGATAGACAGCCCCCCTTTGATCTTTTGATAAGGTCGCCTGAAAGTCTAAGAATGGCTTGTAGTGGATGGAACATGTTGCATAATATGGGATACCAGTGTGAGTGCACATATGTAATTTGTTGTGTGAAGTAACTAACATGCGGAGATGCATGGTGAACCTGCACTGAAGAACGGGCCTCAGACATGCTCAGCTACTTGACAACGGGACAACATTAGATGGCTATTGTGGCCAGTAGAATGAGACAATATCATCAAGTCATTGACAGATGCTCCATAGAAAAACTGACTTTAAAATAATCAAGATACAATTACACATACTTGTACCTGTCAGAGGCAGTAAAATTAACAAAGGAGGATATGGAATCTGGATTAAGAAAATTAAGAGAAATAATACTTAGCAAGAAATATCCACAAGGTAGATCCGATGAAGAGAGCGAGCTGGAGAATCCTTTAAGTCCGTGTATGATTGCTTGCTTAAATTAGATGCGCTTATGTGCTCATAGTTTAGAACATTATTCAGTGAGTGAGGTGATCAGCAGGGGGGTGGGGGGGGGGGGGCGGGTGGTTGGTGTGGGAAGAGTGCCAGTGCAGGCCAATGGTGATCAAGGGTCACACTTTAGTGGGAAAGTTCTTACTCGTTTGCAGGAAATAATGGAGGTAAACAGTGCTCCATTCCGTGGTCAACCTTCTGATTTAAGCCCACACAGACAATGACAATAGGCAATTACATCCTACTCCCTGTAGGAGTACATACTATTATGGAACTGAGGGTCAGTCTATCCATGCAAGTGAGGCCCTCATAGCCATTGCACAGTTTGGAAATCCTATACTTTGGTAGGAAAAACAGTAATTCAAAGTTTTCTTAAATGGTGAGAGATCGGCAAGTGTTGATATCCAAAGGGGCCTGGGTGTCCTTGTCATAAATCACTCAAAGTTAACATGCAGGTGCAGCAAGCAATTAGGATATGTTGGCCTTTATTGCAAGAGGATTTCAGTACAAGAGTAAAGAAGTCTTGCTGCATTTGTATAGAGCCTTGGTGAGACTGCACCTGGAGTACTGTGTACAGTTTTGGTCTCCTTACCTAAGGAAGGATATACTTGCCATAGAGGGAGTGCAACAAAGGTTCACCAGACTGATTCCTGGGATGGCAGGATTGTCCTATGAGAAGACCAGGCCTGCATTCTCTAAAGTTTAGAAGAATGAGAGGTGATCTCATTGGAGCACACAAAATTCCTACAAGGCTTGACAGGGTAGTGATGCAGGAACGATATTTTCCCTGGCTGGGGGTGGGGAGGGGGGGTCGAGAACCAGAGGACAGCCTCAGAAAAGAAGCAGGCCTTTTAGAACTGAGATGAGGAGGAATTTCTTCAGTCAGAGAGTGGTGTATCTTTGGAATTTGCTACACCAGATGGCTGTGGAGGCTCTGAGTATGTTCAAGACAGAGATCAATGGGATCCTAGATATTAAAGATAACAGGAATATGGGGATAATGCAGGAAAATAACGATGAGATAGATCAACCATGATCTAGTTAAATGACAGAGCAGGCATGAGGGGGCGAATGGCCTACTCCAGCTCCTATTTCCTATGTTTTCATATACCCACATTGGTTTTGAGTCTCCAATCCATTATAGCAAGAACTACCACTTCACAGGAACACCTCATTGGAATGAAACAAAGTAATAACAGGACCCAAATGAAAATGAAGCAGTTAGGGGAACATCCTTGGTGGAAGGCCACATATAATGCTAGTCAGCACCCATGGCTTTGAATGCTTTCTATTCTTATGCTACTAGCCCAATCCTCTATTGTCCTTATGGGTGTAATCATGCTTTGCTATTTGAGATGATTAGTGCAAAAAGTGAGTCATAAAATGTGAAGTTTAGAATTCACACTAAATAACATCCCACTGGAAGTGGTTAGCAAATTCTGCTACCTTCGGTCCATAGTGACAGACAATCTGTCTCTTGATGCAAAGCTCGACACGTGTATAGGGAAAGCAGCTACCATGTTTGGCCGACTCGCGAAACGCAGATGGGATAACACCAAGCTGACTCTTAGGACCAAGCTGATCGTTTATAAGGCCTGTGTTTTCAACACCTTGCAGTGCGGCTGTGATTTACAGCGACCAGGAAAAGAAGCTCAACAATTTGCATCTTCGTTGTCTGCGGTGCATTATGGATATCTCCTGGCAGGACAAAATCACAAATGTGGCAGTCCTCTTAAAGGCAGAGTTTCCAAGTGTGTTGGCACTAATCAAACAGCGATGGCTTCAGTGGATCGACATATCCACAGGATAGAAGACGGTCGCATACCCAAAGACCTTCTGTATGGTGAAGTAGCCAAGGCAAGACCAACAGTGAGGCGCCCAAAGCTCTGCTTCAAGGTTGTTTGCAAGCGTGACATGAAGGCCCTAAATGTTGACTACAGCATCTGGGGGTCACTAGCTGGCGAGAGAGAGAAATGGCGACACATCCTGTGGACTGATGACAACTGTGCACTACCATGACAACCAGTTGCTACAACAGCTTGGCAACAGGCGCCAACGTCAAAAACAAGAGTGTCTCAGTGTCACAAGGCAACTACCTGAATGCACGCAGCATTCACAACAAGGTAGGTGACTTAATGGCACAAATAGAGATAAATGGGTATGATCTAATTGCCATTACGGAAACGTGGCTACAGGGTGACCAAGACTGGGAAGTGAATATTCAAGGATATTCAACATTTAGGAAGGACAGGAAAACAGAAAAAGGAGGCAGTGTTTCACTAATAATAAGGGATGGGATTACATTAGTAAGGGAGGATCTCAGATCAGAAGAACAAAACATGGAATCTATTTGGGTGGAGCTAACAGCAAGGGGCAGCAAACATTGGTAGGAGTTGTTTATAGGCCACCAAACAGTAGTGGTAGTTTGGGGCATGGTATTAACCAGGAGGAGATGAGAGAAGCATATAGCTTGGGTAATACAGTAATCATGGGTGATTCAATTTGCATATAGACTGGGTAAACCTAGGGAACACTAATGTTGTGGAGGACGAGTTTCTGGAGTGTGTTAGGCATGGTTTTCTAGAGAACAGGCTATTTTAGATCTAGTATTATGTAATGAGAAAGGGCTAATTAATAATCTTGTTGTAGAAGAACCTTTAGGGATGAGTGACCATAATATGACCGAATTTTACATTATGTTTGAAAGTGAGGTAGTTCGATCTGAAGCCAGGGTGTTAAATTTGAACAAAGGAAATTATGAAGGTATGAGGGGCAAATTGGCTGAGGTGGATTGGGAAAAGACATTAAAAGCTATGACAGTGCTTAGACAATGGATAGTCTTTAAAGAATTATTACATAGTTTACAGCAACTACACATTCCTTCAAGGCACGAAAACCACAAAAGTAAAGGCCTATAAAGTTGCCAGAAATAGTGGTAAACCTGAGGATTGGGAGGATTTTAGAATACAGCAAAGGAGGACGAAGAAACTGATAAAGGGAGAATAGAATATGAATGTAAACAAGCAAAAAAATATAAAAATGGACTGTAAAAGCTTCTCTAGGTACGTAAAAAGGAAACATTTGGCTAAGACAAATGTGGGCCCATTACAGACAGAGTCAGGAGAACTAATAATGGGGAATGGAGAAATGGCAGAGAAGCTAAATGAGGGATTGAAAGAAATTAGTATTAGTAAGAAGGTTGTATTGGAGAAATTAATGGGGCTGATGGCTGTTAAGTCCCCAGGACTGGATATTCTACATCTACACCTGCAGATTGGAAGGTCACAAATGTCACCCCGCTATTTAAGAAGGGAGGGAGAGAGAAAACAGGGAACAGGGACCTGTTACCCTTACATTAATAGTAGGGAAAATGTTAGAATCTATTCTAAAGGATGTGATAAATGGACACTTGGATAATAATGATCTGATTGGTCACAGTCAACATGGATTTATGAATGGGAATTCATGTTTGACGAACCTGTTGGAGTTATGTAAGGATGTTATTAACAGAATTGATAAAGGGGAGTTGGTGGACATGGTATACTTGGATTTTCAGAAGGCTTTTGATAAAGTCCCCCACAGGAGGTTGGTTAGCAAGATTAAAGCACATGGGATAGGAGGTAATATAGTGGCATGGATTAAGGATTGGTTAACAGGCAGAAAGCAGAGAGTAGGAATAAACAGGTCATTGTCACGTTGGCAGGCTGTGACTAGTGGGGTACCGCAAGTATGAGTACTTAGGCCCCAGCTGTTCACAATATACATCAATGATTTGGATGTGCAGACCAAATGTAATATTTCCAAGTTCGCAGATGACCCAAAACTAGATGGGAATGTGTGTTGTGAGGAAGATGCAAAGCGACTTCAAGGGGATTTGGACAGACTTAGTGAGTGGGCAAGAGTGTGGCAGATGGAATATAATGTGGAGAAATGTGACGTTATCCATTTTGGTAGGAGGAACAGATGTGCAGAGTATTTCTTAAATGGTAAGAAATTAGGAAGTGTAGATGTATAAAGGGACCTGGTCATCCTAGTCAATAAGTCACTGAAAGCTAACATGCAGGTGCAGCAAGCAATTAAGGCGGCTAATGGTATGTTAGCCTTTATCGCAAGAGGATTTGAGTATCCTATGTTCACGTGCAGCACTTGCAACAAAACCTACCTCTCAAGGTTTGGCCTTCACAGCCATCAGCAAAGGTGCACCAAGAGAACACAACCCACCTAAATGGATTGGTTGCTGCGTCTCCATCATCTTTCGTAGATGGAAGGATGCCAACCAGCGCAAAAAGTGAGTCACAAAACATGTAGTTTAGAGTTCTTAGCTTTACTTAGAAATAGTTAATGAGGGGTCAATAAGGATATCTTTCCCTCAAAGAGGGGTGGGGGGGGGGGGGGAGTTTTCTAAGATTATTAAACATTTAACCCTACGAAAGTACTCTTATAGTATAATATAGTAGAAAAATGGGGCATAATACAAAAGGTGCCAAGGTAGAGAGACTGTGGAAAATCGAGTCAAGCTGCAACAAGCTCAACGCAACTGATGCTGAAAGTCCTTGAAGACTGGCTATGAAATATCTAGCAGGCTTCTCTCAAGCAGATAAGAGCACAGGATGTAGAAACCTTGAGATGAGAAAATAAGACAGTGGTGAATATGAAGAGCATCACGTAATTATGTAAGGTTGGTAGCAGCTGTTATGAATGGATGCAAACCCCCTTTGTAATTGTATTTTTGTGCATTTAAGTATGAATGTCAACCTCCATTTTATCCATCATGTTTAAGTTTGCACTGCTATGTTCTGATTGTCAAAATGGAGGAGAGATCTCATGTGGTACAGCTTGACCATGAGCCACACTATCCAACCTTCGTGGACTCAAAACTGTAACCATTTGTGAGTACAGCCTGTCTTCCATTACACAGCTGCCATGTGCTGGAGCCACATCTCCCTGCAAGAAGCCACAGCCTGTCTTCAAGCTGCATTGACTTTTCTCTCTAAGGCCTTTTCAACAAGAGAAAAAATTAAAGAGAAGCCACACTGACAAATCCAACAAGTAAAATCAACAAGACAAGCTGCAAGTACATCAGAAAAGTCCGATTTCTACCAATTTCCTCTCCATCTAACATAAGGTGACGTCAGCAATTTAACAGTCTCCATTGTTAACTTCGAGAGTGCAAAGAAAAAGAAATTTGCAAGAGAAATTGCCAACAGCTTCTCCCCAGTCGGCATTTCTAACCGGTGATCTCCAACTTTTGGACACTAGTTTTAACTGAAATCCATATTAGCTAGTAAAGTTCCTATTTAATGAATGTCCTTGCCATTTTTCATGCCTTTACCCTTTCCCTGAATGTTGGAAGTGTGTGTGGCAAAGTTAAACCCCTTCCCGAGTTTAAGAGTGTGTTAATAAACTCTACATCTTTGTTTTAAATTTAAAATCCATGTTGTTGAAGCGGTAATTTATTATTAGGGTTTAAGGAAGGGAAAGAAATTCAATCACTCATCCAGTTACAGACAGGTGGTTGAAAAACAGGGAAATTTGATCAGAGGAAAAAAAAATTAACTGCCAGTTTGTAACACAGCAATATGAATAAATACCTGATTGGCCAAGAAAAGCATGCTCAGGGCATGATCATCACAGGGATCAACATGATTGGACACTGGGAGGGGTTAACTGGATAAGAGCAAGGATAGAAGAGACCCTACCAGTTGGGTCTGCACAATGGAGAGAACCAGAAAGAAGAAAACAAAGAGGAAAGAAGTTTGAAAAGCTGCAAGAGAAGCTGTGCACTCCCTGTCCTGCACTAATATTTTTCTTTTTATTCTTCATTTCTGGGATGTGGGCGTCACTGGCGAGGCCAGCATTTATTGCCCTTGAGAAGGTAGTGGTGAGCTGCCTTCTTGAACCGCTGCAGTTCTTGGGGTGTAGGTACACCAATGTTGCTGTTAGGAAGGGAGTTCCAGGATTTTGACCCAGTGACAGTGAATGAACAGTGATATAGTTTCAAGTTTGGATGGTGTGTGGCTTGGAGGGGAACTTACAGGTGGTGGTGTTCCCATGCATCTGCTGCCCTTGTCCATCTCTGTGGTAGAGGTCACGGGATTGGAAGGTGCTGTCTAAGGAATCTTGGTGAGTTGCTGCAGTGCATCTTGCAGATGGTACACACTGTTGCCACTGTGCGTCGATGTTGGAGGGAGTGAGTGTTGAAGGTGGTGGATGGGGTGACAATCAAGCGGCCTGCTTTGTCCTGGATGGTGTCAAGCTTCCTGAGTGTTGTTGGAGCTGCACCCATCCAGGAAAGTGGACAGCATTCCATCACACTCCTGACTTGTGCCTTGTAGACGGTGGACAGGCATTGGGGAGACAGGAGGTGAGTTACTTGCCGCAGAATTCCCAGCCTCTGACCTGCTCTTAGAGCCACAACATTTATGTGGCTGCTCCAGTTCAGTTTCTGGTCAATGGTAACCCCCCAGGATGTTGACAGTAGGTGATTCAGCGATGGTAATACCATTGAACGTTAAGGGGAGATGATTAGATTCTCTCTTGTTTGAGATGGTCATTGCCTGGCACTTGTGTGCTGCGAATGCTACTTGCCACTTATCAGCTTAAGCCTGGATATCGTCCAGGTCTTGCTGCATTTCTACATGGACTGCTTCAGTATCTGAAGAGTCGTAAATGGTGCTGAACATTGTGTAATCATTAGTGACCATCCTCACTTCTGCCCTTATGATGGAAGGAAGGTCATTGATGAAGCAGCTGAAGATGGTTGGCCTAGGACACTGACCTGAGGAACTGCTGCAGTGAGGTCCTGGGACTGAGATGATTGACCTCCAACAACCGCAACCATCTTCCTTTGTGCTAGGTATGACTCCAACCAGCAGAGAGCTTTCCCCGATTCCCATTGACTCCAGTTTTGCTAGGGAAGTATATAGCCTGCCTTAGACTGTAAATCGCTGCTCGTGTTTATTGCCATTGTTTGCATGAAACTTAATAAACTTGTTCTGACTTAGTCACAATAAGTAGCTTCACAAGACTGACTCCTGACTACACTTGCTACATTAAAATAGCTGTGGCACTGCAAATATTTATTTTGTTCACATTTCTGTATATAAAGTACAATCTATTATGCAAAATGTGGGTAATGGTTTCCATTTCTACAAATTATCTGGACATAGAAACCACATTAGCTGCCAAGATAAACTGTTAGGAAGAATGAAGGAGGACACAACACTTTAGCAGAAAGGCAAATCGGAAGCAGATATAGTTGAATGCAGCAAAAGGTGCAGTAGAACAATTTGGTAAAAAATCAAATTAGTACTACCCTAAATGGCAAGACTCTCAACAAAGTGGTGGAACAGAGATATGCAGGGGTAGATGTTTACAAATAAAACTGCAGGCTAAGAAAAATGTAATATAGATTCTGAATTTTATACATCATGATACAGAATATAAAAGAAAGCAATGAGTGAATTTGTGCAAAATATTGATCAGCCCGCAGTTCGAGTACTGTGTGCACTTGGGCACTATGTTATAGGAATCTTGTTAGAAAACTAGAAAAGGCAAAAAGATTGGTTAGACTCATACCAGAAATCTGAAGTTAAAATTACAAAGAAGGGCTTGAAAAGCTGTGACTTTTCTCACTGGAACCGAAAAATTAATGAAGACGTAATAGAGATTTTCAAAACTAAGGAAGGTTTTCAGAGGGTTAACAGTGAAAAATCATTTCTGCTGGTTGAAAAATTGGCAATAAAGGGATACAGATTGATTAACACAAAATGAAGGCAGAAATTAGAAGATTTTTCACATCGTTTGGTCACAGAATGCTCAACCACATGTAGTTCTTGAGGCAGATACTACAACATAATTCAAAATATAATTGAATTTGAAAACTATAAAAGAGCAGAGAGAGAAAGGGTAGAATTTTGTAATTAGAATAGAATGTTTCAGCTTAAGAGCTAGCAACAGCATAGACACGATGGACTGAGTGATCTTCTATGTCATAATTTCCATGGCTATGAATTAATACTAGGCCAGAGCTGCAAGACACAGGACTGTGGAAAACTACTGGCGCAGGTTCCATTTTTCTATTCACAATATGCCACTGCAAAGCTCAGCACTAATGCTATTCATCCCATATGTTCAATAGTTCAGTAGTGCCAATATTCCACTAATTGGTACTTTGGAAAGGCACATAAATGGAAATCATTTCTTCATGCACTATTCCATCTCTCTTGCTATTCCTCTCTAGGAAACGTTTCTGAAACTGGCAAGTTGACAGGTGAAAGGCTTGTTTGCATACAACAGCTATTATTTGTTGGCATAATATGCCAGATGTCTAGCCAAATAAATTTTTGTAGCGCCTGCAACTGCATTATATCATTGGGATTAATACAAGTGACATTGGCATCAAACCCAAGCTGGGCATTGTGGATTTTATCATTGTAGAATGTAGACATTTTACACTTCATTTGGGATCCCAAGAGTGTGATGATCAAATGAGGACTCATGACTTCCATGTGTTGTTCTCTTACTTCAACTGATTTTGCTGCATCTAATGAAGGTCTAATGGACATTTCTTAGAGGTCAATCTTCCCTTTGTGCACACTTTAATTAATGTAACTGCACAAGTGAATTGGTGGGAGTGGTGGGGGTGTGTGTGTGGGGGGGGGGGGGCAAAAAAGGGGAAAGATGATGGCCAGGAGAGGATGAAGAAACTTTCTTGAAATCATGTAGAAGAAACATGGAATTTGTAGAAGATAATGCAATGCTGCAAGATCCTATTATTGGGCGGCACAGTGGCGCAGTGGTTAGCACCGCAGCCTCACAGCTCCAGCGACCCGGGTTCAATTCTGGGTACTGCCTGTGTGGAGTTTGCAAGTTCTCCCTGTGTCTGCGTGGGTTTTCTCCGGGTGCTCCCGTTTCCTCCCACAAGCCAAAAGACTTGCAGGTTGGTAGGTAAATTGGCCGTTATAAATTGCCCCTAATAGGTAGGTGGTAGGGAAATATAGGGACAGGTGGGGATGTGGTAGGAATATGGGATTAGTGTAGGATTAGTATATATGGGTACTGCACAAAGAACAGCTAGGCGTTGCGCAAACGACTACTGGCAACACCTATGCAGTCATATTCAGCTGGCCTCAGACACCGGAAACATCAGAGGAATGTATGATGGCATGAAGAGAGCTCTTGGGCCAACCATCAAGAAGATCACCCCCCTCAAATCTAAATCGGGGGACATAATCACTGACCAACGCAAACAGATGGACCGCTGGGTTGAGCACTACCTAGAACTGTACTCCAGGGAGAATGCTGTCACTGAGACTGCCCTCAATGCAGCCCAGCCTCTACCAGTCATGGATGAGCTGGACATACAGCCAACCAAATCGGAACTCAGTGATGCCATTGATTCCCTAGCCAGCGGAAAAGCCCCTGGGAAGGACAGCATTACCCCTGAAATAATCAAGAGTGCCAAGCCTGCTATACTCTCAGCACTACATGAACTGCTATGCCTGTGCTGGGACGAGGGAGCAGTACCCCAGGACATGCGCGATGCCAACATCATCACCCTCTATAAAAACAAAGGTGACCGCGGTGACTGCAACAACTACCGTGGAATCTCCCTGCTCAGCATAGTGGGGAAAGTCTTTGCTCGAGTCGCTCTGAACAGGCTCCAGAAGCTGGCCGAGCGCGTCTACCCTGAGGCACAGTGTGGCTTTCGTGCAGAGAGATCGACTATTGACATGCTGTTCTCCCTTCGTCAGATACAGGAGAAATGCCGTGAACAACAGATGCCCCTCTACATTGCTTTCATTGATCTCACCAAAGCCTTTGACCTCGTCAGCAGACGTGGTCTCTTCAGACTACTAGAAAAGATCGGATGTCCACCAAAGCTACTAAGTATCATCACCTCATTCCATGACAATATGAAAGGCACAATTCAACATGGTGGCTCCTCATCAGAGCCCTTTCCTATCCTGAGTGGTGTGAAACAGGGCTGTGTTCTCGCACCCACACTTTTTGGGATTTTCTTCTCCCTGCTGCTTTCACATGCGTTCAAATCCTCTGAAGAAGGAATTTTCCTCCACACAAGATCAGGGGGCAGGTTGTTCAACCTTGCCCGTCTAAGAGCGAAGTCCAAAGTACGGAAAGTCCTCATCAGAGAACTCCTCTTTGCTGACGATGCTGCTTTAACATCTCACACTGAAGAATGCCTGCAGAGTCTCATCGACAGGTTTGCGTCTGCCTGCAATGAATTTGGCCTAACCATCAGCCTCAAGAAAACGAACATCATGGGGCAGGATGTCAGAAATGCTCCATCCATCAATATTGGCGACCACGCTCTGGAAGTGGTTCAAGAGTTCACCTACCTAGGCTCAACTATCACCAGTAACCTGTCTCTAGATGCAGAAATCAACAAGCGCATGGGTAAGGCTTCCACTGCTATGTTCAGACTGGCCAAGAGAGTGTGGGAAAATGGCGCACTGACACGGAACACAAAAGTCCGAGTGTATCAGGCCTGTGTCCTCAGTACCTTGCTCTACGGCAGCGAGGCCTGGACAACGTATGCCAGCCAAGAGCGACGTCTCAATTCATTCCATCTTCGCTGCCTTCGGAGAATACTTGGCATCAGGTGGCAGGACTATATCTCCAACACAGAAGTCCTTGAAGCGGCCAACATCCCCAGCTTATACACACTACTGAGTCAGCGGCGCTTGAGATGGCTTGGCCATGTGAGCCGCATGGAAGATGGCAGGATCCCCAAAGACACATTGTACAGCGAGCTCGCCACTGGTATCAGACCCACCGGCCGTCCATGTCTCCGTTATAAAGACGTCTGCAAACGCGACATGAAATCGTGTGACATTGATCACAAGTCGTGGGAGTCAGTTGCCAGCATTCGCCAGAGCTGGCGGGCAGCCATAAAGACAGGGCTAAATTGTGGCGAGTCGAAGAGACTTAGTAGTTGGCAGGAAAAAAGACAGAGGCGCAAGGGGAGAGCCAACTGTGCAACAGCCCCAACAAACAAATTTCTCTGCAGCACCTGTGGAAGAGCCTGTCACTCCAGAATTGGCCTTTATAGCCACTCCAGGCGCTGCTTCACAAACCACTGACCACCTCCAGGCGCGTATCCATTGTCTCTCGAGATAAGGAGGCCCAAAAGAAGTATATATGGGTGGTTGATGGTCGGCACAGACTCGGCGGGCCGAAGGGCCTGCTTCAGTGCTGTATCTCTAAACTAAACTAAACAGTGCCACTATGAATAGTTAGAGGAAATCAGATTTTATGGCAGGGCCTGATTCTGCATGGTTCATTAGGATGCAAAATAGCGCATGCAAGCAACAGAGTCAGTTTTAGCAGGCCAACAAGGAATAATGTATTATATTCACTTATTTAATAAATCTGCTTAATACTTTAAAACTAGAGTGAGGTCTGATGTGATGTTCTATCATTTATCGAGGACATAAGATAAATTTTGAATATCTACAGTCGCTTGAAAATAGATAAACAGGTATTTTCTGTTCATTATCCTGAATGCATTATTGCATGTTTTCCTAAATAGTATGGACAGGAAAGAGACATTTGAAGGCATAGGGTTATTGATCGCTTCTTTGAGTGATCTAAAGTATGACAGCTAAAAAACTACTGGCTGTAAGGAATGGTTGAAAAGACAGGTAGTACTTAAAAACTGTGATATGAGCTTTAGATTTCTGAAGCAGTGCCATTGGAACTCTGGAGGTCACCTCTCATATTTAGAAAAAACCTGTCTACAACAGCAGAGAAATGACTAGTGAAAGGAACCAATCTTCAGAACTTGGCTCTGTACTTTAAAAGAAATCAATGAGGCAAAGGTTTCTTTAAAAAAAATGTCTGGATTATTGCAACATTATTTGGCACTTACTGAGGATCATGCTCAAGCATAGCTGAAGCTTTCATCACATCTTTCTTATGGACAGGGCCAATGTTAATTCCAGCATACTATGAAAGAAAGAAATAGACAGATTTAGTTTTATTATTATTGAAGTTAAACCAAAGCAAAAAAAACAGAGATTTCAAGTTCCAATACTTACTGGCACACTTGATGCCCGAAGATATTCTAAGAGTGCCTCTAAAGAGCCCAATGTAGAGGCTTGTACATAAACACCTTTATCCTCCAGTTTAATAGAATTCAGGGTTTGCTTCAGTTCATGGTCTAGCTCATCCTGTTAACAGTAGTATGACAGGACATGAAATTACATGCGAGTCGCATTTTCAAACTTTATATTGACATTGAATGTGGGATGTGACTTTTGAAGATAAAAGCAGGAAAGTATAATTAAAATGTTAAGAAAATACAGACCTTTCCAAATACACTCTATTTACTATATCTAATTTCTCCTAAACTTGCATCACAGTGGTTATGCAAATGTCTTCCTCATTATATACCAGAACAAAGTGCTCACAAGATGACCGTCAATATCAAAAAGGTAGCATTTTGCAAAGTTAAAAAAAAAATGGTTCTTACACTACAGAGTCAAGGCTAAAATAGCACTAGTCATTTTACTGGTTTCTTTTGGAGAAATAACACAACTTGTTGAAGCACAACAGACGGTGAAGAGTAGACTACAGAATTCTAAATTTAAAAACACTGGACACTATGAAGTGGGGGCTTGTTATGGTCTTCCTTCAGGCAGCTTTTAAACTTTAAAATGAACTCATAATTCACAAGAATAAAAATAATTTCAGCTCATTTAATACAATTACACATCTTGTTCTGCACAATATTCAGTAGTTACCACACAATGTTCAAGATCCCATAAGCAAGACCAATGAAAGCAAACTAAACACTGTTACTTTAATACAGGGAGGCAGTTCTGAGATTACCTCATCCAATCTGATTTCCAATCAGAATGATCTATCCAGGGTGAAGTATTATTTTAAAGAATCAGGATTTTTAAAAAAACGATAGAAAGCAAACACCCACGATGCAGAGAAAAATGGTGCCGATTTCAAACACGAGAACATTATGTGGGTAATTTATTAATTTTGTTGTGGTTTATTTAACTTTTTTTGTTTTTATGGTCTCAAATTTTATTTTGAGCAACATAACATTGGGGTGCTGAGAAACTAAGATGACGATCGATAGCATGCATGCACACGCACACATAATTAATGCACAACATTCTCAAGAGATTTCAGTATTTCTTAAAATTTACCAGACTAAGTTTGTATGTACTGGTAATGATTTCAGACAATAAAATTCCAACCTTTAGAACTGCAATTTCATCATCTTTGTGGGCTATTAGCAATGGTAGACCTGCAAGCGATTTCTCCAGATCTTTAGCAAGAATTTTCACACCTTGTGCAGCCCAGACTTCCTTTTGTTTCTCATATTGATTCTGAGGCAAAAATAATTAAAATCACTGTAAAGCCAAAACTTTAGTATATAACAATTCCATTTTTTTTCGGGGGGTGGTGGGGGGGAGGGTTGGAAGGGGAATGGGGTTAGGGCACGGTACAGGCAAGAAGAACAATGACATACACTAAAACCGACAGCTCTTTTGTTAGCTTCCTCTTAGAAATGTCAGTCAAATTAACCAAAACGTCTCGCATGCACTTTCAGAAGGGGTCATTAGATAGTAGTGATCAAGAACAGCAATACTGTCTGATTTTCTCCTGCGTAACACAGGGCTGATTACAGTAGGTCTATTACTACATTATTACATTACTACAATAATCCATTATTAAGGAAGTAGTAGCAGGACATTTAGAAAATCATAATGCAATCAGACAGAGTCAACAGGGTTTTACAAAAGGTTGGCGGCGGCAGATGATTCCAACCACTTTGTGTCCGTCTCACGACTTGCTTTCCTACCTCTTTATATCGTCCATAAATTTGGCTACAATACACTTGGTCTCTCCATCTAAGTCATTAATATCGTTCATATATAGATCATATATCATAATAAAGACCTCGGCGGTGGGTGAAGGAAGAGGCATCCAGCCCCGCCAGCTGCATGTCAGTGAGCTGTCGCAATCTTTGGGGAGACGGTGGCGTAATGGTATTGTCACTGGACTAGTAACCCAGAGACCCAGGGTATTCCTCTGGGGACATAGGTTCGAATCCCACCAGGGCAGAAGGTGGAAGTTGAATTAAATAAATAAATATGGAATTAAAAGCTAGTCTAATGATGGCCATGAACCCATTGTCATTCATTGTAAAAACCCATCTGGTTCACTAATGTCCTTTAGGGAAGGAAATCTGCTGTCCTTACCTGGTCTGGCCTACATGTGACTCCAGACTCACAGCTATGTGGTTGACTCTTAAAATGCCCTCTGAAATGGCCTAGCAAGCCACTCAGTTGTACCTTACCTCTAAAATGTCAGTAAGGAATGAAACCGGACGGACCACCCGGCATCGACCGAGGCACCGGAAACGACAACGGCAAACCCAGCCCTGTCGACCCTGCAAAGTCCTCCTGACTAACATCTGGGGTCTTGTGTCAAAGTTGGGAGAGCTGTCCCACGGACTAGTCAAGCATATGCCTGACATAGTCATACTCATGGAATCATATCTTACAAAGCCCCAGACACGACCATCACCATCCCTGGTTATGTCCTGTCACACCAGCAGGGCAGACCCAGCAGAGGTGGTGGCACAGTGGTATACAACTGGGAGGGAGCTGCCCTGGGAGTCCTCAACATCGACTCTGGACCCCATGAAGTCTCATGGCATCAGGTCAAATATGGGCAAGGAAACCTCCTGCTGATTACCACCTACCGCCCCCCTCAGCTGATGAATCAGTACTGCTCCATGTTGAACAGCACTTGGAGGAAACACGGAGGGTGGCAAGGGTGCAGAATGTACTCTGGGTGGGGGACTTCAATGACTTCAAGAGTGGCTCGGTAGCACCACTACTGACCGAGCTGGACGAGTCCTAAAGGACACAGCTGCTAGATTGGATCTGCGGCAGGTGGTGAGGGAACCAAGAGGGAAAAATGTACTTGACCTCATCCTCATCAATCTTCCTGCCGCAGATGCATCTATCCATGACAGTATTGGCAAGAGTGAGCATCGCACAGTCCCTGTGGAAACAGTCCTGTCTTCACATTCAGGATACCCTCCATCGTGTTGTGTGGCACGACCACCATGCTAAATGGGATAGATTTCGAACAGATCTAGCAATGCAAAACTGGGCATCCATAAGGCGCAGTGGGCCATCAGCAGCAGCAGAATTGTACTCAACCACAACCTGTAACCTCATGGCCTGGCATATCCCCCACTCTACCAATACCATCAAGCCTGGGGATCAACAGTGGTTCAATGAAGAGTGCAGGAGGGCATGCCAGGAGCAGCACCAGGCATACCTCAAAATGAGGTGTCAATCTGGTGAAGCTACAACACAGGACTACTTGCATGCCAAACAGCATAAGCAACATGCGATAGACAGAGTTAAGCGATCCGACAACCAACGGATCAGATCGAAGCTCTGCAGTCCTGCCACAGCCAGTCGTGAATGGTGGTGGACAATTAAACAACTAACAGAAGGAGGTGGCTCCACAAATATCCCCATCCTCAATGATGGGAGAGCCCAGCACATTAGTGCCGAGTGGATGCTCCATCTCGGGCCTCCTCCTCAAGTCCCCGGCATCACAGATGCTAGTCTTCAGCCAATTCGATTCACTCTGCGTGATATCAAGAAACGACTGAAGGCACTGGATGTTGCAAAGGCTATGGGGCCTGACAATATTCCAGCAATAGTACTGAAGACCTGTGCTCCAGATCTTGCCGTGCCCCTAGCCAAGCTGTTCCAGTACAGCTACAACACTAGCATCTACCCAGTAATGTGGAAAATTGCCCAGGTATGTACTGTACACAAAAAGCAGGACAAATCCAACCCGGCCAATTACCGCCCCATCAGTCTACATTCGATCATCAGTAAAGCAATAGATGTTGTCGACAGTGTTATCAAAAGGCACTAGCTTAGCAATAACTTGCTCAGTGATGCTCAGTTTGGGTTCCACCACGGCCACTCAGCTCCTGACCTCATTACAGCCTTGGTTCAAACATGGACAAAAGAGCTGAACTCAAGAAGTGAGGTGAGAGTGACTCCCCTTGACTTGAAGGCAGCATTTGACAAAGTATGGCATCAAGGAGCCCTAGCAATTCTGGAGTCAATGGGAATCAGGGGGAAATCTCTCTGCTGGTTGGAATCGCACCTAGCGCAAAAGAAGATGGCTGTGGTTGTTGGGGGTCAATAATCTCAGCTCCAGGACTTCACTGCAGGAGTTCCTTAGGGTAGTGTCCTAGGCCCAACCATCGTCAGCTGCTTTATCAATGACCTTGCTTCAATCATAAGGTCAGAAGTGGGGATGTTCGCTGATGATTGCACAATGTTCAGCACCATTTACGACTCCTCAGATACTCATGCAGTCTGTGCAGAAATGCAGCAAGACCTGGACAATATCGAGGCTTGAGCTGATAAGTGGCAAATAACATTCACGCCACACAAATGCCAGGCAATGACCATCTCCAATAAGAGAGAATCTAACCATCTCCCTTGACATTCAACAGCATTACAATTGCTGAATCCCCCACTGTCAACATCCTGGGGGTTACCATTGACCAGAAACTGAACTGGAGTAGCCACATAAATACCATGGCTACAAGAGCAGGTCAGAGGCTAGGAATCCTGTGGGGAGTAACTCACTTCCCAACTCCCCAAAGCCTGTCCACCATCTACAAGGCATAAGTCAGGAGTGTGATGGAATACTCTCCACTTGACTGGATGGGTGCAGCTCCAACAACACTCAAGAAGCTCGACACTATTCAGAGCAAAGTAGCCCCGCTTGATTGACAGCATGTGCACAAACATTCACTCCCTCCACCACCGACGCACAATGGCAGCAGTGTGTACCATCTACAAGATGCACTGCAGCAAGGCACCAAGGCTACTCAGGCAACACCTTCCAAACCCACGACCTCTACCACCTAGAAGGACAAGGACAGCAGATTCGTGGGAACACCACCACCTGCAAGTTCCCCTCCAAGCCACACACCATCCTTAAAAGCAGTATTCCTGAACCTCTGCAATTCCATTCCACCGCCCTCTCCCCCCAAATAACAATATCAAATGCTTTCCCTCTCCACCCCAAAACACTTACTTTTCAAACTGACCTTTCCCCCCTCAAAGTGCATAAATCATCAACTTTACCCCTTCCCACCATCCACTCCACCAATGAAAGCCCTTTATCACTGCTCCCCTCCTCCGCACAGGAAAAAATGACATGCTCCCCCCTCCCGTTTGGCTGCTCCCCCCTCCCAACCAGTTTGGCGCCTCGATTCCCCGGACGGGAATCGGAAGGCGCCGGAGTGCCTGCCAGCACCACAAAGATCACACCGGGACCGGAGGCAGGCTTGCAATTAAGTCAGGTATTTAAATTTATTTAAATATGTAAATGCCTTGCCCGTCACCAAGTGGTGGGGGCGCGCCCCGAGGCCTTTCTACCTCTGATTATCTGGCTGGGCCCTCACAGCGCAGGGTCAGGGTCGGGCCTCCTCCAGAGTGATCTTCAGGCCTCCCCCACCACGGACCCTAATGCCTGGTGGGGGGACCTCGATTCAGCCCAGTGTCTCTGAAGAGATATAGATAGGTTAAGTGAGTGGATGAAAATTTGGCAGATGGAGTATAATGTAGGAAAATGTGAGGTTGTCCACTTTGGTGGGAAGAATAGAAAAGTAGATTATTTAAATGGCGAGATACTGCAGTATGTTGTGGTACAGAGGGATCTGGGTGCCTTACTTTTTATTCGTTCATAGGCTGTGCAAGTCACTGGCTAAGCCAGCATTTATTGCCCATCCTTATTGCCCTCGAGAAGGTGGTTGTGAGCTGCCTTCTTGAACCGCTGCAGGCCTTGGAACGTAGGTACACCAACAGTGCTATTAGGAAGGGAGTTCCAGAATTTTGACCCAGCGACAGTGACGGAATGGTGATATAGTTCCAAGTCAGGATGGTGTGTGGTTTGGAGGGGAACTTGCAGGTGGCGGTGTTCCAATGCATCTGCTGTACTTGTCGTTGGTGGTAGAGGTCACAGGTTTGGAAGATGCTGTTGAAGGAGCCATGGCAAGCTGCTGCAGTGCATCCAGTAGATGGTACACACTGCTGCCACAGCGTGTCGACAGTGGAGTGAGTGAATGTTGAAGCTGGTGAATGGGGCGCCCATCAAGTGACCTGCTTTGTCCTGGATTGTGTCGAGCTTCTTGAGCGTTGTTGGAGCTGCACCCATCCAGGCAAGTGGAGAGTATTCCATCACACTCCTGACTTGTGCCTTGTAGATGGTGGACAGGCACTGGGGAGACAGGAGGTGAGTTGCTCACCGCAGAATTCCTAGCCTCTGACCTGCTAAGGACTCTCGCATTTAAGACGGAGACGAGGAGGAATCTCTTCTCTCAGAGGGTCATTAATCTTTGGAATTCTCTTCCCGAGAGAGCAGCAGAGGCTGGGTTGTTGAATATATTCAAGATGGAGTTACACAGATTTTTGATAACAAGGGAGTCAAGGGTTATGGGGCTGGCAGCAAATCAGGTCAGCTATGATCTTATTGAATGGCACAGAAAGCTCAAGGGACCGAATGGCCTACTCCTTTTTCTTATGATCTTACCCAGTAGAGGTCCACTAACTCAGTTGTACCAACAGAAAAGCTCAATTTCTGTTTAAATTCTCATTTGCTTACTGTTTAGTCAAATATTCAAGCTTCCAATTCAGGATAGTATCACCAAAAATTCATGCAGTAGCATTTTGCTGAAATAATTAGTTATGAAATCAACACATCTTCAACACAATGAACTCTGTCAATTGTTCTGAGATAAAGAGCTTGCACTTTAAAAAAAAAACTAACACTCAGAGCTACAAAGTGTTTGCATAAAATTACTTTGCAACCTATTGCTGTAATGTTGACTGAATTCAACAGTACACTGGTGTTGTACATTGATGCTATAGTTTAATACATTCTACTAATTAATATTTCACCAGTAACATTGAAAGAAAGAATTTTGCACTAAAACAGCCTGGTCCTAAAAGATGTACTATATTCTCAACAGATATAAAAGTAGTAATAAAAATTACAATATAACCTGTTTTTTAAAAATCAGTTTTGCATTGTTAAATGCATTTTTAAAATAATGTTCTCATTCCTAAGTATTCACTAAGTGAAATAGAGCATAAAGCCAAGGACAGGATTAGGCCCTTTAACAGAACAAATTTGATCAAGTTAATTCTCCAACTCACCTTGCCAACTGCATTTTGAATGTCATGTCTTTGACTCTACTGTCTTAGCTGGTAGATTATTCCACACGTTTTTCACCTTAGTTTTTTTTCTTATACACATTTAAAATATACTTTAAGAGAATTTAAACTTAGTGTCCTACTGACCAGTATTAATCTGGGTTCCATTTATCTATTCCATTTAATGTTTTCTATACTTCAATGAGGATCCCCTCAACTCTCTTTTCAATGGTCTCTGCAGCTTACTATTCTCCATTTCTTCATGGCTCATTTTAAAAATTCTGATTATTTTTGCATCGCCTCTCCCCATCATGACCAATGTACACATACCCTTTTTTTAGGTAGTTATCAAAATTGCATGCTGTAACTACTCATCAGTTAACTGAATACATACAAATTAGTAAATCCCACCAAATGTTTCTTTTATTAGATATCTGACAAGAGAAAGTCACTTCATCACTTAACTGCATGAATTCATTTAAACCAAGGTCACAAGTGTTAGAGACACACAGATGTGGATACAGTTTCCAGTTCAACAAATACCAAAATGGACCAAAACTCTGCTGAAATTATTTCAAAAGATTCTGAAATGATGTGATGTGAAATTTGGTGATTTGAAGGGATGTGTTAGGGTTGGGAGAGAGACATAGTGCTATAACTTTGTGATGGCACAAAATAATCATAAAAACCTTTAACATAAAAGAACCACAAAACTAAGTTTTACTATAATACAACGCATGAATATGGTAGATAAAACATCAACATATTTTTTAACATAGCATTATTTTCCATACTTTTACTCTCAATTCTTTGAGAGGTGGCGGTAATAGGAGACCTCTGATCTGTGTAACTATAGGACCTTCAACTCCAGGGACAATAATAGTATCTCCTTCCTTCATATTACCATTAATTAGAATCACATCAATCGTCGTTCCCATTCCAGGAAGTGCCTTTACCTGAAAAAACATCCAGACAAAAAGACACAAATTCACTTTTGCCAACATATTTTGTGGTTACTGCCATATTATCCATTCTGGGCCATTTATTTCCTTTATGCTCCCTTTTCCAAAAACTGCTCATTCATAATGCAATACTTTTCTATGAACATAAGCAATCCTCTATTTAAACCCCACTATTTAAAAAGGGAGGTAGAGAGAAAGCAGGGAATTATAGACCAGTCAGCCTGACGTTGGTAGTGGGAAAAATTCCAGAGTCCATTATCAAAGATTTTATAGCAGAGCACTTAGAGAACAGTGGTAGAATCAGGCAAAGTCAGCATGGATTTACGAAAGGAAAATCATGCTTGACAAATCTGCTAGAATTCTTGGAGGATGTAACTAGTAGAGGGGGAGCCGGTGGATGTGGTTTATTGGGACTTTCAGAAGGCTTTCGACAAAGTCCCACATAAGAGATTAATGTGTAAAATTAAAGCGCATGGGATTGGGGGTAATGTACTGCGATGGATAAAAAATTGTTTGGCGGACAGGAAACAAAGTGCAGGGATAAATGGGTCTTTTTCCGAATGGCAGGCAGTGACTAGTGGAGTACCACAGGGATCGGTGCTAGGACCCCAGCTATTCACAATATATATTAATGATTTAGATGAGGGAACTAAATGTAATATCTCCAAATTTGAGATGACACAAAACTGGGTGAGAGGGTGAGTTGTGAGGAGGATGCAGAGGGGCTTCGGGGTGATTTGGACAAGTTGAGTGAGTGGGCTAATGCATGGCAGATGCAGTATAATGTGGATAAATGTGACGTTATCCACTTTGGTAGCAAAAGCAGGAAGGCAGATTATTATATTTAGTTTAGTTTAGTGATACAGCACAGAAACAGGCCCTTTGGCCCACCGAGTCTGTGCCGACCATCAACCACCCATTTATACTAATCCTACACTAATTCCATATTCCTACCACATCCCCACCTATCCCTATATTTCCCTACCACCTACCTATACTAGGGGCAATTGCTAATGGCCAATTTACTTATCAACCTGCAAGTCTTTTGGCTTGTGGGAAGAAACCGGAGCACCCGGAGGAAACCCACGCAGACACAGGGAGAACTTGCAAACTCCACACAGGCAGTACCCAGAATTGAACCCGGGTCGCTGGTGCTGTGAGGCTGCGGTGCCAACCACTGTGCCGCCCCACTGTGAACGGCTATAAACTAAGAGAGGGGAATATTCAGCGAGACATGGGTGTTCTCGTACACCAGTCGCTGAACGTAAGCATGCAGGTCCAACAGGCGGTTAAAAAGGCAAATGGTATGTTGGCCTTCATAGCGAGAGGATTAGAGTACAGGAGCAGGCATATCTTGCTGCAATTATACAGGGCCTTGGTGAGGCCACACCTGGAATATTGTATGTAGTTTTGGTCTCCTTATCTGAGGAAGGATGTTCTTGCTATAGAGGGAGTGCAGCGAAGGTTTACCAGACTGATTCCTGGGATAGCGGGACTGACGTATGAGGAGAGATCAAGTTGGTTAGGACTATATTCGCTGGAGTTCAGAAGAGTGAGGGGGGATCTCATAGAAACCTATAAAATTCTAACAGGACTTGACAAGGTAGATGCAGGAAGGATGTTCCAGATGGTGGGGAGTCCAGGACTAGGGGTCATAGTCTAAGGATACGGGGTAAACCTTTCAGGACTGAGATGAGGAGAAATTTCTTCACCCAGAGAGTGGTGAGCCTGTGGAATTCGCTACCACAGAAAGCAGTTAAGGCCAAAACATTGTATGTTTTCAAGAAGGAGTTAGATATAGCTCTTGGGTCTAAAGGGATCAAAGGGTATGGGGAGAAAGCAGGAACAGGTTACTGAGTTGGATGATCAGCCATGATCATAATGAATAGCAGAGCAGGCTCGAAGGGCCAAATGGCCTACTCCTGCTCCTATTTTCTACATTTCTATGTTTCTCTGGTACTTTGCCATTCTCCACATCTGCTAAAACACGAGAATCAACTGGTGAACTGGACAAGGTCGTCACCTTAGTGGGGGACATGCATCAACTTCACTCAGTTGTTAGTATTCTCACCTCTGACAGTCAAGAGTTCAAGCCTCATTTTAGGACTTGAGCACATGCCCTGAGATATTTCAATGCATTGCTAAGGTAGTAATACACAGTTGGAAATGCCATCTTTCAGCAGAGATGTAAAATCAAGACCTTGCCTGCCCATTCAGGTGGGCATAAAAAAAAAAATCCTCTGGCACCTTTTGACGAGAAGCAGGAAGTTCTCAACACCAGCCAAGTTTCATCTTATGCTTGCTGTGAAGTTCTGGTGATGAGACATTTGCCAAATGATGTTGACAGCCTGCTCAGCAAACCAACTAACAGGATCCACCATCTCCCTTTTCTGCAAGGCCTCGAGAACATTACATGCAGCCCACTGCCTGATTGACTTGTGGACAAAGGTGTTTTTCTCCAAAAATATTTCTAAAAGGGCCAACTGAATGCAGTGTTCCGTGGCAGTGCAGCTAGACCCATCCTTTCCAACATTTTGGACTGGTAGAACCTCAGCGTGCGGTGACACTTGGTGTTTGTGCCCTGAGGGCCTATGCACAGCCTGATGCAGCCACACACGAAAGGTGGCCATCAGGATGAGGGCGACATTGGGTGTGTTTTTCCTCCCTTTATCTGGAATTTGTAAATCGCGCCCCTGCGGACACAGTCCATTTTCGATCTCCAGATAAAGTGGAAGATGGCTCAGGTGACTGTTGCAACGCAAGAACAGAGTGTGGGCCAGACTTGTGCCATGTATACCAACACTTAGGAGCACCTCAAATCTGATGGCTAGGTTCTTACCCACAATCCAGAGATAGTGTTGCTCCCACATGCTGAGTTTCTGTTTTACTCCGGTTATACGCTCATCCCAATTCTTGGGGCACGTTCCCACCCCTCCAAACTCTATTCCCAGCTGCTTCAGGTAATCTGGCCTGACAGGGAAGGGGACAAAGGATTGGTCAGCCCAGTTTCCAAAGAACATGGCCTCACTTTTGCTGTGATTTAGTCTGGTTTCGGAGGCCATTTCAAACTGGTTGTCGATGTTCATCAATCTGCGGACCAACAGCGATCCAAGAAAATGGTGACGCCATCAAAGTTTATGGAAACCTTGATCTGAGCACTTCTGTGGCCTATAATTGTCACTCCTGCATCCTTTCTGATAGACACAGTAAAAGGTTTGATGCAACACACGAACAAGACATGGAAGAAAGAGGGCAGCCTTGTCTGACTACAAAATTGATTGGAAAGCTTTCCAAATCCCGTCAAACTACACTACTGATGTTTGTGCAGAGCAGTTGGATCCAACTGCAGATTCCCTCCCCAAACCGGATTTTGGACAGCACACCCATCATGTGCATGTGCGACATTCTATCAAAGGTTTTCTCATGGTCCGAGCTTACTAGGCACATGTGTATCCTGTTGTATAACCTCTTTCAAGATTAACACAAACAAAGTTGAAGGGCAGGCATAGAGGCTGAACACAAAGCTTTAATGAAGACTTGTTGCTTCAGCTTACATGTGCTAACTAACTGTGCAAGAGAACTGAATCACGTGATAGTGCATCCCTTCCTGTGATGACATACATATTAGCATATATATATTTAACATACTAATACATTATCACAACACACCCTCATATCTTGTATGGAGGCAATCATATCCTTGAGCAGTGTGAGGCTATCAGAGATTTTCCTGCTGGGTACAGGGAAGGTCTGATCTGAGTGGATTACCAGTTTCAGAGCAGACTTGACTCAACTGGAGATAATCTTGGACAGAATTTTGTTAATGGGCTTCCAATTTCTGATCTTTTTGCTCTCACCCTTCTGCTTGTAAATAGGGGTGATGATATCTTTCCTCAGGGATTCTGACATGCTGCTGGCCAGAAGCATACGCTCATTCAATGACGGCAGATCTGGGCTGATCCAGTCCCACAGAGTTGAATATGACGTATCTAGAAAACCTTTGCTTCCCTTTCTTATAACAGGATGTTGAGACCAAATGTGGTACCTTCAGTCAACCTGATTAAGATTAGTGAACTGTGTGAATTGCAGCTGAACCTGGGATCTTCCTGGTCTGTATGACTTAGTACCACAGCCTGAATTGCACTTAACCAATAAATCATCAGATTTTTAAAGAATTACAATAATGCTGCCTATATGATTCCCCCCACTAATAACTCGGGTATATCCTAGCAGTAGGTACAAGATGTAAATCAGTATTGTCCACCCTTTTCGCATGGGGGTGGGGGGGGCCACATTACAATTTTTGTCTTACATAGGGGGCTGGTGAGAGAATTTTGGAAAGATAAAGGCATTAAAAATGTATCTTACTATTAATCAAAACAACAATAAGTATACATTTTTGTGAAGAAGCTTTAAATGAGAAGACTAATTTATTGACTTACTTTCTCTTCAATGATTTAATGAGATACCTGGCCTTTTTCTGCTTACACAAGTAGTCAATGTTTGCCCGCACACTTCTTGTAGCAATGTGGAGTATTCTGGATAGATGTCATTCTGTCAAGAGGATCACTCTCTCTCTGTGCCCCCCCCCCACCCCCATGTTGCTGCCCCCCTCTGTGTCCCCCCAGTTTTCCCCCACCTGCTCTCTCAGCCCCCCTTCTCCCTTCCACTCTCTCGGTTTCCCTCCCCGCGCCCCCACCCCACTCCCCCACTGTTGCAGAGAGCAGGAATGCTCAGCAGATGGTTGGTCAGTTTTTTTTTTAAAAAGATCACAAGTCAGTTTCACAGCTGACAGCTGCTGTATCAGGAGCAGCCGCTTCCCAACTTCCGACAGATTTGGGATTTTCCAGCGAGCTTTTTAAAAAAAAGTTGGAACCCGCTGGAAAACCCCAAATCTGTTCAAAGTTGGGAAACTGCTGTTCCCGCTCCCAGCACCTGTCAGCTGTGAAACTGACTTGCAATCTTTTTTAAAAGCCGGTCTGACAATGGGAAATTTCTTATCTCCATTCATGGAGCCCTGGCAAGGATGAGGATGGCCCCGTTCATCCGCCGGCTGGATGGGAACCTTTGGCGGGCTGGTTCCTGGTCTGTGGGCCGTATGTTGGACAACCCTGATGTAAATGAACACAGATTATCAACTGTTAACCACAGTAAACAGTTCCAATCCAGAGAAGAAAATATGTCAGTTTACAAAAGTTTATAACAATCGCCAAGTTAAACAACTAGGCAACTATCAGGCCTTGAACTTTTGACCATTTTTCTGCAGAAAGGACTTGGGAAAAAGTGTTTAAATATTGGGTTTTTAAAGCAAAGTTTATTCTGGTCCTTTTTTTAAAAAAAAGCCTAGACAAAAGGTAGCTAAAATTCTAATTTAAGTTGTTTGTCTAAAGACTGAAAAACAATAAGAAATGTGTTGCTTGTCTCAACATTGATAAGCACCTCACACCCACTGAGTTGGGAAATCCCTGTAACCAGTCGCTTGGCAGGGGCTATCGAGCACAGGTCTGCCTTATTGGGTATGAACAGGGAGATAAAAATAGGGATAAAAACATATTGAGAACCATATGAATATTTCCATTTAACTGTTAATTTTCACGAACTGCTTTGGAAAGACAGTTAAGTTACGTGAAGGTTCACTTTCACTGAATAAAACACCTAGAATACTGAATCTGGCAGCTTAATAGAGCTTTACAGATATATAGGAACAAAAAAATGCATGCTTACTGTAATTAAAAACATGAGTTTTCCACACAAGAAAGAAAATGCATTAATATTTTGCTTCTCATGATCAAAAGATGCCCCAAAGTGCTTCCCAGCTAATCAAGTGTTTTGAATTGTAGACACTGTTGTAACGTAGGAAAACACCTCAGCCAAATTGTACATGGTAAGGTCTCATAGACGGCAATGAAACAAATAGCCAGATAACCTGTTTTAGTAATGTTGGTTGAGAGATAAATGTTGGCCAAAACATTCAGGAGAACGTCGCACTCTTCAAATGGCATCAAGCGGTCTTCTAGATCCACCCAAGGTGGGATGCTGGGTCTCAATTTAGAATATAACTTCGAAGTGGAGTACTCCCTCAGTACTACACTGAGTTTCCAACTCAGAATATGTGCTCAAGGCTCTGGAGTAGGGCTTGAACCTTCTGACTCAGGTGAGAATGCTATCACTGAGCCAAGATTGACAGCTGTTGATAATCACCCCTTCATTTTGCTATCCATTTAAAAAATATAAAAGGGTTATCCTGAACTCTCCTGAAGGCTTCAGTGTGTGCTATTATGCCATATACACCAGAAAGACTACTGGTTCAATCCCTGGTCTATGGTGCAATACACCAGAAAGACTACTGGTTCAATCCCTGGTCTATGGTGCTGAACTAGGGCACTGATCGGAACACTTCAATTCGTCTCAATATCTCTAGGCTAGCAAAGGGATGGATGAAAAGGAAATGTGAAAAATAAGGTTTTTACTCTCGATGGCTACCTAGTAACCCCTGCGGTAAGACGTTTATGTTTGTTGATAGTGATCATGCAAAGGGAAAATCATGTTTGGTTGTGATGCCACAAAGTCTTCTAACACTGACTTTCTAATCACTCAGATGATGAGTGGCCACTGTATCTAGGTACCTGAGAGCTGTCTGCGACTTCAGCTACTACAGGTAAGCCAACAAAGGAAGGGCACTGCTTTATTCATTACAGTATTGTTTTGTGACCTATACTATATACTGTAAAAATTAAATTTAGAAATATATTGCTGCAGAATATTTTCTAGACAGAGCTGTAAATTACTGGAAATTATTTCTCTAAATTTACAGTAGCTCTTGAGTACTTACCTCCATAACTTGAGCTCTTAGTTCCATAGAATATGCTAGTCTCTTGGCAAGCATAGTCTGGGTCAGTTCCACCAGCATTGCAATAAGATTTCCCATGCCATCTCCAGTGTGAGCTGATGTAGGTATTAATGACACAAATGTACGTGGATCTTTGTTCTCAAAGAATAAAGCAGCATTCAGACCCTAAAAATGTGATGCATGTTATCCATTAGCAATATACAGATATATATATGCCCATAAAATAGTTTAGTCATTAGGACAGAATCACTTCACCCTAACAACTACAATGGCACAGTGGTTAGCACCGCAGCCTCACAGCTCCAGCGACGCAGGCCTGGTTCTGGGTGCTGCCTGTGTGGAGTTTGCAGGTTTTCCCTGTGACCGCGTGGGTTTCCTCCGGGTGCTCCGGTTTCCTCCCACATGCCAAAGACTTGCGGGTTGATAGGTAAATTGGCCATTGTAAAAAAAAAATTGCCCCTAGTGTAGGTAGGTGGTAGGAGAATTGAGGGAAGGTGGGGATGAGAGGGGGAAAATGGGATTAATGTAGGATTAGTATAAATGGGTGGTTGATGGTCGGCGCGGACTCGTTGAGCCGAAGGGCCTGTTTCAGTGCTGTATCTCTCTAGGACTCTCTTTAAGGCCTTGACATCCTTCCTAAAGTGTCGTGCCCAAAATTGAACATAGTACGGTGTTTTATAAAGATTTAGCATAACCTCCTTGGTTTTCTACTGTATGCCTCCACTAATAAAGCCAAGGATCCCATATACGATTTTGACAGCCTGCTTAATTTGTCCTGCCACCTTTAAAAATTTGTGTACATACACCCCCAGGTCTTTCTGTTCCTGCACCCGCTTCAAAATTAAACCATTAATGGCCTTGCCTCATTCGTCCTATCAAAATGCATAATTTCACACTTCTCTGCATTAAATTTCATCTAGCATATGGCTGCTGATTTCACCATACTGTCTATGCCCTCTTGAAGTTTGTTACTTTCCTTCTCATTGTTTACTGCATTTCCAGTTCAAATCATTTGCAAACTTTGAAATTATACCCAAAATACCCAGGTCCAGGCCATTAATAGAATATCAAAAAGAACAGTGGTTCCAATACTGATAACTGGGGACACCACTATATTGCACCCTCCAGTCTGAAAAACAACTGTTCACTACTACGCTATGCTTTCTGCACCTTAGCCAATTTTGTATCCATACTGTCACTGTCCCTTTAATCTCTCGGCCTTTAATTTTGTGAACAAATCTATTATATGGTACTTTGTCAAATGCCTTTTGAAAATCTGTATGCACATAAGTCGCACTACTCTCATCAACCTTCTCCATTACTTCATGAAAGAACTGATCATTAATCAAACACTATTTACCTTTGACAAATGCATGCTGACTTTCATTTATTAGACCATACCTTTCCAAATGCCAATTAATTCTGTCCCAGAATTTCCTGCCTTGGCACGATGACACGAAAACTGGTGGTGAATAGTGGTATTCAATAGTGGTAAATAGTGAGGAGGAAAGCCTTAGATTACAGGATGATATAGATGAGCTGGTAAGATGGGCAGAGCAGTGGCAAATGGAATTTAATCCTGAGAAGTATGAGGTGATGAATTTTGGGAGGACTAACAAGGCAAGGGAATATACAATAGATGGTAGGACCCTAGGAAATACAGAGTGTTAGAGGGACCTTGGTGTACCTGTCCATAAATCACTGAAGGCAGCAGAACAGGTAGATAAGGTTGTTAGGAAGGCATATGGGTTACTTGCCTTTATTAGCCGAGGCACAGAATATCAGAGCAGGGAGCTTATGATGGAGCTGTCTAAAACACTACTTAGGCCACAGCTGGAGTACTGTGTACAGTTCTGGTCGCCACACTATGGGAAGGATGTGATTACACTGGAGAGGGTGCAGAGGAGATTCACCAGGATGTTGCCTGGGCTGGAGCATTTCAGCTATGAAGAGAGACTGGATAGGCTAGGGTTGTTTTCCCTAGAGCAGAGAAGGCCGAGGGGGGACCCGATTGAGGTATACAAAATTATGAGGGGCATAGATAGGGTAGATAGGAAGAAACTTTTTCCCTTAGTGGAGGGGACCACCAGGGGGCATAGATTCAAGGTAAGGGGCAGGAGGTTTAGAGGGGATTTGAGGAAAAAAAATTTCACCCAGAGGGTGGTTGGAATCTGACTGAAGGGGTGGTAGAGACAGGAATCTCACATTTAAGGAGTATTTAGATGAGCACTTGAAACACCATAGCATACGAGGCTACGGGCCAAGTGCTGGAAAATGGGATTAGAGTAGATAGGTGCTTGATGGCCGGCACAGACATGATGGGCCAAAGGGCCTGTTTCTGCGCTGTATAACTCTATGACTTCCCCATCACTGACGTTAGGCTGATTGACCTGTAGTTTCCGGGTTTATCCCTCTCCCCTTTTTCTAAGTGGGTGTATCCCTGATTTTCCTCCTCTCTATTTGGAACCATCCCTTTCTGTGTTACTGAACACTAGGTACCTGCTTCTAACCTAGTGCATCTTACTTACTGTCTTGCACTTTTTTAAACAAAAAGAATAAACTTAGGTTAAAATGGAGTATGTAGGTAAAGAATGCATTGCAGCAACTGACCTAGCTTACTCAGCAGCTCCTCCCAGCCTCTTGACCTCTATCACAAGACTGGAGCAACATTGTCATGGGAAGACCATCGCTTTTGAATTCCCCCTAAATCACAAACCAGCCTAATTTGGACATACATTGCAAGTCCTTCATCATCATTGGTTTAAATCCTGAAATTCTCTACCTAACAGCATTATGAGAGCCAAGACTGCAGAGGGTCAAAAAGGTGGCCATCACCACCACAGAGCAATTGGGGAAGGAAAGGAAATGTGGCCTTCACAGTATTCCCCACATTATGAGATTGAATTTCAAAAAAACAACCAACATATCCTTCAATTCAATGAACAATACCCTGAGAGTTCCACTAATATTTAAGTATTTGATTTTCATCTGTGTGCCAACTTGACGTAATTTAGAGTCATAGATACAGCACCGTAACAGGCCCACCGAGTCCGCACCGACCATCAACCACCCATTTATACCAATCCTACATTAATCCCATTTTTCCCTCTCACATCCCCACCGTCCCTCAATTCTCTGACCACCTACCTACACTAGGGGCAATTTTTTTTTTTTACAATGGCCAATTTACCTATCAACTCGCAAGTCATTGGCATGTGGGAGGAAACCGGAGCACCCATAGGAAACCCACACAGTCACAGGGAAAACTTGCAAACTCCACACAGGCAGTACCCAGAACCGAACTCGGGTCGCTAGAGCTGTGAGGTTGCGGTGTTAGCCACTGCGCCGCCCTGGGTGCAGAAGAGATTTACTAGAAACAGACCAGGGTTGCGGAAATTCAGTTATGTGGCGAGATTGGTGAAAATGGGATTGTTCTTAAAGCAGAGAAGGTTAAGAGGTGGTGTTCAAAAACATAAATAGTTTTGATAGAGTGAACAAGAAACAGTTTTCAGTGGCAGAATGGTCAATAACCAGAGGACGTAGATTTAAGGTGATAGACAAAAGAACCAGAGGCAACATGAGGCAACATTCTTTATCTTAAACACAGTGAGTTGTTGTGATCTGGAAAGCACTGCCTAAAAAAGCAGATTCAATAGTAATATTGAAAAGATGATTGGATCAATACTTGCAGTGAAAAAATGCACCAGGCTATGGGTAAAGAGCAGCGCAGCAGGATTAATTGGATAGTTCCCCAAAGAGCCGGTACAGGCATGATGGGCTGAATAGCCCCTTTCTGTGCTGTATCATTCTTTGAACAGAAAGCAATAGTTAGGGAAACAAATAAAAGCAAAATACTGCAGATGCTGGAAATCTGAAATAAAAACAAAAAATGCTGGAAATACTCAGCAGGTCTGGCAGCATCTGTGAAGAGAGAAGCAGAACTAACTTTTCATGTCAGTGAGCTTTCATCAGAACTGGCAAAGGTTAGAAATGGATTAGGTTTTAAGCAAATAAATGGGGATGGGGCAAAAGATAACACAAGGGAAGGTGTTGATAGGACAGCGGGTCACAGAGAATAGCTGACCAGAAAGTCATGGAGCAAAGGCAAAGGGTGTGTTAATAGTGTGGTGAAAGACCAAATGTTAGTGCAGAGAGGGTGTTAAATGACAGAATAATGAGCAGCCCTGGCCAAAAGCACAAACATGAAAAAAGTGGGCAGGCACATGGTAAAAAAATTAATGATGAAACAAACTAAAATAAAATAAAAAATAAAACTAAAAATAAAAAAGGGGGGGATGAAATTATTGAACTAAATGTTCAGTCCGGTAGGCCGTAGAGTGCCTAATTGGTAAATGCGATGCTGTTCCTTGAACTTGCGTTGATGTTCACTGGAACACTACAGCAAGCCCAGGACAGAGATGTGGGCATGAAAGCAGGGGGATGTGTTGAAATGGCAAGCGACAGGAACCTCGGGGTCATGTTTTCGGACTGAGCAAAGGTCTACCACAAAATGGTCACCCAATCTGCTTTTGGTCTCCCCAAATTAGAGGAGATCACTTTGTGAGTGGAGAATACAGTGTACTAAATTGAATGTACAACAAATAAATCACCGCTTCACCTGAAAGGAGTGTTTGGGGCCTTGGATAGTGAAGAGAGAGGAGGTAAAGGGGCATGTATTACATCTTCTGCGATTGCATGGGAAAGTGATGTGAGAAGGGGACGAGGTGTTGGGGGTAATGGAAGAGTGGACCAGGGTGTCGCGGAGGGAATGATCCCTTCGGAATGCTGACAGTGGAGAGGAGGGGAAGATGCATTTGGAGTGGCATCACGCTGGACTTGGCTGAAAACATATTCTGAACATAAACTGAAATTTAATTTTTTTCCCAACTTTGTTTAAAAAAGATACATAACAGAGAAAGTCACAAAACCTGTTGTGCAAATTCCACAATAGTGGATTTGGCTCTCTCGTCAAATTCATCTTTTGTGTTCTTTTTCTGCTTCTTTAACGCGGCAACCACATCTGTATCTGGACTTTTCTTCCAATCATACAACCTATCAATCTGAAGTAAAAATAAAAAAGATGCTGGCAGAGATGAAGAAAGTAATCAATTGCAATAGAGCCATATGCCCACATTTAGTACTCAGTAGCAAAATACCTATGATCTACCAATCAGCCAAAAAATGTTTTAAATTTGAAATGCAGCGATATTAGATATTTGCATATAGGTGTGCTAAGTTGCAACTTACCTGCAAATTAACCTTGCAGCTCTCACAAAATATGGTGCAGCAGCAGCCAAAATAGGTTCACTCATGTGTCTCTTCAACTCCCTGACAGTTTGTAGAAGTACCAATGTAATGGACTACTAGTGTAAATTCTAGTTAATGAGAAAAAGGCCTAGAATGGAATGTTCCTATGAAAGCCTGGTTCTCAATGACCTAAAAAAAGATTGGTGGTATTTCTTACTGGAACTTACTCAAACTTCCCAAATATGTGAAAATGCCCAACTATAAAACAATTAATTTTTAGGTATACTCATTGGGTCAGAATTATGATCAAATAAGCAGGAAAACTTAAAAATGCATCTTTTACCATCATAGTAAATCTTTCTGCTTTGCATGAAGCTAACAATATGGTATTTCCAGTTCTCTGCACATTTGGCTGAAGATTTAAAAAGTGAACTTTGAATGAAGACAATTCAACAGTTTCAGATTTCATTAGGTTTTGGAGGTACCTGAGGTTCAAATATACACAACGTTAAAAGTGAAAGGACAAGCTGATGAGGAAAAACATCTGAAATTTCATAAATCAGGATCAGAGTACAAAAGCAAAGAGATAAAGCCAATTCTATATGAATCGTTGGTTATGCTGCAGTTAGAATATTATATCCACTTTTGCCTCACTTTAAAAAGCGTGTCAAAGCTATAGATAAGCTACAAAGCTCTTTCAGAGAGCTGGCACAGGCATGATGGCCAAATGGCCTCTTTCTGTTCTGCAAAATATTATTCCAGGACATAATCTTTGCCACCAAGAATGAACAAGAGATTAAAATTCAGAGGTACACTGATTATTACTGTTAAATAGAAAGGCAAGAAAAATGTTTTCTTCTGCTCAGTTCATGAGTAAGAGAAGGAAAGGCAGAAAAGGAAGAACATATTCCAATTTGTTTTTCTCACATCCAAATTGGACGACCAAACACTTCCCCACCTTGAACTCCATCTACGATAGTTTTCCCCACTCACTTAATATGTCCAAGTCCCAAGCTGCAACTTCCTGCTGCCACCTACACAATTTACTAAGCACCTGGATGCAGGACTTGAGAAGAGAATTTTATCACTTAAGAAACAGATATGTACTCACATCTTTATGGAGGGTGGTGCTTAGGAGGCTGTAAAAGGAGAATATTAGCCTAGGGGGGATGGAAAAGTTTTGGCAGCAGTGGGAGCAAGATTGGAATGGAGATGGGAAATGCGGAAAAGGTCAAAACAATTGGTTTTCATAGTGAATAAAATATGGGATATGTAGCTCAAGTCTCTTTGCTTTCCAAAGTCCTTGAACGCGTTGTTGCCTCCCAAATCCGTGCTCAGTTTTCCTAGAACTCCTTTCGTGAATCCCTCCAATTAGATTTCCGCCCCGCTATAGTACCAAAACAGCTCTTATTAAAGTCTCAAATGACATCCTATGTGACTGTGACAAAGGTAAACTATTCCTTCTCAACCAGTCTACAGCCTTTGATACTTTGGATCACACCATCGCTTTCCAACACTGCTCCACTGTCATGCAGCTGGGTGGAACTGCTCTCACCTGGTTCCATTCTTAGCTATCTAATCACAGCCAGAGTATCACTTGCAAAGGCTTCTCTTCCCATGCCCGCACCATTACCGCTGGTATCCCTCAAGGGTCTATCCTTATCCCCCTCCTGTTTCTCATCTACCTGCTACTGCTCAGTGATATCATCCAAAAGCACACGGTTAAAGATTCACGTGTGCTGATGACACCCAGCTCTACCTTGCCACCATCTCTCGTGACTCCTCCACCATTGCTAAATTATCCTCCACCGCTGCTAAATTATCAGACTGCTTATCTGACATCTGATACTGAAAGAACAGAAATTTCCTCCAATTAAATATCGGAAAGACTGAAGCCATTATTTTCAGTCCCCACTCCAAACTCCGTTCCCTAGCTACAGACTCCATCCTTCTACTTGAGACTAAACCAGTCCGTTCGCAATCTTGGCGTCATATCTGACCCCAAGATGAGCTTCCAACTACATATTCACACCATCACTAAGACCGCTATTTCCACCTACATAATATCACCCAACTTTGCCCGTCTCAGCTCATCTGCTGCTGAAACCCTCATTCATGTCTTTGTTACCTCTAGACTTGACTGTTCAAACTGGCTGGTCTCCCACATTCTACTCCTCAAACTCCAGTCACCCAAAACTCTGTTGCCCAAGTCTTAATTCGCAGCAAGTCCTGTTCACCTATCACCCACATACTTGCTAACTTACATTGGCTCCAGTCAAGCAATGTCTTGATTTTAAAATTCTCATTATTGTTTTCAAATCCCTCCATGGCCTTGCTCCTCTCTATCTCTGTAATCACCTCCAGACCTACAACTGTCTGAGATATCTGCACTTATCTAATTCTGGACTCTTGAGCACTCCATCATTGGTGGCCATGCATTCAGCTGTCCAGGCCCTAAGGTCTGGAATTTCCTCCCTACACCTCTCTGCCTCACTTTCCTCCTTTAGAACACTCCTTAAAATGTACTTCTGACCAAGCTTTTGGTCATCTGATCCAATATCTCCTTAATTGGGTCAGTGTCATATTTTGTTTTATAATGCTCCTGTGAAGCACCTTGGGACATTTTATTACATTAAAGGCACAATGCAAATATGTTATTATTGTTAAATCTGGAACAAATAAATGCATCAGTAACAGTGACCATGAAACAGCTGGATTGTTGTAACAACCCATCTGGTTCATTAATGTTCTTTGGGAAAGGAAATCTGCCAACCTTACCCCGTCTATATGTGACTCCAGCCCTACAGCAATGTGGGCGATTCTTAACTACCACTTGAATTGGCCTGGCAAGCCACTCAGTTGACTAACTCCTACAGAAGAGTATCGCAAAAATAAAAACAGACGGGCCACCCAGCATCAACCGAGGCACCAGAAATGACAATGGCACACCCAGCCCAGTCGACCCCACTAACATCTGGGGACATGTTCAAAATTGGGAGAGCTGCCCCACAGATTAGTCAAGCTACAGCCCGACAGTCATACTCACACATCTGAGCCTTCTCCATCACTATCCCTGGATATGTCCTGTCCAACTGGCAGGACAGACCCACCACAAGGGGCAGCACAGTGGTCTCCAGTTGGAAGAAAGTTTCCCTGGGAGTCCTGAACATTAACTCTGGATCCCATGAAGTCTCATGGCATCAGGTCAAACATGGGCAAGGAAACCACCTACTGATCACCACCTACAGCCCTCTCTCAGCTGATAAATCAGTGCTTCTCCATGTTGAACACCAATTGGAAGAAGCACTAAGGGTTGCAAGGGCACAGCGTGTACTCTGGTGGGGTACTTCAATGTCCATCACCGAGTGGCTCAATAACACCAAAACTGACCTAAGTCCTAAAGGACATAGCTACCAAACTGGGCATGTAGCACAGTCCTTGTGAAGACCAAGCCCTGTCTTCACACTGAGGACACCCTTCATCATATCGTGGGGCACTATCACAGTACTAAATTGGATAGATTCAGAATAGATCTAGCAGCTCAAAATTGGGTACCCACGAGTCGCTGTGGGCCATCAGCAATAGAAGAATTGTATTCCACCACATTCTGTAACCTCATGGCTTGGCATATCTTTCACTCCACCATTACAGTCAAGCCAGGGGACCAATCCTGGTTCGAAGAGAAGTTCAGAAAAGCATGCCACAGACATACCTAAAAATGAGGTCCCAACTTGATGAAGCTACAACACAGCATTACAAGTGTACTCAACAGCAGAATCAGCATGCTATAAAAAGAACTATGCAATCCCACAACCAATAGATCAAATCAAAGCCCTGCAGTCCTTACACATCCAACGGAAAATGGTGATGGACATTTAAACAATCCATGGGAAGAGGTGGCTCTAAGAACATGCCCATCATCAATGACGGCGCAGCCCAGCACACAACTGCAAGACAAGGCTGATGCGTTTGTGACCATATTCAGCCAGATGTACCAAGTGAATAATCCCATCTTGGTTTCCTCATTAGATCTCCACCATCACAGATACCAAGCAATTTGATATCACACCAAGTGATATCAAGAAATAGCTGAACACACTGGACAAAGGCTATGGGCCCTGACACCATCCCAGCTATAGTGCCGAAGATTAGTGTTCCAGAACTAGCCACACCTCTAGCCAAGCTGTTCCAGTACAGCTAAAGCACCAACAATGTAGAAAATTGCCCAGCTATATCCTCTCCACAAAAAGCAGGACAAATCCAATCCAGCCAAGTATCACCCCAACGGTCGACTCTCAATCATCATCAAAGTAATGGAGGGCATCTCCAACAGTGCTATCAAGTGGCAGGGACTCACCAATAACCTGCTCACTGATGAGGACCATTCAGCTCCAGATCTCATTATAGCCTTGGTCCAAACATGGACAAAAGAGCTGAATTCCAGAAGTGAGGTGAGGTGAGAGTAACTGCCCAAGACATCAAGGCTGTATTTGATTGAGTGTGCCATCAAGGAGCTCTAATGGGAATGAGGGGGAAAACTCTCCACTGGCTGGAGTGATACCTAGCACAAAAGAAGATGGTCGTGATTGTTGGAGATCAATACCTCAGCCCCAGGATATCGCTGCAGGACTTCCTCAGGAATCCCAGGCCCAACCATCTTCAGCTACTTCATCAACAACCTTCCCTCCAATATAAGATCAGAAGTGGGTTGCTCACTGACGATGCAGTATTTGGTTCCATTTGTGTCTCCATGGATAATGAAGCTGTCCGTGCCTGTACGCAACAAGACCTAGACAACACTCAGGCTTGGACTGCTAAGTAGCAAGTAACCTTTGAAACACACAAGTGCCAGGCAATGATCATCTCCAACAAGAGAGTGTCTAACCACCTCCCCTTGACATTCAACAGCACTAACATCACTGAATTCCCCACTGTCAATGCCCCAATACCTAAATGGCCCAGCCACACAATTACTGTGGATAAGAATATAAGAAATAGGAGCAGTAGACCACATGGCCTGTTCAGCCTGCTCCACCATTTAATGCAATCATGGCTGATCTTCTGCCTCAACTTCACTTTCCCACCCACTCCCCATATCCCTGGATTCCTGAGAGAGAAAGATCTGTCTAACTCAGCTTTAAATATATTCAATGATGGAGCATCCACAACCTTCAGGGATAAAGAATTCCAAAGATTCACAACCAGGTGAGTGATGACATTTCTCCTCATCTCAGTCTTAAATGATCAGCCCCTTATCCTGAGACTGTGTTCCCATGTTCTAGATTCCCCAAACAGGGGAAACAACCTTTGTGTCTACACTGTCAAGCCCCTTCAGAATCTTGTATGTTTCAATGAGAACACCTCTCATTCTTCTAAACTCCAGAGATTACAGCCCGAATTTACTCAGCCTGTCATTCCAAGAACCAATCTAGTGAACCATTGCTGTACTACCTCCAAGGCAGGTATATCCTTCCTTAGATTTGGAGACCAAAACTGCACACAGTACTCCAGGTGTGGTCACACCAAAGCCCTGTACAATTCTAGCAAGACTTCCTATTCTTGTACTCCAACTCCCTTGCAATAAAGGCCAACATGCCATTTGCCTTTGCAATTGCTTGCTGTACCTGCATGCTAACTTTCTGTGTTCCTTGTACGAGTACATCCAAGTCCCTCTGAACATCAACATTTACAAGTTATGCAGCTTTTTAAAAAATTCTGCTTTTTTTATTCTCATACGTCCCCACATTATACTCCATCTGCCACCTTGTTGCCCACTCACTTAACCTGTCTATATCTCTGCAGCCTCTCTGTGTCCTCCTCACTGCTTACATCCTCAGCTAGCTTTGTATCATCAGCAAACTTCGATACATTATTCTTCATCTCTTTGTTTAAGTCATTAATATAGATTGCAAATAGCTGAGGCCCCAGCACTGATCCTTGTGGCACACCACAGCCTGCCAACTTGAAACTGCCCCATTTATCCCTACTCTTTGCTCCCTGTTCATTGACCAATCCTCTAACCATGCTAATGTATTACCCCCAACTCCATGAGCCCTTATGTTTATTTTTTATTCATTAATGCGATGTGGGCATTGCTGGCTAGGCCACCTTTTGTTGCCCATCCCTAATTGCCCTTGAGAAGGTGGTGGCGAGCTGCCTTCTTGAACCGCTGCAGTCCATGTGAGGTAGGTACACCCACAGTGCTGTTGGAAGGGAGTTCCAGGATTTTGACCCAGCGACAGTGATGGAGCGGCGATATATTTCCATGTCAGGATAGTGTGTGACTTGGATGGGAACTTGGAGGTGGTGGTGTTCACATGCATTTGCTACCCTTGTCCTTCTAGTTGGTAGAGGTCGCAGGTTTGGAAGGTGCTGTCGAAGGAGCCTTGGTGTGTTGCTGCAGTGCATCTTGTAAATGGTATACACTGCTACTACTGCGCGTCGGTGGTGGAGGGAGTGAATGTTTGTAGGTGGGGCGCCAATCAAGCAGGCTGCTTTGTCCTGGATGGTGTCGAGCTTCCCGAGTGTTGTTGAAGCTGCACCCATCCAGGCAAGTGGAGAGTATTCCATCACACTCCTGACTTGTGCCTTACAGATGGTGGACAGGCTTTGGGGAGTCAGGAGGTGAGTTACTTGCCGCAGAATTCGCAGCCTCTAACCTGCTCTTGTAGTCATGGTAATTATATGGCTACTCCCCCCTCAGCCTTCTCTGCTTGAAGGGAAAACCTCCTGCCCCTTACCTTAAATCTATGCCCGCTGGTTATTGACACCTCCGCTAAGGGAAAAAGTTTCTTCCTATCTACCCTATCTATGCCCCTCATAATTATTTTGTATACCTCAATCGGGTCCCCCCTCAGCCTTCTCTACTCTAGGGAAAACAACCCTAGCCTCTCCAGTCTCTCTTCATGGCTGAAATGCTCCAGCCCAGGCAACATCCTGGTGAATCTCCTCTGCACCCTCTCCAGTGTAATCACATCCTTCCCATAGTGTGGCGACCAGAACTGTACACAGTACTCCAGCTGTGGCTTAAGTAGCGTTTTATACAGCTCCATCATAACCTTCCTGCTCTTGTATTCTATGCCTTGGCTAATAAAGGCAAGTATCCCATATGCTTTCCTAACCATCTTATCTACCTGTGCTGCTGCCTTCAGTGATCTATGGACAAGTACACCAAGGTCCCTCTAACACTCTGTACTTCCTAGGGTCCTACCATCCATTGTATATTCCCTTGCCTTGTTAGTCCTCCCAATATGCATCACCTCACATTTCTCAGGATGAAATTCCATTTGCCACTGCTCTGCCCATCTACATCGTCCTGTAATCTATGGCTTTCCTCCTCACTATTTACGACACCATCAATTTTCGTGCCATCTGCGAACTTACTGATCATACCTCCTATATTCAAGTCTAAATCATTAATGTACACTACAAACAGCAAGGGTCCCAGCACCAATCCCTCAGGTACACCTCTGGTCACAGGCTTCCACTCGCAAAAACAACCCTTGAAAATCACACTCTGCCTCCTGCCACTAAGCCAATTTTGGATCCAATTTGCCAAATTGCCCTGGATCCCACGGGCTCTTACCTTCTTAACCAATCTCCCATGCAGGACCTTATCACAACCTTACTGAGATCTATGTAGACTACATCAACTGCCTTACCCTCATCTACACATCTAGTCACCTCCTCGAAAAATTCAAATCAAGTTTGTTCGACATGATCTCCCTCTGACAAAGCCATGCTGACTATCCCTGATTAATCCCTGCCTCTCCAAGTGGAGATTAATCCTGTCCCTCCGAATTTTTTCCAATAGTTTCCCTACCACTGATGTTCGACTCACTGGCCTGTAATTACCTGGTTTGCCCCCGCTACCCTTCTTGAATAAAGGTACCATATTCGCTGTCCTCCAGTCCTCTGGCACCTCTCCTCTGGCCAGAGAGGACTTGTGTCAGAGCCCCTGCAATCTCCTCCCTTGCCTCACATAACAGCCTGGAAAACATCTCATCTGGGCCTGGGGATTTATCCACTTTTAAGCCCGCTAAGACAGCTAATACCTCCTCCCTTTCAATTCTAATTTGTTCAAGTATATCACAATCCCCGTTCCTGATGTGTACACCTACATTATCCTTCTCCATAGTGAACACCGATGAAAAGTAATCATTTAAAACCTCACCTATGTCCTCCGGCTCCACACACAAATTGCCACTTTGGTCCCTAATGGGCCCTACTCTTTCCCTGGTTTTCCTCGTGCCCTTAATATACTTATAAAATGCCTTGGGATTTTCTTTTATCTTACCCGCCAGTGTTTTTTCATGTCCCCTCTTTGCTCTCTGAATTACTTTTTTTTTTAAAGGACCCCCCCTACACTTTCTATACCCCTCTAGGGCCTCCGCTGTTTTCAGTGCTTTGAATCTACCATAAGCCTCCTTTTTTTTTTAAACTGATCCAACTGATTTACTGGGCGGCACAGTGGCGCAGTGGTTAGCACCGCAGCCTCACAGCTCCAGGGACCTGGGTTCGATTCTGGGTACTGCCTGTGTGGAGTTTGGAAGTTCTCCCTGTGACCGCGTGGGTTTTCGCCGGGTGCTCCGGTTTCCTCCCACAGCCAAAGACTTGCAGGTGATAGGTAAATTGGCCATTGTAAATTGCCCCTAGTGTAGGTAGGTGATAGGGAATATGGGATTACTGTAGGGTTAGTATAAATGGGTGGTTGTTGGTCGGCACAGACTCGGTGGGCCGATGGGCCTGTTCCAGTGCTGTATTTCTAAATTAAATTAAATTATATATCCCTTGACATCCAGGGTTCGCTGGGCTTGTTGGTCCTACCCCTCACCTTTATGGGAACATGTTGGCCCTGAACTTATACGATTTCCTTTTTGAATGACTCCCACTGGTCTGATGTAGACTTTCCTACAAGTAGCTGCTCCCAGTCCACTTTGGCCAGATCCTGTTTTATCATATTGAAATCGGCCTTCCCCCAATTCAGTACTTTTATTTCCGGACCTTCTTTGTCCTTTTCCATAACTACCTTAAATCTTACAGAGTTATGGTCACTATCCCCAAAATGCTCCCCCACTGACACTTCTACCACTTGTCCAGCCTCATTCCCTAGGATTCGGTCTGGTAACGCCCCTTCTCTTGTAGGACTTTCAACATGCTGGCTCAGAAAGGTCTACTGTTTGCACTTTAAGAATTCTGCCCCCTTTAAGCCTTTTGCGTCTAGACTATCCCAGTTGATATTGGGGAAGTTGAAATCCCTACTATTATTTTTACACCTCTCTGAGATTTGCCTACATATCTGCTCCTTTACCTCTCCTCGACTGTTCGGAGGCCTGTAGTACACTCCCAGCCAAGTGATTGCCCCTTTTTGTTTTTAAGTTCTACCCATATGGCCTCATTTGAAAAACCTTCTAAGATATCATCCCTCCTTACTGCGATAATTGACTCCTTGATCAACAGTGCAATGCCACCTCCTCTTTTATCCCCTCCCGTCACGCCTGAAGATTAGATTAGATTAGATATACAGCACTGAAACAGGCCCTTCGGCCCACTGAGTCTGTGCCGAACATCAACCACCCATTTATACTAATCCGACACTAATCCCATATTCCTACCAAACATCCCCACCTGTCCCTATATTTCCCTACCACCTACCTATACTAGTGACAATTTATAACGGCCAATTTACCTATCAACCTGCAAGTCTTTTGGCTTGTGGGAGGAAACCGGAGCACCCGGAGAAAACCCACGCAGACACAGGGAGAACTTGCAAACTCCACACAGGCAGTACCCGGAATCGAACCCAGGTCCCTGGAGCTGTGAGGCTGCGGTGCTAACCACTGCGCCACTGTGCCGCCCTTGAAGATTCTATACCCTGGAATACTGAACTGCCAGTCCTGCCCCTCCCTCAACCATGTCTCTGTGATCGCAATAATATCATATTCCCATGTGTTAATGAATGCCCTCATTTCATCTGTCTTACTAGTAAGGCTCCTTGCGTTAAAATAGATGCAATCCAGCCTTGCATTGTTCACTTGTGTCTTAACAGGTCTATATTTGCTCTGCCTTTCAGACTGACTCAGTTGCTCTTCTACATTTGACTGTGCATCACCCCTTACTGTACCTCCACTCTGTATCCCACCCCCCTGCCAAATTAGTTTAAACCCCCCCCAACAGCACTAGCAAACCTCCCAGCAAGGATCTTGGTCCCGTTCCGGTTCAGGTGCAACCCGAACAACTTGTACAGGTCCCACATTCGCCAGAAACAGACCCAGTGATCCAGGAAACTAAAGCCCTCCCTCCTGCACCATCTCTTCAGCCACGCATTCATCTGATCCTCCTATTCCTATACTCACTAGCACATGGCACTGGGAGTAATCCAGGGATTACAACCTTTGAGGTCCTGCTTTAAAATCTGCTATCTAGCTCCTCAAATTCTTGTTGCAGGACCTCATCCCTCTTTCTACCTATGTCGTTGGTACCAATACCTCTGACTGTTCACCCTCCCCCGTCAGAATGTCATGCAGCCGCTCCGTGACATCCTTGACCCTAGCACCAGGGAGGCAACATACCATCCTGGAGTCACGTATGCGGCCACAGAAATGCCTACCTGTATCTCTTACGATAGAATCCCCTACCCCTATATCCTTGCCACTCTTCTTCCTCCCCTCCTGTGCAGCTGAGCCACCCATGGTGCCATGAACTTGGCTCTTGCTGCTTTCCCGAGCCATCTCCCCCAACAATATCCAAAGCAGTGCATCTGTTTAGAGAGGGGGATCCTCCGCTCCGGAAGGTAAGTGTCTAGGCCGCGATCCTCGGGCTCTATTTATCCGCTCCTCTCTCGGCGTTCTCCCCTCAGGTCCGCTCCTCTCCACTCCTACCAATGCTGTCATGGACAGATGCATCTGCGGCAGGCAGATTGGTGAGGACGATGTCAAGTATGTTTTTCCCTTGTCGGTTCCCTCATCACCTGCCGCATACTCAGTCTAGCAGATATGCCCTTTAGGACTCGGCCAGCTCGGTCAGTAGTGGTGCTACCGAGCCACTCTTGGTGATGGACATTAAAGTCCCCCAACCAGAATACATTTTGCGCCCTTGCCACCCTCAGCACTCCCTCTAAATGGTGATCAACATGGAGGAGTACTGATTCATCAGCTGAGGGAGGGTGGTAGGTTGTAATCAGCATGGCAGTGGCTGGGACATTGTCTGTAAGGTATGATTCTGTGAATATGACTATGTCAGGCTGTTGCTTGACTAGTCTGTGGGACAGCTCTTCCAACTTTGGCACAAGCCCCCGGGAGGACTTTGCAGGGTTGACAGGGTTGGGTTTGCCGTTATCATTTCCAGTGCCTAGGTAGATGCCAGGTGGTCTGTCCGGTTTTATTCTGTTTTATTGACTTCGTAGCAGTTAGATACAACTGAGTAGCTTGCTAGGCCATTTCAGAGGGCATTTAAGACTCAACCACATTGCTATGGGTCTGGAGTCACATGTAGACCAGACAAGGTTAGGACAGCAGATTTCCTTCCCGAAAGGACATTAGTGAACCAGATGAGTTTTTACCACAATTGACAATGGTTTCATGGCCATCATTAGACTAACATTTTTAATTTCAGATTTATTAACTGAATTCAAATTCCACCTTCTGCTGTGGTGGGATTCGAACCGATGTCCCCAGAGAAATACCCTGGGTCTCTGGGTTACTAGTCCAGTGACAATTCCACTACGCCCCCGCCTCCCATATCTCATGTATTAACCTTTGTTGTGGCTTATCAAAAGCCTTTTGGAAATCTAAGTATACTACATCTACTGGTTCTATGGCAGCGAGGCCTGGACAACATATGTCAGCCAAGAGCGACGTCTCAATTCATTCCATCTTCGCTGCCTCTGGAGAATCCTTGGCATCAGGTGGCAGGACCGTATCTCCAACACAGAAGTCCTCGAGGGGGCTAACATCCCCAGCTTATACACACTACTGAGTCAGCGGCGCCTGAGATGGCTTGGCCATGTGAGTCGCATGGAAGATGGCAGGATCCCCAAAAACACATTGTACAGCGAGCTCGCCACTGGTACCAGACCCACCGGCCGTCCATGTCTCCGCTTTAAAGACGTCTGCAAATGTGACATGAAGTCCTGTGACATTGATCACAAGTCGTGGGAGTCAGTTGCCAGCGATCGCCAGAGCTGGCAAGCAGCCATAAAGGCAGGGCTAAAGTGTGGCGAGTCGAAGAGACTTAGCAGTTGGCAGGAAAAAAGACAGAAGCGCAAGGGGAGAGCCAACTGTGTAACAGCCCCGACAAACAATTTTATCTGCAGCACTTGTGGAAGAGTCTGTCACTCTCGAATTGGCCTTTATAGCCACTCCAGGCGCTGCTCCACAAACCACTGACCACCTCCAGGCGCTTACCCATTGTCTTGCGAGACAAGGAGGCCAAAGAAGACTACATCTACTGGTTCCCCTTCATCTACCCTCCTAGGTCATCCTCAAAAAATCTACTTATCAAACATGATTTCCCTTTTGCAAAACCATGTTGACTTTGTCTGATCATACTATGATTTTCCAAGTGTATTGTTAAAACTTCCTTAATAATATATTTCAGCATTTTCCCGACAACTGAAGTCAGGCTAACTGACCTATAGTTCCCTGCTTTCCCTCTCCTTCCTTTCTTGAACAGCAGTGTTACGTTTGCTAACTTCCAATCTGGTGGAAACAATCTAGAATCTAGGGAATTTTGGAAAATCATAACCAGAGCATCCACTATCTCTGCAACCACCTCTTTCAGCACAATAGGATATAGGCCATCGGGTCCTAGGGCCTTGTCAGCCTTTATTCCCCTAGGTTTCTCCAATACTTTTTATCTGCTGATATTAATTTCCTTAAGTTCCTCATTCTTATTCACACCTTGGTTACTCTATTTCTGGTATGTAATTTGTGTCTTCTACTGTGAAGATATACACAAAATATTTATTTAATGCCTCTGCCATTTCCTCATTCCCCATGATAATTTTTCCTGTCTCTAAGGGACCAAAGCTTGCTTTAGCTACTTCCCTTTTTATAGGGAGTAGAATCAGTTTGGGTGGAGCCAAGAAACAGCAAGCAGCAGAAAACACTGGTGGGAGTAGTTTATAGGCCCCCACACTGTAGTTTATGTGTTGGGCAGAGTATCAATCATGAAATTAGAGGTGCATGCAACACGGGTAATACAGGGATCGTGGGATCTTTAATCGTCACATAGACTGGGCAAGCCAAATTTCCAGTAATAGTATCAAGGACAAATTCATGGTATATATACAAGATAGTTTTCCAGATCAGTATGTTGAGGAACAAAACAAGGAACAGGCTATTTTAGATTCAGTATTGTGCAATGAGAAAGGGTTAAAGAACATTTTTTTTTATTCTTTCATGGGATGTGGGCGTCACTGGCAGGCCAGCATTTGTTGCCCATCCCTAATTGCCCTTGAACTGAGTGGCTTGCTAGGCCATTTCAGAGGACAGTTCAGAGTCAACAATATTGCTGTAGACTTGAACTCACATGTAGGCCAGACCAGGTAAGGATAGCAGATTTCCTTCCCTAAATGGACATTAGTTTTTTTGATGGCACCATTACTGAGAATAGCTTTCAACTGCAGATTTTTAAAATTAATTTCATCAACTGCTGTGGTGGGATTTGAACCCATGTCTCCAGGGCAATAGCCTGGGTCTCTCAATTACTAGTCCAATGCCACTACCACAATGCCACCATCTCCCCTGGAGCCTCTTGGGAAGAGTAATAAGATGAATTTTATATTGAGTTTAAAAGTGATTTAGTTCAGTCAGAAACGAGGGCCTTAAAATAGGTACTACAAACTACATAGGTACCATGGGTGAAGTATGAAGGTGTCACACAAGAGTTTATTATACAAAATTAGAGCTCATGGAATTGGTGCACTATATTAGCAGGGATTGAGGATTGGTTAATGGACAAAAAACAAGAGAGAGTAGGAAAAAACAGGTCATTCTCGAATTGGCAAGCTGTAACTAGCGTGGTACTGCAAGGATCAATGCTTGGGCCTCAGCTTTTTACAATCTAGGTCTATGACTCAGGTGAGGGTATCAAGTGAAATGTATCCAAGTTTTCTGACGATACAAAGTTAGGTGGGAAAGTAAGCTGTGAAGACGACATAAAGAGGCTGCAAAGGGAAATAGACAGGTTGAGTGAGTGGGCAAGAACATGGTATATAGAATTTAATGTGGGGAAGTGTGAAGTTATCCACTTTGGTAGGAAAATTAGAAACGTAGTTTTTTTTTAAAATAAAGACTGGAAAATGCAGGCAGTCCAAGAGGCCTGGGTGTCTTCGTACATGAAGAAAGTTTGCATGCAGGTACAGCAAGCAATTTGGAAGGCAAATGGTGTGTTAGCCTATATTACAAAGGGATTGCAGTACCAGGATAAAGTAGTCTTACCATAATTATAAAGGGTCTTGGCAAGACCAGACCTGTACAGTGTACAGTTTTGGTGTATTTACCCAACAAAGGATATACTTTCCTTAGAGGGAGCGCAACAAAGGTTAACCAGACTGATTCCTGGAATGAAAATATTGTCCTATGAGGAGAGATTGACTAAACTAGGCCTATAGTTATTTAGCTACAACACTGGCATCTACTCGACAATGTGGAAAATTGCCTAGGTATGGCCTGTCCACAAAACACAGGACGAGTCTAATCCGGCCTATTACCGCCCCATCAGCCTACTCTCGATAATCAGCAAAGTGATGGAAATGTCGTCAACAGTGCTATCAAGCGACACTTAAACAGCAATAACCTGCTCACCGATGCTCAGTTTGGGTTCTGCCAGGGCCACTTGGCTCAAGACATGGACAAAAGAGCTGAATTTAAGAGGTAAGGTGAGTGTGACTGCCCTTGACATCAAGGCAGCATTTGACTGAGCAGGGCATCAAGGAGCCCTAGCAAAATTGAAATCAATGGGAATTGGGGGAAAACTCTCCACCGGTTGGAGTCATACCAAGCACAATGAAGGACGTTGTGGTTGTTGGAGCCAAACATCTAAGCCTCGGGACAATGCTGCAGGAGTTCCTCAGCCCAAACATCTTCAGCTGCTTCATCAATGACCTTCCCTCCATCATAAGGTCAGAAGTGGAGATGTTCGCTGATGATTGCACAGTATTCAGTACCAGTTGCAACTCCTCAAATACAGAAGCAGTCCATGCCCATATGCAACAAAACCTGGACAACATTCAGGCTTGGGCTGATAAGTGGCAAGTAACATTTGTGCCAGACAATGACCATCTCCAACAAGAGAAAATCAATGGCATTACCATCGCTGAATCAGCCAACATCAACATTCTGGGGGTTACCATTGACCAGAAACTTAACTGGACCAGCCATGTCAGCACTGTGGCTACCAGTGCAGGTCAGAGGCTGGGAAATCTGTGGCGAGTAACTACCTCCTGACTCCCCAAAGTCTGTCCGTCTACAAGGCACAAGTCAGGAGTGTAATGGAATACTCTCCATTTTCCTGGATGGATGCAGCATTCAAGAAGCTCAACGCCATACAGGACAAAGCAACTGCTTCATTGGCACCCCATCCACCACCTTAAACATTCACTCCCTCCACCACCAGCGCACGGTGGCAGCAGTATGTACCATATAAAAGATGTACTGCAGCAACTCACCAAGCCTCCTTTGACAGCACCTTCCAAACCCACAACTCTACCACCTAGAAGGACAAGGGCAGCAGATGCATGGGTACACCACCAGCTGCAAGCTTCGCTCCAAGTCACACACCATCCTGACTTGGAACTATATCACTGTTTCTTCACTTTCACTGGGTCAAAAACCTAGTACTCCCTCCCTAACAGCACTGTAGGTGTACTTACACCAGATCGACTGCAGCAGCTCACCATCACCTTCTCAATGGCAATTAGGGATGGGCAGCAAATGCTGGTCTTGCCATCAATGCTCATATCCCAAGAAAGAATAAAAAATAATTCCCTAAAATTTAGAAGAATGCGAGGTAATCTAAATTGAATCATATAAAATCCTTAAAGGGCTTGATTGGGAGGGTATTTCCCCTGGCTGGGGAGTCTAGAATTACGAGTCACAGTCTCAGAATAAGGGGTTGACCATACAGGACTGAGAATAGGAGAAACTCTTCACAAGGGTTGTGAATATTTGGAATTCTCTACCCCAGAGAGCTGTGGATGCTCCGTTGTTGAGTATATTCAAGACAGAGGTCAATAAGATTTTTGAGTACTCAGGGAATTAAGGGACATGGGGATAATGCAGGATGGTGGAGTTGAGGTAGATGATTAGCCATGGACTGACTGAATGGCACAGGAGGCTAAAACAGTCTATTCCTACAATTATTTATGTTCTTATGCACTGCTCTTGGACTTCATTGAACACAAATTAACTGCTACATTTCTCTACATTACAAGAGTGGCTGCACTTTAAATGTAAGCCACTGATTGTAATGTTGCTGATGTGATAAGGTCCTATCCAATGCATGTTATTCTTTCTATGAACTTTCAAGTAACACATTAAATCAGGAATACATAACAAAAACATTACAAAACATGTAACTGGACTCTTCCTTCCAAAATGCAACTAAAACAGAAGAATTATACAAAATTAAACCTAAATTAGTAGTTAGCAAAACAGTTCAAGTATTGCATGCAACACCACCAACAACTTGTATTTACATAGCGCCTTAACGAGGTACAGCGTCCAGTGCACATTACAGGAGCATTATCAAACAAGATTTCACACAATGCCACAAATGGAGATACTAGGACAGGTGACTTCAGATATTTGCCAAAGAGGTCGGTTTTAAGGAGTGTCTTAAAAGAGGAGATAGCGGTACAGAGGCAGAGAGATTTAGGGAAGAAATTTCATGGCTTAGGGTTTAGGCAGCTGAAGGCATGGCCACCAACAGTACAGCAATGAAAATCGGGGTTGCACTAGGAGACCAGAATTGAAGAAGCACAGAAATCTGAGGTTTGTAGGGCTAGGGGAGATTATGAAGATAGGGAGGGGCAAGGCCATGGAGGACTTGAAAACTAGAATGAGAATTTTAACAACAGAAACTTTGCCCTCTATTAATTTCTTCGTTCCATTCATTCAATGAGATAAACTAAACTGAAATCAGATATGCTACAAAGCATAAATTGTAAACAAATTAGTATTTAATCTCATTTTTCTTTACAAATCATTCACAAAAGCAGTAGCCTAGCCTTGCATTGCTTAAATTAAACCATTACTCACCTTATTAAGTGCAACAATAAAAGGGCATTTTTTTGTTTTTAGCAGGTTAATGGATTCTATTGTCTGCGGCTCCAATCCATGCATGATGTCAACCACAAGGATTGCAATATCACAGAGAGAACTTCCTCTATTTCTTAAGTTACTGAAAGAGGAACAACATAGTAAAATAAAAACGTCTTCAATACATATATGTCCAATTTAAGAGTTTGGAGCTTGCACCAGAACAGAGATATAATATCTGGGGTCATGCATTTTTTTGCTGTATGAATGCGAAGGGTTGATTATCAGTGGCATACTAGAAAGGTGAGATCATTAGATGAAAATGTTAATCTGGTGTATAAGCAGTGAAACTGGAGTTTAAGAACGATTAAAAAAATTCCAGTAGCAAGTGCAGTTAAATCTTATTTAACCAAAATGTTCAATATACACATATACATATGCTACTTCAACAGATGGAACTCTTTATCCCAATCATAACTGCTCCCTAAAGATGAGAGACCTACAGAATGATGCAGATGAATATTCAGAAAAAGCATGGTACATACTTGTTTAACTGAACGAGTTTCATTGCATACTTATGTAGATTTAGTGTGGTAAGCATTCAGTTGCATTATATACCAAAATAAACACTACTCAACATACAACACTGCTGCAACGTCAGTTTTTTAAAAAACTCCATTGTTCAAACAGCTTTACCAGCTTCAGTTGGGATTTTGTCCCCTTCCAGCTTCAAACACAAATGCACTCAGAAAATTGCTACACTTTTAAAATTTCATGTTCCCTTACTCTTAACGGGTCAATTTTTGTGTTTCTGTCATTGAGTTTTTCCAATCACATGGAACAGTTATTAAGACCAACCACCTAGTTTAAAAAAACAAAAATATTTACCTGAAGGATTCGTGACCTGGCGTATCAATGATCAGCATTCCAGGTATTTTAATGTCATCTCTCTCAAACTAAAACAGAGTTATCAAATAGTGATTATTTTTAACATTGTTTCACAAATATTCAATTACAGATAAATTGGAGATTGCAAACATAACTATTTCCATTATTACTACAAAGGAAACCTGTTCTACTGCATTCATTTTTATATACTTACATTTTTCACCATCTTAGTTTGCTCCTTGATGGTTTCCAGTGGGACATTGGTTGCCCCGATCTGCTGAGTTATTCCACCTGCCTCACTATCCTGTACATGTGTATGTCGGAGCTGTATGCAAAAAAAAAATCAAGATAGCATACTTAAGATGATTATACACATCTAGGTGTCTCATTAGAAATTTTACATATGCACGCAATTCCTGTTTACAAACCTTGCTTCCTGTGTTAATATTCATCATGGAAATACTCTAGTGAACAGTTCAACATTTCACCAATGTGCACTGAAGAACTAATCAAGTGGCTGAAAATACCTTTTCAAAACATTTGTGTTTATCGTGTTCCCTCTCTCTAACTGAAATTGCTAATGTCCAAAATAAGTTTATAAAGAAAAAATGGAAAAAATCCAAAAATTATATATTTTGCAGCAACTAATTAAATTTACTCAGTGGATGTCTTGAGTGGGTCATCCAGACTCTACTGCCCACATCCTTATGTGAAAGAATTTGGCCATAATCAGTGGTTATAAGGTTAAAAGAATGAGGGATTCAAATTTTTTTATTTGAAAAGGATTAATCTTCCTAAATGATTAAAAAAAAGTTCTTCTCTATAACACTAAAGGCCTCAGTGAAAAAAACTTGCCTCATCTTCGAACCATAAAGGCAGCTTCGCATAAGGAGGATTCTCTCCCAAAAGTCACGAACATCATCACACAGGGCTGCATTTTAAGAAGCCGCCGCTGAGCTCAAAAAAAGGCAGCCCGCGCACAAAGAGCCGCCACGATCTTAGGTGCGGAGACTCATTTGAATAGCGGGGCCGGCCCACCCCCATAATCACGTGGAGGGAGTGGGCTGCCTGTCCCCGGCAATGGCATCAGCTGCCTGTGCGGAAGCGCTGGCGCCATTTTTAAAGGGCAGCCAGCCCTGCTGGCATATTTAACTTTTTAAAGAAAGATCCCCCAAAATTAAATAAATATATTTCTTATGCTTCTTTCCCCATCCCCCCCAAAGCAATTACAATAACTATTTGCCCTTCCCCCCCCCAAAACACTTAACTTTTACATCTGACCTTCCCGCCCCATAAACTGCACAAAATTTAAGGTTCAACCCTTCCCACCATCCCCTACACCCATTACGTGTAGTTGACCCCGTTCCCCCCACACTAACAAACTTACCTCCTCCCCACTCGCGTGGCACCGCATTTCCCCGGACAGGGATCTGAAGGCACAGGAGTGCCGGCCCTCAAGATTGGAGGTACGCGCATTTAAGCTTATTAATTTTATTGATTTGCATATTTAAATTGTGGGCCCGTCATCCAGTGGTGGGGAGGCCGCCACAGAGCCTCAACACCGCCGGGAGGATCGGGCCGGGCCCTGCTGGCGTCGAGGTCCGTGGTGGGCCTCATCTGGAGCCATCTTCAGGCCCTCCCCCACCCACCCCACCCCGCCGTGGATCATGACATCAAGGGCTTGTTAAAATCCAGCCCACAGTAAAACATTGATAACATAGTTTTGCAAACTTGTCACAAAAGATATCACAGAGTAACAGTTGATAAGGTGATTTTATTCTGATAGTCTAAACCATAGTCAACTGAATTTTTGACAAAGCTAACCAAACCCAAAAAACTGAATTATATTCATGAAAAACAGTTGATTGACTAATGAGAAATTGACCGTCACAAAGCTCGCAGCTTGGCTTTCTTAGGAATCAAAGAGGATGGACCTTAGCTAGAAATTAACAGTTATACAGCCTTATTTGAGAAGGAAAGGGGACGAACTTAATGGCAGTTGAGGTAACACCTCCATATGTAAGAAATTAGTTTTGCAACTTGAAAGTTAATATAAATATTGGAAGCACACATTGGAATTTTAGATTTGTTGGACTCGCAACAACGTCTCCCACTGTAAAGGTACAACTATTGGAGTGAGACAATGATAGTTCTCCCCTTATTTGGAAAAGAGGTGTCTCGTTAACTCTATAATCTCCTACTCGGGGGTTTAAGGTAGATGTTACTTTAATAATTGATGGATATCCTGTTTTTAATATTTTACTGTAACTGTAAACTCAGACTAACGTATCATTTCAACAAAACATGATTGTAGTCAGATGAGAGGTGAACAGTGGGAACCACCCATACCCCCTACCACCTGTGGTGGTCAGGTGGACAGGTGGTAGGGGGTATGGGCAGTTCCCACTGTTCACCTCTCAACTGACTACAATCATGTTTTGTTAAAATGATGCATTAGTCTGAGTGTCTTTAGGGTCAAATAAATAGACAAATGACAGGTTTTCTCCTAGGTAAAAAAACATTATTTATTGTTAAACAAATCCGAAATGATTGCAACCGCACTCACACATACATTCACCCACACATACATACATAAGAATAGATAGATAGAAAGAAAAGGGTAAGAGGTAGTTTAAAGTCCAAAGTGAGGTTAAGTGTTAGTTAGTTTACAGAAGATTATTGAGTTTTCTTGGGAGGAAAAGCCTATTTTAAAAAGTTGCAGGCCTGATTATTTGCAATCTTGAATTTGCCCAGGTATTGCAGAACTCCAGTGGTTGTAATACAACCCAAAGCTGGTGGTGTGTAGTTTCTTACCTTCACAGATGGCTAATCTCAAAATCATTTTGTGATGTCTCTGCTGTAGTGGCTGTTCTTGGTCAGCAGGGTTCTTCTCTTGCCTTTTGGATCCTTCTCACAGGCTTTCTGTGGTGTTGGCTTGATCTCCCCTATCTCTCTCCAAAGAGCTTTTAAGGTAAAAATCTCTCAAATTAGCTTCTGTTAGGAGACATATGGCCCTCTCCCCTATTGTGACTACACAATGGGCCAAGATATGATAAACATGGTCACCGTTTGATGTTTGAATGGGCATCATTCTGTTGTGATGTTGCTGCTTCACACCTCATTCATCTTGGTTTGGCTATGCGAATGACCGTTTCCACCATCCTCTGCTAATCTATTCATGTCAATCAGAGTCATTAATATGCAATAGTTCCTTTCAATTTCAAAGGAGTTCTCCCCAGAACTATTTCAGATGAGTTATCAAGCCTCGTCCTTGCAGACGAGTTTGTGGATTTCCAGTACAGGCCATTTTAACTGTATAAGTGTCCATGTTCTTGTGATTTTGTTTAGCAGTTGATGTTTTAAATTCATAATTCTTCCATTTCATTGTTTATTTCATCATGGTTCCTTCTGAGCATAACAGTATTTAGATTTAAAAATTGGATTCTCTACTGGAAACAAAAAAATTGTACTTTCTATTTTTTCCTAGAGCTAGTAACGTTGCAACTGACTGCCTCACTAACTATGAATTGCATGCTCTTTTTTTTTAAATAAACTTTTATATAAATTAAAATTTATATCGTCTCACATAGTCTTCTGTACTGCTAATTTGTGAGCTCATCTCCATGCACTCTTTGGCAGGGAAGTACATTACACGAGGAGAGATTCCCAGACTCTTATAATATCCGGGTTATTATAATCTGGATGAAACTGGTGAAAAAGGCTATCTGGAGGATGGTAATATTCTCAGCTGGTTCCTTTCTTTCAGGGAGAGTTAGATCAGTCCTTCAGACACATTAAAATGTCTTTGGGAATTGATTACCTCAACCTTAAATTGAGAGCGATCATCTGAGAAGTACACCTGATCCGGGATAGCCCCAAAAAGGGGTTAGGATTATAATCTACTATACTTACTTGCACCAAATCCCATTCACTCATCATCCCCGTGTTCACTGACATTGACCCCTGGCTAAACAATAACTCGATTTTAACATTCTCATCCTTGTTTTCAAATCCCTGCATGGTATCGCCCCTTGCAGAAATCTTGGAGGGTTGTGTGGCCTCTTGAGCACCTCCAATTTTAATTGCGCCACCAATGATGGCTATGCCGTCAGCTGCCAAAGCTGAGCGCTCTGGAATTCCCTCCCAAAACCTCTCCGCCTCTCTATCGCACTTTCTTCCTTCAAGACACTGCTTTAAACCTACTTCTTTGACCAAGCTTTTGGCCATCGGCCCTAATGTCTCATGTGGTTCAGTGGCAAATTTTGCTTTATAAACGCTCCAGTAAAGCACCTTGGGATGATATTATAAAAAGTGCTATATAAATATTAATTGTTGTTGTACAGTTGCTTTTGTGCCTTTTCATACCTTCATTCAAGTTTTTACTTGAAAGCCTCAGCCTGTTGCAAAAGCTTGTATTTGGAATTGATATGTCTGTCCGAAACTGTAGCTCTTAGTTTAAGAGTCCAAGAATGCAGTGTGCACAATTTGGATGCATCAATTGTATAATTCGACCCAAGATAAAAGCAGGCTAACAAAATCTATTCGGTTGTTTTCAGAAAAATCATAGGAAAAATTTCAAATGCCTTAATCTAAAACTTATGTGGAGTGTTTATTTTACAAGCAGGGTGGTTCGGTTTCTCTCCATGTGCGTGTAGGATGGAGAAAGCAAATCAGTGAAAAACTGAATCTATAGATTACACAGCTGTAGTCATACCAATTGCTAAACAAATTACTCTGCAAACCTCATTAATTCAAGAAAGACATGGACAAAAGTTCTAGTCTGTGTGCTCTATTCCCCACAAAGCAGGACTCCCTTCCACTCGCCCACCCTGAAGATACCAGACCATCCCCAGCCATATTTCCTGTCCCAGGATTATCTACATCCAGGAGTAATTCCCTCGACTCTGGCAGGGCAATCCACATGTATGAGAGCAGGGTGGGACTGAGGGCAGGGGTTGCCAAGGAGGGCAGGTAATAGGGGGGGGGGCGCGGGCTGAGGTCGAGAAGTGGCGCCAGGCCAGCTGTGGTAGTGTGGGGTTCTGTCGGGGGTTGAAGAGGCAAGCAGGGGTGCCTGACTGGCCACATCAGGGCGAATTGACAAAGCATGAGGCAAACCGAAGAAGAATGTGGCAGTGGAGTGAGACTAGGTGAGTTGCTCTTGTAGAGAGCCGGCACAGACATGAAGGGCTGAATGGCCTCTTTCTGTGCTGTAACCATTCTATGATTCTATGATATTATCACGTTGCCAAATCAGAGCAGCACCACCACAGAACTGCTAAACATCCTGACACCAATCCCGGTGTTGCCAAAGCCAGGAACATCTTCCTGCGCAACAATGCTCATCAAATGCAGGATCACCTCAGTGTAGCTAAGTCCTACTCTCTTACCTGCTACTGCTGAACTGGGACATCTTGCCTACCATATAAATTGTTAAATGTATTGTGGGTCTTCACAGAGTTGATTATAATGAGTTAGTAGATGCTAAGTGGAAATTTGCAATACTAACGAATACTTTATGTTTACAAAAGAGATATTGGGGAGGAGGCAAGTTCTAAATTGGTTAAAAGTGAGATGAGAGAGATTATAATACCCAAGTTAGCTCCATCTTCCTTTTCGCAAAGGTGTGCACATTGGTCACTCTGAGATTCTTCACTACACATCCACTCTCAACAGTATCCTGAAATGTAGAGCAGACTCCCCCGGGGTGGCAGGAATGGCGGTGTTGTGGGGTGGGCGGGGAGGCCGGTAAAATAGCAGGGAGCCATATCCTCAGGGAACATTCCCAGTGGCAAACTGCGAGGTGGATCCTGTGTCAACATGCCTAACAACATAAATAACTGGTGCTGGGAGATTTTCAGTGTTTACATTCATGATGTTTTCCATAATTAAAGGCCCTAATAAGGGCCATATCACATGGCCGCCAACATTCTGCCAATGGTGGGGCAGCCCCCCACCGTGTGGGGAGGCCATCAGTTTCATAGAGGCAACTTCTCTACGGCCATCCGGGGGCCAGTGGAGCCTGAGGCTCCATGCTCCAGAGGGCACCGCAGGTAATAAAGGCAGACTCTGCCATGTTAATTGTATGTCAATAATGCTTAATTATCTGCAGTTGGAGGGCATTAATTGGGGTTTCACTTGAGCAGATATAAAGAGACACTCACTGAAACTGGGGTGCAGTTGAGATAGGAGGTGTATGCTTGTAGTGTTTCACGCTGTATATAAATGTTAAGCAGAGTGAAAACTGGCTCCAGTACTATCCTTCACCAACTGGCTTTCTATAGTATAACGCGCAGTGGCCCCAAACATTCCCCCAGAGGAGTTTGCCCTGTGATCAGAGAGGCTTTCCCCCTCAGCCATCCTGAATTTTAATCTGTACTTAACCCTAAAAGAATGCCTCCACCTTGAGGTGCCCCTTAGGTCTCCGAACTGCCTCAGCAGCACCCAACTCGCCTGATGGTGCTTCTGTGGCTTCAGAGCTGCTGAATCAGGAGCCCACCCACCGTGCTTAATTGGACAGTGGGCCTGCAGGCAGCCACATAGGAGGCCACCTGTGGTAAAATTGCCAAGTCAGTCTCGCTGCCGGCTAATGGGGGCTCGGGACAAACGTTTAAGCCAGACAACGGGGTCCCAAAGACCACAATAAAATTCAGCACATAATTTCTGCTACTTCTTTCATTCACCTCAGGATCCTTGTATTTAACTAATTGGTTCCTGACATTTTGTTCTCCTTCAGCTTAAGTAACTTATAACGAGCACAGTTAAAAGACATACTATCTATGAACAAGGCATGGGAGTATAAACATATGTATAGTGCAACATTTTACATTTGAGCAGACTTCCTGTGTCAACTCATAAATTATTTGGTCCATATGTGATGGAATACAGGTATAATAGGCTTAATTAGATAGAATTTAGATATAGTTAATATATTATACCTTTTAGAATAATAAAAATGGAATAAATGGTCAGTTTTCAAGACTCACTGAAATTCCCCTTTAAGAAGGTAGAGTTAGAAATTTCAAGGTCTTTCAAGGTCACTGTTACAATAGAATATGAACCATAAACTCCTTTTAAGCTGGGAAATCCATTTCAGCGTTTCTGTTGCCAGGGACTTGGAGGATAAACACACATCGAAATATTGTGCGACATCAGTAAGAGGTAGCAATAAACTTAATTGATAGTGTTGGCTGGTGATGTAGACAGATCGACTCAAAAGGTACCATAAAAACAAAATTAAAGATAATAAAACAATAAATAGGATAGTACTTACAGGAACAGAGGTCAAGCAGACACAATTATAAACATTTTGACCAGATAAATGCTCACACCGTTAACAGCAGGGGAATTCCAGCAAAACATTAAGTGGAGATGTTAGTTAATGGTACTATCAAATATAGATCTTAAACAGGAAAAACACACATAGAAAGGTAACACCAGTATGCTAAAAGGTCAGATGATATCTTAGAAACAGTATAAACATGAGGGGGTCTGAAGCAAAAATTAGAAGTGTTGAATTCCTCAACAATACTTCTCACCCGATGGCTTACTCGGGGATTTTAAGGTAAAAGTTTGCTTAAAATTTTGATGGATATTCTAAGATATTTTGCTGTAACATTAGCAAGATTAAACTTTTGGATTCTACGTTAAAAATAAGATTATGTGTCACTTCTCTTAGTAATATTTGATATAGTGATGTACTTATCCACTTAAAAGTGTATATATATATATATATATATAAATATATAAAAAAGTTAATAAATCCTCTCATGTAGTATTCTGTATACAACTGCAGGAACCCCCTCTCTGTGTCTCTAAGTGGAGAGATACGTATTGAAGAGAGTTTCCCAGACCCTTATAATATCTGGAACATTTATGACTTAGCCATACTTATTAAAAAAAAATAGGCTATCTGAAAGATGGTAATATTCCCTGTTAGTTTTCTTTTTTGGAGGGAAAACTAGTTCAATTCTTTGGACCCAAATCAGGGTCCAGAAGAATTTGTCTGGTTTGAACTTAATTAAAGGAGATTCATCGGGATGTACTCCTGATTTGGTTTAGTCCCTGTAAGGGGTTAAAGTCATAAATTACTTCACATATTTATAATACAATCTGCCTATGTAAACTTATCATGCTATAATTAAACTCTGCAACATCAGAGAAACGTTTGTACTGCAATCAACTCAACTTCTCCGCTTCTCAAATTGGTGCAATTTTCCTCATTTAACTATTACTAGTGATAAAAAAAAATCATCAGATTAAAGACAGAATGCAAGACTTTAAAATAAGAACTGAATTACACCTGTGAGCCTGGTCTAATTATCCATACCCATCTAACCCAACTTGACCTGAAGATGACACTTAGTCTTGATTTAGTGTGCAGTGCAAGTGCCAAGGGAGGTCACAATTCGCAGGCATTCTACTCGAGTTTGTGGTTCATTTATTCATTTACGCCAATTCTGCAAACATTTGCAGGATCCATTTTACATACCTTATCCAAAATTTTGGTCTTCCCTGTATCAACATGCCCAAGAACACAAATAACTGGTGCTCGGAGTTTTTCAGTGTTTGTATTGATGACGTTTTCTGCTCTGCGTTTCTGAGAAATCACACGAGACATTACCAAAACAGAAAGCAATCAACATATCCAGCAAGTCTGAGATATGCAGATAGAAATACAATTTCATATTAAAATCAACTATAGTAGCATAGGAACAGGAGTAGACCATTATGCCCCTTGAGACTGTTCTGCCATATAAATAAAACATGGCAGATCTGTACCTCAGCTACATTTACCAATTTTGCTCCATAGTACAACACCCTTATCTAACAAAAATCTATTACTCTCAGTCTTGAAAACTTTAATTGATCCAGAATCTACTGCCTTTTGGTTGGGTGGTGGGGTGGAGGGGGTGGGGGGGGGGGGGGGTGGAATGTGTTGCAAAGCAAGAGCGTTCCAGATTTCCACTATCATTTGTGTGAAAAACTGGATCGTGATATCACTCAAAAATCACCTAGCTCTAATTTTATTATGCCATGGCTCTGGATTGCCCAACCACAGCAAACAGCTTCCCTGTGTAGTATTTACATCAAATTGCTGCAATTCACGATCTTACTGACTTGTATCATTTATTGCTACTAAATAGCAAACTGGAAAGAGGCTGTCCCAGTGGTTTAATGGGTAAAATACTGTGGTGAGTCCGAAGGAAGCTTCCAGCTTCAATTCCTGGTGTGTGCTGAGTCAGCTCGTCTCAGCCAGAATGGAGACAGAGAAGCTCCAAGTGATTTTTTACATCATTGGCTAGCACTCCTGATCATCATTCACCCATTCCTGAGAACTGCAAATGAGTGAGGGTCTGCTGTGACAACGTGGACGGTTGAACATTCAATCAAGTGTCTGTCCAGTAACACAAATGAAGGATAACCAACTGAATTATCCCTAGAACTGTAGCTAGGAAGAATCACCATCCTCAAGAGGAAGTGAGGGGAGGAGACATGCAAGAAAATTTGAAATAAAAAATGAAAAAAAAATACAATTGCAATCAGATCTAAAGGTTGGAAAATGAATTAAAAAATGAGAGAGACTGTATAGATTTCCTCGGCTTCATTATAAGGCCACAACAGAACACTCCTATACAACTATGCATTACTACCCAGGTAGACTAGTCTACTCATGGATGTCATTCAAGGCATCAGAATGTCACGCAGGAATTATTTTTAAGCAGAGGTGATACCTCAATACGTCGCTTTGCTTCATCATAAATTCGTTCTTCTTTTGTTCGGCCATCATCTGAATCAGATTCATGCTCAGAATCTGAGCTAAGTTCTTTTCTCAGTTTCATTTTCTCACTCTTTACCACTTCAGGTTCTTTACCCACTTTCTGTGATGTTGTCCTAATTTCATCAAAACTTTTCTCTTCCTCATCTTCACTCTCCTCACTCGCTCCATCTTCACTCTCTTCTTCCTCCTCATCCTCGTCTCCCTCCTCTTCAGCCTCCTCTTTTACTTCAATGTGGACAGTTTTCACTTCTGTCAAAGATTTTTCAAATTAACAGGATTAGCCAAGGAAATGTTCTAACTCGAAAAGTAGCACAATATAGGCATAACAATTGGTGGAAAGAACAAGCTGCAATGTTTCAGGCAAATATCTGGTTTAAATGTGTACGTTTTTAATTTTGAGAGGACAAGAAAGGAACTGGTTCGTGGATTTTCATTCCAAAACAACAGATTTACAATAGGTATATTCGCACTCTTATTTCACTTTAAAGTCTTTGGGGTTGGGGAAAATACAGCAAATACTCACCTTTTTCTTGTTCATGATCACTTGCCATAGCTTCCCAATCATCAAGATCAGCATCACCCTTTTTATCTTCAGGTACTTTAAAACAAATTTTCAAACATAAACTTCTAAATATTCAGCTTTAAATTAGAAATATGTCTCAATATACATCAGAAGTTGTTTTAGTTGGATAGAATTTTACACTTTGGGAATATAAGACACCCACTGTTTTACAAAAAACATGCATTTCACTGTAAGTTGAAGTTATTAAGCTTAGTCAAAGTAAATACATTTACGAAAATTCCAAATTCTACATGAAATTACATCGCAATATTTTCTTTAGATGTGAATGAAAAAGTATTAGCTATGTAAATAATGAAAGGCCTTTGAGCTGCACCATCAAATTAGAATTTTTTTTTTTAAACTTAAGTGAATACAATTTAAACTAAAATTGTCTTCTGTACACACAAACCCCCCTGAATACATTAACAAATAATTTTTTGGCAAACATAATTGCTATACAAAATGCTAAACATACAAGGAGACAAAATTTTCTTTACTATTTTTCTCCCCTTACCATTACTGAAATTGCACTTTTCCTGACTGGGATGCAATTCCACAGGTGCCCACTCTCCCTCCAGTGCCGAGCCCAAGTGGCCATTATTAAACTGTGGCTCTTAGTAGTGTTGGCAGGCAATTGTACAGGATCCGATAGCTGAGTCCAATTTTCACCAATTGAGACATAGCTATAGTCTCCAATAGCTCAACCAAAATTCCACAAATAAAATTGATGACTCAATCTCTTGCAAGTGCCACAAACTCGGCATATCTAGAGTAATAAGTAATGATGAAACTAACCCACCTTCTAAACTCAATCAAGAAGAACTACAGTGTCAAAACAATCCTGAGGCAGAGGGAGTGGGAAGAGAGCAACAGTGGGGATTGGTGGCAACCAGCAGTTCAGCAGCCAAGACAGAAACGAGCAAAAAGAGGCTTCCCTGGAGTACCATGAAACCATTCAAATAAAGCTGCAGCAATCCCATTTGGGCAAGTAATGGACAATACAAATGTATTAATAAGATGATCCCTTGGATTAGTTTCCCCAAACCCAATGACCTCAAGCACTTTCACACAAAACACCACCAGCCTACCATTGTCCTTAACAGTGTTTAAAGACAGTACTAGATTTGAATAATCTAAAAAAAAAATCAGTATACCATGTTTTGAATTGGCAGACATGGTGTGCTTCACATACATAAAATCTACATGATCTGCCTGACCTAATTTGAGAATTAGATTATTCTGATAAATTGCAAGTAGTTTTCTAAAAATCTGAGTGTAACCTAGAATTTAGATGCAAAACACCAATTACAACTACTGCATTCTCAATTTTGTCAGTGGAACATACAAGACTTAACGTGATTCTCACTCCAATTTCTTCCTTTTGTCCTTTCATAGAGTCATAGAAAGATACAGCACCAAAACAGGCCCCTCGGCCCGAGTCTGTGCTGACCAACAACCACCCATTTATACCAATCCTACATTTAATCCCATATTCCCTACCACATCCCCACAATTCTCCTACCACCTACCTACACTAGGTGCAATTTACAATGGCCAATTTACCTATCAACCTGCAAGTCTTTGGCTGTGGGAGGAAACCGGAGCACCCGGCGGAAACCCACACAGTCACAGGGAGAACTTGCAAACTCCACACAGGCAGTACCCAGAACTGAACCCGGGTCGCTGGAACTGTGAGGCTACAGTGCTAACCACTGCGCCGCCCCCTGCGCCACTGTGCCGCCTCTGTGCCTTTCTTTAAAAAAAAAACTCTTTTGAAAGATCTGCAAATTTCTTAATATATGCCACAATGCTTTTCAATGAAAACAGGTGTTGTATTTCTGGATTTTTGATCATTTTTCAATGCAAAAGATCCAGATACGAGTTATTAAAAAAAATATGCCTTTAAGTAAAGCTTTCTTTAAAGAGACTAAATTAACAGGACAACAGGGATGTTAAATAGTATACAGATAGGGTGTCTAAATCCAACATCCTGAAAACAATGAAAATTGATTTAATATTGCAGCAAGTGAAGTATCCAAAAGGAATAACGATGATGGTGGAGTACATGTTTTTGGAATTTCAGCAGCACTTGATAAAGTACTACAGAACAGACATTTGGAAAATAGAAGCAAAGTTTTAAAGCAACGGCGATAACATGGCTACATAATGGGTTACAGGATAGGAGGAGTCAAAGTAGTGGTGAATGGATGTTTTTCTAACTGGAAGGAAGTATGCAGTAGGGTGCCCTGGGGCTCAGTATTATGACTATTACTTTTCTTGTTATTTATAAATGACCAGGACTTGGTATAGGGAGTACAATTTTGAAGTATGTAGATGAGACAAAACTTGGCGGTGTTCCTAACAGGAAGCAGAATACTAGCAGTCTTCAGGAGAGCAAAGACAGACTGGTGAAATGGGCAAACACGTGGGGAATGTTATATTCACAAATATTTGAAGGCGGCAGAGCAAGCTGATAAAACAGTTAAGAAAGCATATGGGATATGTAACTAAGGGCACTGAAGACAGAAACAAGGAAGTCATGCTAAACCTTTACAAATGTCTGGCTAGGCCTCACCTGGAGTATTGTGTATAATTCTGGGCACCGCACTTCAGGAAGGATATCAAGGCCTTGGAGCGGGAACAAAGGGGATTTATCAGGACTACACCAGAGATGACACACTTCAATTATGTAAAGTGATTGCAGAAGCTGGGATTGTTCTCCTTCAAGCAGAGAAAGAGAGACCTACTCAAGGTATTCAAAATTACCAGGGACTTTAATGGAGCAAGTAGGGAGAAACGGTTTCTTCTGTCAAGTGGGTTAGTAACCAGGCCGTAGATTTAAAATAATTGGCAAAAAAAAAAACGAGAGGGGAAATTAGGAGAAATGTTGTCACACAGAGGGTTGTTGAGATCTGTAACGCATAACCTGATAGCATGGTAAAATCAGATTCCATAGTAACTTTTAAAAGACAACTGAACAAGTAATTGAAGAGGACTAATTTAGAGTTTTGGGGAAAAAGCTGGGGTGTGGGATTAAATCGGACAGCTCTTTCAAAGAGCTGGCACAAGCAGGACAGGCTGATTGGCTTCCTTCTGTGTTCTAAAGTCCCATAATTCTATGTTCACACTCATTGCTGCTGCACCAATGCTAATCAATAGAACTCAAGGGTTCATTGTCACGTCACACTGGTGGACTCTGCTAAGAGGAAACAGTTCTGAGGAAAAGATTAAACTAGAGTAAGGCTTTATTAAAATAAAGAAACTTAAGAACCAAAAAGCCATAGAGCAGCGTGAGAAAATTATTAAAGACAGAACACTGCAGGGAGACACATTCTATCATGCACTGCAGGACAGAACGCAGAGTGCTTATTCTGTTTGAGTTATGCAAGAAAACCGACTGAATTGGGATCGTGTGCGTTTTTATGAATCATTAGGCAAATAAAAGTTGTACCAGTTGGACAAAAAGGCTGAACATATCTGGTGTGCTGTATACTTCATTCAAATGTGGAATAAAGCAGCTTACAAATCAAACCAACTTTGCCTTATCTAGCATTAACTTGGTCCAATGAAGATATTGGAAGAAATACATGTGCATAAGACAGAGATATGAAGTGCAGACTGTAAGCAGAGCGTGCAGAGACAAGTTTGGTGAGCGGGGAGTTCGGTGAAGGTGGAGGAGGTGGTGCTCCTTTTTTTCCCCTACTTTTTTCACCCTCCAGTATTTGGTTCTTACTTCGGTGCAGTGGAAGAATCTGGCTGGTTGGGAAGATCTATAACTAAAAAGGACTAAAACTTTAAAAAATACCTAAAACACATACCTGTGTAATTAAAAAAACGTATAACTCTTAGCTGTAGGTGGTACTAGCATCTTATAAGCACAGTAAATTGTAGGATACATAGGAATTATTTTAAGTTAATTAAGAAAGTAATTACATTAAATTAACTAAATAACATAAGTAACAATGGCAGGACAGTTGTCGTGTTCCAGCTGTGGAATGTCCTGGATGTCAACACAATCCAGGACAATCACATCTGCAGATAGTGTAAGCAGCTAGATAGAGGAATTCCAGATCAGGATTATTGATCTGGATGCTGAACTGCAGACACAGTGCAACATCAGGGACGGGGAGAGATCCTGGACACTTTGTACCAGAAGACGGTCATACCCCTTAGAATAGGGTCATCTGTTTTGGTCAGCGGCGAGGGACAGGAGGGCATGACAGTGAGTGAGGCAGGTAAAGTGAGCAGACAGTCGTGAAGGAGCCTCAACCTTTGCAATTGTCAAACAGGTATGAGATGCTTGCAACCTGTGTGGATGAAAGCGAGGTCTGCAGGGTGTATGAGCAGACTGGCCATGGTACAGGAAGCCATTCAGTAAGGTGAGGGGGTTGACACTGTTCTCTGCAGCAAAGAGTGAGAGCCCAGAAGGCTGTGTTGCCTGCCCAGTGCCAGCGTTCGGGGCATCTGCTCAGGGCTGGAGAGGAACGAACAGTGGGAGGAGGAGAATCCAGTCGTCATAGCCCATGTAGGCACCAACGACATAGGGAGGACAAGGAAAGAGGCTCTGCATAGTCAGTATGAGGAACTAGGCACCACATTAAGAAGCAAAACCTCAAAGGTAATAATCTCTGGATTATCTGAGGCACGTGAAAACTGGCATAGGGCAAATAAGATTAGAGAAATGAATGCATGGCTCAAAGACTGTTCTGGTAGAGTGGGTTCCAGTTCGTGGGGCACTGGCACCAGTACTGGGGAAAGTGGGAGCTGTAGCGTTGGGAAGGTCTACACCAGAACCGTGCTGGGACCTGTATTCTAGCAAGCTGCATAACTAGGGAAGTAGATAGGGTTTTAAACTAAATAGAGGGGGCAAGAGATCAAATTTGGGGAGATGTTGTAAATCAAATAGTAGAGACAAGGCAAGAGAGAAAGGTATTAACATGCGAAATGATAAACAGACTGTGACAGGAAGGGACAGAGTACAAATTTAAGAGTAAATCAGCAGATAAGGCCAGAGGTTACAAAAACAATAAAAGGACAAAACTAAAGGCTCTGTATCTGAAATCACATAGCATTCGAAATAAAACAGACGAACTGATAGCACAAATAGAAATAAATATGATCTGATAGCCATTTCAGAGACATGGCTACAAGATGACAGATTGGGACCTCAATATTGAAGGGTACATGACATTTAGGAAGGACAGGAAGCAAGGAAAAGGTGGAGGGGTGCCTCTGTTAGTTAATGATGTGTCATGCAGGCCCCCACCTGCCAAAAATGAGGCATATTAATTTTGTCATATTGTTGGGAAGAAGAGAAGGCCTGTTACAAGGGCTGCCAGACACTTAGCTGAAAAACATTTGCATATTAACAGACAGTGCTTGTGGAGACAAAAGGATCATTTCCTGACACATTCAACCCACAATGGATTTTGATCAACAGATATTGAAGCTGTAAGGAAGAGCATTCCAGAGACTGCTAAGGTGATACAACGCACAAAAGCCAGGACTGGTTAAACCAGCTGGTCACATGACTAACTGGCTGGTCCAGGGTTTTTTGAACTCGCCATAGAGTTTTTGAACTCAACAGAAAGACTGTTTGCCCCTGGATTGAGAAGACCTCTCCTGTCTGCTCCCATCTCTTTCTCACAAGCATCTGGACCCAGAGGTCACATGAACTTCGAGAGAAAAGTCTCCTACAACGAACAAGGTTTAAGGAGGATACTGGGCCCCAACAAAAAGCAAGACCTACTTACAATCAAGTACTTTACAGTGAGCTCGAAGAACAGTAACCAAAACCATCTTCAGATATTGCCTCAAGCTTTTCCACTTTATTTCTTCTGCTCTTTTCTGTCTCTATCTGCGTGAGTGTATCGCATATGCATGCTAGGATGGGCGTGTCGCGTATCCGTAGACATTAACCGAATCAGAGTTTAAGTTCAATAAAGTTCAACCTTTTTTCTTTAAATCTAAGAATATAATTGGAAAGCGGTGAACAAGGATTCACCAAGGGGGAGCTAAAAACACGGTGTGTTTAAAATTAAACCCTGTTATGGTAAGACCAGGTGGAGGCTGAGAGGGAACCCTAGACCCCTTTCTCACCTGGTCGTAACAGATGGTATTAACACAATACCAGAGGGATGACCTAAGTTCAGGAAACCAGGGTGCAGAAGCGGTTGGGTAGAGATGAAAAATGATAAAGGCAAGATGTTACTTGTGGAAATGGTGCACAGACCCCCTAAGTAACCACATGGTAGGACAGGATATAAAAGGAAGAAATAGTGGGAGCTTATTAGAAAGGTACGGCGATAATCATGGGGGATTTTAATCGACATAGACTGGAAAATTCAAATGGGCAAAGGTAGCCTAGATGAGGAGTTCATAGAATGTTTTTGGGATGGTTCTTAGAACAACACGTTCTGCAGCCAACCAGACAGCAGGCTATACTAGACCTGGTATTGTGCAACGAGATAGGATTAATTAATGACTTTATAGTAAAGGCACCCCTAGGCAGCAGTGATCATAATATGAATGAATTTTACATTCAGTTTGAGGAAGAGAACAGCGGGACTGAGACTAGTATTTTAAACTTAAATAAGGGCAATTCTGAGGGCATGAAAGCAGAGCTAGCTAAAGTGAACTGACAAATCAGGTTAAGGGATAGGTCAATAGAGATCCAGTGGCAGACATTTAAGGGATATTTCAGATTACACAGAATAGATACATTCCAACAAAAAAAATTCCAAGGGGAGAATCCACCATCCGTGGTTAACTAAGAGTTAAAGATAGTATCAAACTTCAAGAAAAAGCATATATTTGCGCAAAGATGGGTAGCAGATCAAAGGATTGGCCAGAATATAAAAAAAAAGCAAAGAATGACTAAAAGGTTGATAAGGAAGGAAAAATTAGTATGAGAGAAAGCTAGCTAGAAATATAAAAACAGATAGTAAGAGTTTCAATAGATATTTAAAAAAGAGTTAACAAAGTGAGCGTAGGGCCTATAGAAAGTGAGTCTGGGGAATTAATGGAAAATAAGGAGATGGTGGAAGGATTGAACAGGTATTTTGCATCAGTCTTCACTATTGAGGATACAAGTAACATCCCAGAAATAGCTGTAAATCAGGAAATGGAAAGGAGGGAGGAACTCAAAATTACAATCACCAGGAAAGTGTTACTGAGAAAATTATTTGAGCTGTGGGATGACTCGCCCCCAGGTCCTGATGGACTTCATCCTAGGGTCTTAAAAGAAATGGCAAGTGAGATAGTTGATGCGTTGGTTTTAATTTTCCAAAATTCCATAGATGCTGGGTAGGTCCCATTAGATTGGAAAATAGCAAATGTAACTTCTTTATTCAAAAATGAAGGGAGACAAAAAGCAGGAAACTACAGGCCAGTTAGCTTGACATCGGTCATAGGGAAAATGTTAGAGGCTATTATTAAAGACATTATTGCAGGGCACTTGGAAAAATTCAAGATAATCAGGCAGAGTCAACATGGTTTTGTGAAAGGGAAATCATGTTTAACCAATTTATTGGAGTTCTTTGAGGGAGTTACATGTGCTCTGAATAAAGAGGAACCGGCGGATGTGTACTGTACTTAGATTTCCGGAAGGCACTTGATAAAGGTGCCACATCAAAGGTTATTGCGGATAATAAAAGCTCATGCTGTTGGGGGTGGGGTAGCATATTGGCATGGATAGAAGATTGTTTCCTGTTAGCTAGACAGAGAGTAGGCAAAATGGGTCATTTTCTGGTTGGCAAGATGTAATGAGTGGTGTGCCACAGGGTTCAGTGCTGGGACCTCAACTTTTTACAATTTATATAAATGACTTGGATGAAGGGACCAAAGGTATGGTAGCTAAATTTGCTGATGACCCAAAGATAGATAGGAAAGTAAGTTGGGAAGAGGACATAAGGAGACTACAAAGGGATATAGACAAGTTAAGTGAGTGGGCAGAGATCTAGCAAATGGAGTATAATGTGGGAAAATGCGAAATTGTCCATTTTGGCAGGAAAAATAAAAAAGCATATTATTTAAATGGCATGGGACTGTAGAGCTCTGAAATGCAAAGGGATCGGGGAGCCCTAGTGCATGAATCGCAAAAGGTTAGTATGCAGGTCAGCAAGTAATTAGGAAAACTAATAAAATTGTATTGTTTATTGCGAGGGGAATTGAATACAAATGTAGGGAGGTTATGCTTCTGTTATACAGGGCATTGGTGAGACCACATCTGGAGTACTGTGTACAGTATTGGTCTCCTTATTTAAAGGAAGAATGTAAATGCATTGGAGGAAGTTCAGAGAAGGTTTACCAGACTAATACCTGGAATGGGCACGTTTTCTAATGAAGAAAGGTTGGACAGGCTAGGCTTGTATCCGCTGGAGTTTTGAAGAGTAATAGGCGACTTGATTGAAACATATAAGATGCCGAGAGGTCTTGAAAGGGTGGATGAGGAAAGGATATTTTCATTTGTGGGAGAATCTAGAACTAGGGGTCACTGTTTAAAAATAAGGAAGCGTCAATTTAAGACAGAGATGAGCAGAAATTTTTACCCTCAGAGGATCGTGAGTCTTTGGAACTCTCTTCCTCAAAAGGCTATGGGAGCAGAGTCTTTGAATATTTTTAAAGCAGAGGTAGCTAGATGCTTGATAAGCAAGGGGGTGAAAGGTTATTGGGGGTAGATGGGAATGTGAGTCGATGGTACAATCATATCAGCCACGATCTTGAAGAATAGGGGAGCAGGCCGAGGAGCTGAGTGGCCTACTCTTCCTGCTCCTAATTCGTATGTTCATATGTTCGTATCTCCAGATTGTGAACTTTCTGCTGTTATTGCCCTCACTACCTCATTACCAAACAAGTGGTACAGGACAGCAAGAGTCAACTACCATAAAAACAAGACACTCAAAACAGTCTATAGAGCAACTTACATCACTGAATCCAACTAAGTATCTACAACAGACCCAAATTTCAAACAGGTTGCCCAGTTTCTCATAGAAAACACAAATAAAATGACAAACCTGGTGTGGGTTCTGAAGTCACTTCTGGTGCCTCTGTCACAGCCAGTTCTTCAAGCACTGGGGTTGAGATGACCTCCAAAGCTTCTGTAAAAGGTGAAATACCATTATGTTACTCTGGGAAACCAGAGCAGTTCAAACAAATGACCAATTCATATTGCTGGGATGTGCAGGTAAATAAGCAAAAGAAAAGATCTGTTCCATCTCAAGATGACATTGTAATGTGGCTTTCTTTATTAATACAGAACATCATTTTATGGTCTCATTCAGCGGCTAGGCAACGTTCTTCCCAGACAAAGCAAGAATATGTTGGTACATTCTCCATCAGAAAAATGCACAGGTGCCCAATTCAATGGCATTGAAAGTACTGAATGGCAAAGTCCTGATTACTTACTCCCAACTCTGTTTAGAAATGGTGTATAGCATGAGAACTAAGGACAAATGTAGGATTTAACTAAAAGTAGCTGGTTAAAAAAAAAGTCTTGAGCTAGAGGGTTCATTTGAGGGGAGATTTAGAAAGTTAATGAAAAAGGACAAGGCAATAGTGCAGGGTAGTGATAGAGGTAATGATAACCAGAGTGACAGGTAGTAAGAGTGCACCAGAAAATAGGGTCAGACTAGGGAAAAAAAACAGTAAAAAGACAGGATTAAAAGCCCTTTATCTAATGCATGCAGCATTCGTAACAAGATGGATGAATTGAGAGCACAATTAGAAATAAATGGATATGATATGATAGCCATTACCGAGACGTGGTTGCAGAGTGACCAAGGCTGGGAACTGAATATTCAAAGGTATTTGACATTTCGGAAGGATAAGAAGCAAAAGAGGTGGGTAGCTCTGTTAATAAAGGATGACATCAGCACAGCAGTGAGAAAACAAATAATCTTGGCTCGGAAGATCAAGATGTAGAATCAGTTTGGGTGAAGATAAGAAATAGCAAGGGAAAGAAGTCATTGGTGGGAGCAGTTTATAAGCCACCCAAGAGTAGCTACACTAGGACAGCGAAAATCAAGAAATAATGGGGGCTTCTAAGAAAGGTACTGCAATAATCATGGGCGATTTTAATCTTCATATCAATTGGACAAATCAAATTGGGAAAGGTAGCCTTGAGTGTATTCAGGTCAGTTTCTTAGAAATATACACTGCGGAACCAATCAGGGAACAGGGTATTTTAGACCTGGTAATGTGTAATGAGACAGGATTAAGGAACAATCTCATAGCAAAGGATCCTCTAGGCAAGAGTGATCATAACATGAATTTCACAGTTTGAGGGTGAGAATTTTGGGTCCGAAACTAGTGTTTCAAACTTAAATAAAGGCAATTACAAAAGCATGAAGACAGAGTTAGCTACAGTGGACTGGGAAATTAGGTTAAAATTAGTAGGTAAGCAGTGGCAGACATTTAAGGAGCTATTTCATAATTCTGAACAAAGATATATACCATTGAGAAAGAAAGACTCTACGATAAGGATGTGCCACCCATGGCTAACTAAGGAAGTTAAGGATGGTACTGAATTGAAAGAAAAGGCATACAATGCTACAAAGATTAGTGGTAGGCCAGAAGATTGGGAAAATGTTGGAAACCAAAAGATGAAAAAAAAAGAGGGAAAAATTAGAATAGGAGAGCAAACTAGCAGGAAATTAAAAACAGACAGTAAGAGCATCTACAAGTATATAAAAAGGAAGAGAGTAGTTAAATTACATGTTGGTCCCTTAGAGGTGTCATTCAGGCCCCCGCTTGCCAAGATTGAGGCATATTATTTTACCACATGGACATTACATTTCAAATTGTTGCTGGGAAGAGGAGAAGGCCTGATACAAGGGGTTGCCAAGCCCCTGGCTGGAAGGACATTTTTGCATATTAACAGACACTGCTTGGAGCAAAGGATCATTCCCTGACCCATCCAATACACAAAGCCAGAAGTGGTTATACCAGTCACATGACTACCCTGCTGGCCAACTTGGGGAGTTTTAAATTGTAGACAATGTTTGAACTGGCAGAAAGCTCTTTTCTCCTGGACTGAAGAAGACATGGACTGTCTGCTCCCATCTCTTTCTCACGGAACCGAAACCCCCCTGAAGACACCTGACCCCCAAGAAAGAAAAGTCTCCTACAGTGAACAAGGTTTAAGAAGAATACTGGGCCCCAATGAAAAGCAAGATCTACCTACAGGATAAATGGGTCATTTTCAGGTTGGTACACTGTAACTAATGGGGTGTCACAGGGATCAGTGCTACAGCCTCAACTATTTATAATCTATATTAATGATTTGGATGATGGGACCAAATGTATGTCAAAATTGCTGACGATACAAAGGAGGATGCAGAGAGTCTACAAAGGGATATAGATAGGTTAAGAAAGTGGGCAAAAATTTGACAGATGGAATATAATGTAGAAAAATGTGAGGTTGTCCACTTTGGTGGGAAGAATAGAAAAGCAGTTTATTTAAATGGAGACTGAAGAATGGTATGGTAGAGGGATCTGGGTGTCAGCATACATGAATTACAAAAGGTTAGCTTGCACGTACAGCAAGTAATTAGGAAGGCAAATGGAATGCTGGCCTTTTTTGCAAGGGGGATGGAGTATAAAAGTAGGGATGTCTTGCTACAATTGTACAAGGCATTGCTGAAACCGAGAGTACTGTATACAGTTTGGGTCTCCTTATTTGCATTGGAGGCAGTTCAGAGAAGGTTCACTAGATTGATTCCTGGGATGAAGAGGTTTCCTTCTGGGGAAAGGTTGAGCCTATACTCATTGATTGGAGTTCAGATGAATGACAGGTGATCTTATTAAAACATAAGATTCTGAGGGGGCTTGACAAGTAGATGCTGAGAGTATATGTTTCCCCTCATGGGGGAATCGAGAACTAGGGGGCACAGTTTCAAAATAAGAGGTCTCCCATTTAAGACGGAGATGAGGAAGAATTTCTTCGCTCAAAGGGTCATTAATCTTTGGAATTCTTTACCCGAGAGAGCAGTGGAAGCTGGATCATTGTAAAAATTTCAAGGCTGAGTTAGACATATCTACAAGGGAGTAAAGGGTTAATGGGGGCAGGCAGGAAAGTGGAGTTAAGGTCACAATCAGATCAGCCAAGATCTTATTGAATGGAGGAGCAGGCTCATGGGGCCAAATGGCCTATTCTTGCTCCTATTTATTATGTTCTTAAAATCTAGATTGTCAGAAGGTCAAGCAACCAGCTTTAAAAAAGTTAGCTAAAAGATCAGATACAAATTTTATAAATTAGCCAATTAAAATTTGTTCCAAATTGTGTCTCGGTACCTCGGACAACAATATTAAAAAGGATTTAAATGAAAGTATAAAGAAGTTCTATTCTGTGTGAATAAAAATTATGCATAGACTGAAGAAATAAAACAAAGGTCAGAGAGTTGCGTAATGCTGTACCATTGAGTAATCGGATACAATAAACTACAATTCTAATATGGCAGAATACTGAAAAAAGGCCAATAGTTTGTCAAAAGAGAGGGCAGATTCTTCTGGTTCTTGTTGTGCACTTTCTAATGTTCAGTTTTGGAGGTGTATTTGTGTAGGTCTGGAAGCAGTTCACCCATTCTGCCTAAGGGTGTGTGTGGCATGGGGAGGTACAAGAAAAATGGAAGAGAACACCTTAACAAAAGTCATATTCTTATAATTTATTTTTTTATCCAAGACATCAGATTAAAGCTGGATCCTCATGTTTATTTGCAATACTCATTGAGGCAGAACAAGCTTGAGATCAGATATTTACAAACAGATAATGTAAGAGATTGGAAATGATATGGAAGAAAATGAAAAAAAAGACAGGCACGAGCATAAGTAAGTTGGGTAGAAAAAAAGGTAATCTCACAACCAATATTGTGTAACGAGAGAGGAATAATTGACAATCTTGTGGTGCGAGACCCCTTGGGGTGAGTGACCATAATATGATAGAATTCTTCATCAAGATGGAGAGTGACGTAGTTGATTGAGACTAGGGTCCTGAATCTTAGTAAAGGAAACTACGAAGGCATGAGGCATGAGTTGGCAAAGACGGATTGGGAAACGTTACTTAGAGGGATGACGGTGGATAGGCAATGGCAAACATTTAAAGAGCGCATGGATGAACCGCAATAATTGTTTATTGCTGTCTGGCGCAAAAGTAAAACGGGAAAGGTAGCCAACCATGGCTTACAAGGGAAATTAGAGATAGCATGAGATCCAAGGAAGAGGCATATAAATTTGCCAGGAAAAACAACAGACCTGAGGATTGGGAGCAGTTTAGAATTCAGCAAAGGAGGACCAAGGGATTGATTAAGAAGGGGAAAATACAGTACGAGAACAAGCTTGCAGGGAACATAAAAACTGACTGTAAAAAAGTTTCTATAGGTATGTGAAGAGAACAAGATTGGTGAAGACAAATGTAGGTCCCTTACAGTCAGAAACAGGGGAGTTTATTTTGGGGAACAAAGAAATGGCTGACCAACTAAATGCATACTTTGGTTCTGTCTTCACAAAGGAGGACACAAATATCATACCAGAAATGTTGGGGGACACAGGGTTTAGTGAGAGAGAGGAACTGACGGAAATCAGTATTAGTGGAGAAATGATGTTGGGGAAATTGATGGGACTGAAGGCCGATAAATCCCCAGGGCCTGATGGTATGCATCCCAGTGTACTTAAGGAAGTGGCCCTAGAAATAGTGGATGCATTGGTGGTCATCTTCCAAGATTCTAGAGAGTCTGGAACAGTTCCTACAGATTGAAGGGTAGCTAATGTAACCCCACTATTTAAAAAGGCAGGTAGAGAGAAAGAAGGGAATAATAGACCAGTCAGCCGGACGTCAGTAGTGAGGAAAATTCTAGAGTCCATTATCAAAGATTTTATAGCAAAGCACTTGGAGAACAGCGGTAGAATCGGGCAGTCAGCATGGATTTACGAGCGAGAAATCATGCTTGACAAATCTACTAGAAATCTTCGAGGATGTAATTAGTAGGGTTGAAGAGGGGAAGCCAGCGGATGTGGTTTATTTGGACTTTCAGAAGGCTTTCGACAAAGTCCCACATAAGAGATTAGTGTGTAAAATTAAAGCGCATGGGATTGGGGGTAGTGTATTATGATGGATAGAAAATTGGTTGGCAGACAGGAAACAAAGAGTAGGGATAAATGGGTCTTTTTCTGAATGGCAGGCAGTGACTAGTGGGGCACCACAGGGATCGGTACTAGGACCCCAGCTATTCACAATATATATTAATGAGTTAGATGAGGGAACCAAATGTAATATTTCCAAATTTGCAGATGACACAAAACTGGGTGGGAGGGTGAGTTGTGAGGAGGATGCAGAGAGTCTTCAGGATAATTTGGACAAGTTGAGTGAGGGGTGGGGGCTAATGCATGGCAGATGCAGTATAATGTGGATAAATGTGAGGTTATACACTTTGGTAGCAAAAACAGGAAGGCAGACTATTATCTGAACGGCTATCAACTGAGAGAGGGGAATATGCAGCGAGACCTGGGTGTTCCCGTACACCAGTTGCTTAAGGTAAGCTTGCAGGTGCAACAAGCGGTAAAAAAGACAAATGGTATGTTGGTCTTCATAGCGAGAGGATTCGAGTACAGGAGCAGGGATGTCTTGCTGCAATTATACAGGGCCTTGGTGAGACCACACCTGGAATACTGTGTGCAGTTTTGGTCTCCTTATCTGAGGAAGGATGTTCTTGCTATAGAGGGAGTGCAGTGAAGGTTTACCAGATTGATTCCTGGGATGGCGGGTCAGACGTATGAGGAGAGATTGAATCAGTTGGGATTATATTCGCTGGAGTTCAGAAGAGTGAGGGGGGGGATCTCATAGAAACCTATAAAATTCTAACAGACTTGACAGGATAGATGCAGGAAGGATGTTCCCGATGGTGGGGGAGTCCAGAATCAGGAGTCTCAGTCTAAGGATATGAGGTAAACCTTTCAGGACTGAGATGAGGAGAAATTTCTTCACCCAGAGAATGGTGAGCCAGTGGAATTCGCTACCACAGAAAGCAGTTGAGGCCAAAACATTGTATGTTTTCAAGGAGTTAGATATAGCTCTTGGGTCTAAAGGGATCAAAAGGTATGGGGCGAAAGCAGGAACAGGTTACTGAGTTAGATGAACAGCCATGATCATAATGAATGGCGGAGCAGGCTCGAAGTGCGAATGGCCTACTCCTGCTCCCATTTTCTATGTTTCTAACCAAGGCCAGGATTAACATTCCATCCTAAAGATTGCATCCCTGATAAATCAGCAGTACATTAGTACTGCATTGGAGCACCAGTCAAGATTAAGCCCCAAGCCTTTGAGTATTATCATCTCAGTCACGCTGACATTGAAAGCAAGTGTAGTCAAGATATAGTGAAAGGCTGCAGTAATACAATGCCTGACTTCCCTTCAGGTAAATGGCCCCAACTAGACCCTCCCAGCTATTGTGCAAAGGCATTAGTGCCAGCTGCCCTGCCTCGTTCAAGAATCTGTGCCAAGAAACCCATTATGCTCCTGTACCAACGATGTGGCACCCTGTATCCTTTTCATAGAACCCTACAGCAGAGGTGGTGGTCATTTGGCCCATCATGCCTGTGCCAGCTCTTCAAAAGAGTTGTTCAATTAGTCCCACTCTCCTGCTTTTTCCCACAGCCCTACAAATCTTTCCACGTATATAACAACTTTTATTTATATAGCACCTTTAATATAATAAAACATCCTAAGGCACTTTACAGGAGCATTCTAAAACAAAATATGACACCAAGCCACAGAAGGAGTTAGTAGGTCAGATGACCAAAAGCTTGGTCAAAGAGATAGGTTTTAAGGAGCCTCTTAAAGGAGGAAAGTGAGGTGGACAGGCAGAGAGGCGTAGGGAGGGTATTCCAGAGCTTGTGGGCTGAGGCAAATGAAGACATGGCCACCAATACTGCAGCGTTTAAAATCAGGGATGCACAGGAAGCCAGAATAAGAGCACAAGTGTCTCGAGGGTTGTGGGGCTGGAGGAGATTACAGAGATCGGGAGGCGTGAGGCCACGGAGGGATTTAGAAACATTAATGAGAATTGTAAATAAAAGCAAAATACAGTGGATGCCGGAAATCTGAAATAAAAATAGAAAGTGCTGGAAATACTCAGCAGGTCTGGTAGCATCTGTGGTGAGAGAAACTGAACTTTTCAGGTCTGTGACTTTTCACAGAACTGAAACGTTAACTGTTTCTCTCTCCACATATGCTGCCAGACCTGCTGAGTATTTCCAGCACTTTGGTTTTATTTGAGAATTCTAAACTCAAGACATTGCTTGACCAGAAGCCAATGTAGGTCAGCGAGCACAGGGGTGATAGGGCAACGGGACTTGGTATATATCGAATTCTAATATATCCAATATGAAAGTTACTGTTGAATATGCCTTAGACAATGCATTCCATATCATCTCAATGCGTAAAAAAAAATTCTCTTCACCTTACTCCTGTCTTTCTTACCAATTATCTAAAATGTGTTCTCTGGTTATCGACCAGTGGAAACAGTTTTTCCTTAATTATCAGTATACTTCCTACTTTGAATACCTATATTAAATCTCCTCTTAACCTTCTCTGTATCCCCTTATGCTTTTTTTTTTAAAGTACAGTTTTCCTCAACGTGTCCCGTCACCTTCAAAGATTTGTCTAAGTAAACTCCCAGGTCTCTCTATTCCTGCACTCCCATTAAAATTGTACTATTTAGTTTATATGTCTCTCCTCATTCTTTCAAAATGCATCACTTCATACTGCTCTGCATAAAATTTTGATCTGCCATGTGTCTGCCCATTTCACCAGTTTGTGCATATCCTCCTGAAGTCTGCTACTATGCTCCTCACTGTTAACTGTGTTTCCAAATTCTATGGCATCTGCAAATTATTGACCCATATCCAAGTCCAGGTTATTAATATACATCAAAAGAACAGTGGTCCTGCTACTGGCCCCTGGAGGACACTACTGCATACTTCCCTCCTGTCTGAAAAAAACAACTGTTCACCATTCCTCTCTGCTTTCTGTAACTTTGCCAATTTTGTATACACTGCCACTGCCCTTTAATCCCATGTGCCTTAACTTTGTTAACAAGACAACTAGTATGTGGCACTGTACAGACACCTTTTGAAAATCCATATACACATAAGGTGCATCACCTTCAACAGTCCTCTCCATTATTTACTGGAAGATCTCAAATTAAGCTTGTTAACTATTATTTGCCTTTAATAAATCCGCACTGACTGTCACTTGTTGACCCATAATTTTTTTCAAGTGACAATTAATTTTGTCCTGGATTATGGTTTCTTTTTGGAAGATTCCCCACCACCCATATCAGGCTGACTGACCTGTAGTTGCCAGGTTTATCCCTTTTCCCCTCTCTGTGAATAGGAATGTAACATTTGCAATCTTCCAGTTCTTTCGCACCACACCCCCACATCCAAAAAGGAAGATTGCAGCCAGAGTTTCCATTATTTCCATCCAGAATTCCCTCAGCAACCCAGATTTGAAGTCGCCCATTCTTACTACTTCATTGTTGTTACATCTTTCTGAATTCTGCTTTCAGATTTGCTCCAATTCCTTTCCTCTATTTGGTGGTCTACTGTATACACCTAGCAACATAAACAACTCTTCTTCTGCTCCTTTATTCTATTCTGTTCCTCAACCCTAACCAAATAGATTCTGTCTTTGAACCCTCAAGCGCATCATCCCTTTCCAGGACTGCAACAGTATATTTGATCAATACTGTCACCATCACCAACACCCACCCCCACCCTCCGGTTTCCCCCCACCCCACCTTTATTTCTTTCCCTATTTCTCCTGAATGTATTGTAGCCAGGAATGTTAAATTCCCATTCCTGCCCTTGTTTGAGCCAAGTCTCTGTTACTGCCACTATATCATAACCCCATGTGGCAACTTGGCCCTACAGCTCACTGGAAGCAAGACACAAAGCCATCACACCATGAATGAAATGTGAAACTGTTGTCAGACCAGATTGGGTGCCCTTATTGAATGGTGTAAACAACACAGTCAGCATCCACCATAACTGACAACATCGATTCTGGCTCTATTTTCAAGCCCTAACTTTCTTTCCTTTAAATTAACTACTATTTCCATGCAATTCAAATAATTACTCAACAGCAAGCATCTTGGATACTGAAACTCCTACTTGGTTTACATTCATTCAAATTGAATGCTCTACCCGCACTTTGGCTAAGAATTATCCATATCACAATGGACACAAGCAATCCTGCCTTCTACAAACTAATTATTTCACTAGAAACATGTGTTAATGAACATCAAACCTAATAGCTGCAGAGCACCTAGGAGAAAGATGAGAATATTAACATTACCAAGTTTGGACTATAGCCACCTGCCACTCCTCGCACGGTGTTTTTTTCCAGAAACAGAGGCTGATGGGGATGCACAACAACTTCATCTGGTGGAAGGGAAAAGTAGTTGACGAGAAGACTGCAGAGTGCCCAGAAGATGACAAGATGATTGGCTTTAGCAACTTCAGACCTTAGCAATCCCCTTAATATTTCCAGAATCGGGGGGGTTGCCACAGACGACGCATGTCCACTAGCATC